>NW_026047571.1:5224840-5532153 GCF_023864345.2 Schistocerca serialis cubense
GGCAGCCACATTACACGAGAAAAAGCGAGAAGTGGTAATTCGTAGTAAAAACCGCAGAAAACATAACGTTTTCTACATTTGTTTTCGAAATGACGTAACTGAACATCTTCACATTGGACGCATGACTTTCAGAAACGTTTACATTTATCGTCTGGCAACTAATGCAGCGTGATGACGTTTGCGGTCGCACCACTCTGTACGAAGTAGAAGCTTCTAAGTTGTTGCAGTCACCAAGAAAGAGGCACAGAAATTCAAGTTTTAGTTTTTGAAAATTCAGTTTTTGGCTGCTTTTGCTGCCTTGTAGTTGACCTAGGACCTTAAGATTTTGCATGAACCGATCTCTGGCAGCCACATTACACGAGAAAAAGCGAGAAGTGGTAATTCGTAGTAAAAACCGCAGAAAACATAACGTTTTCTACATTTGTTTTCGAAATGACGTAACTGAAAATCTTCACATTGGACGCATGACTCTCAGAAACGTTTACATTTATCGTCTGGCAACTAATGCAGCGTGATGACGTTTGCGGTCGCACCACTCTGTACGAAGTAGAAGCTTCTAAGTTGTTGCAGTCACCAATAAAGAGGCACAGAAATTCAAGTTTTAGTTTTTGAAAATTCAGTTTTTGTCTGCTTTTGCTGCCTTGTAGTTGACCTAGGACCTTAAGATTTTTCATGAACTGAACTCTGGCAGCCACATTACACGAGAAAAAGCGAGAAGTGGTAATTCGTAGTAAAAATCGCAGAAAACATAACGTTTTCTACATTTGTTTTCGAAATGACGTAACTGAACATCTTCACCTTGGACGCATGACTCTCAGAAACGTTTACATTTATCGTCTGGCAACTAATGCAGCGTGATGACGTTTGCGGTCGCACCACTCTGTACGAAGTAGAAGCTTCTAAGTTGTTGCAGTCACCAAGAAAGAGGCACAGAAATTCAAATTTTAGTTTTTGAAAATTCAGTTTTTGGCTGCTTTTGCTGCCTTGTAGTTGACCTAGGACCTTAAGATTTTGCATGAACCGATCTCTGGCAGCCACATTACACGAGAAAAAGCGAGAAGTGGTAATTCGTAGTAAAAACCGCAGAAAACATAACGTTTTCTACATTTGTTTTCGAAATGACGTAACTGAAAATCTTCACATTGGACGCATGACTCTCAGAAACGTTTACATTTATCGTCTGGCAACTAATGCAGCGTGATGACGTTTGCGGTCGCACCACTCTGTACGATGTAGAAGCTTCTAAGTTGTTGCAGTCACCAAGAAAGGGGCACAGAAATTCAAGTTTTAGTTTTTGAAAATTCAGTTTTTGGCTGCTTTTGCTGCCTTGTAGTTGACCTAGGACCTTAAGATTTTGCATGAACCGATCTCTGGCAGCCACATTACACGAGAAAAAGCGAGAAGTGGTAATTCGTAGTAAAAACCGCAGAAAACATAACGTTTTCAACATTTGTTTTCGAAATGACGTAACTGAAAATCTTCTCATTGCACGCATTACTCTCAGAAACGTTTACATTTATCGTCTGGCAACTAATGCAGCGTGATGACGTTTGCGGTCGCACCACTCTGTACGAAGTAGAAGCTTCTAAGTTGTTGCAGTCACCAAGAAGGAGGCACAGAAATTCAAGTTTTAGTTTTTGAAAATTCAGTTTTTGGCTGCTTTTGCTGCCTTGTAGTTGACCTAGGACCTTAAGATTTTGCATGAACCGATCTCTGGCAGCCACATTACACGAGAAAAAGCGAGAAGTGGTAATTCGTAGTAAAAACCTCAGAAAACATATCGTTTTCTACATTTGTTTTCGAAATGACGTAACTGAAAATCTTCACATTGGACGCATTACTCTCAGAAACGTTTACATTTATCGTCTGGCAAATAATGCAGCGTGATGACGTTTGCGGTCGCACCACTCTGTACGAAGTAGAAGCTTCTAAGTTGTTGCAGTCACCAAGAAAGAGGCACAGAAATTCAAGTTTTAGTTTTTGAAAATTCAGTTTTTGGCTGCTTTTGCTGCCTTGTAGTTGACCTAGGACCTTAAGATTTTGCATGAACCGAACTCTGGCAGCCACATTACACGAGAAAAAGCGAGAAGTGGTAATTCGTAGTAAAAACCGCAGAAAACATAACGTTTTCTACATTGTTTTCGTATCGACGTAACTGAAAATCTTCACATTGGACGCATTACTCTCAGAAACGTTTACATTTATCGTCTGGCAACTAATGCAGCGTGATGACGTTTGCGGTCGCACCACTCTGTACGAAGTAGAAGCTTCTAAGTTGTTGCAGTCACCAAGAAAGAGGCACAGAAATTCAAGTTTTAGTTTTTGAAAATTCAGTTTTTGGCTGCTTTTGCTGCCTTGTAGTTGACCTAGGACCTTAAGATTTTGCATGAACCGAACTCTGGCAGCCACTTTACACGAGAAAAAGCGAGAAGTGGTAATTCGTAGTAAAAACCGCAGAAAACATAACGATTTCTACATTGTTTTCGTATCGACGTAACTGGAAATCTTCACATTGGACGCATTACTGTCAGAAACGATTACATTTATCGTCTGGCAACTAATGCCGCGTGATGACGTTTGCGGTCGCATCACTCTGTACGAAGTAGAAGCTTCTAAGTTGTTGCAGTCACCAAGAAAGAGGCACAGAAATTCAAGTTTTAGTTTTTGAAAATTCAGTTTTCGGCTGCTTTTGCTGCCTTGTAGTTGACCTAGGACCTTAAGATTTTGCATGAACCGAACTCTGGCAGCCACATTACACGAGAAAAAGCGAGACGTGGTAATTCGTAGTAAAAACCGCAGAAAACATAACGTTTTCAACATTTGTTTTCGAAATGACGTAACTGAAAATCTTCACATTGGACGCATTACTCTCAGAAACGTTTACATTTATCGTCTGGCAACTAATGCAGCGTGATGACGTTTGCGGTCGCACCACCCTGTACGAAGTAGAAGCTTCTAAGTTGTTGCAGTCACCAAGAAAGAGGCACAGAAATTCAAGTTTCAGTTTTTGAAAATTCAGTTTTTGGCTGCTTTTGCTGCCTTGTAGTTGACCTAGGACCTTAATATTTTGCATGAACCGATCTCTGGCAGCCACATTACACGGGAAAAGGCGAGAAGTGGTAATTCGTAGTAAAAACCGCAGAAAACATAACGTTTTCTACATTTGTTTTCGAAATGACGTAACTGAAAATCTTCACATTGGACGCATCACTCTCAGAAACGTTTACATTTATCGTCTGGCAACTAATGCAGCGTGATGACGTTTGCGGTCGCACCACTCTGTACGAAGTAGAAGCTTCTAAGTTGTTGCAGTCACCAAGAAAGAGGCACAGAAATTCAAGTTTTAGTTTTTGAAAATTCAGTTTTTGGCTGCTTTTGCTGCCTTGTATTCGACCTAGGACCTTAAGATTTTGCATGAACCGAACTCTGGCAGCCACATTACACGAGAAAATGCGAGAAGTGGTAATTCGTAGTAAAAACCGCAGAAAACATAACGTTTTCAACATTTGTTTTCGAAATGACGTAACTGAAAATCTTCACATTGGACGCATTACTCTCAGAAACGTTTACATTTATCGTCTGGCAACTAATGCAGCGTGATGACGTTTGCGGTCGCACCACTCTGTACGAAGTAGAAGCTTCTAAGATGTTGCAGTCACCAAGAAAGAGGCACAGAAATTCAAGTTTTAGATTTTGAAAATTCAGTTTTCGGCTGCTTTTGCTGCCTTGTAGTTGACCTAGGACCTTAAGATTTTGCATGAACCGAACTCTGGCAGCCACATTACACGAGAAAAAGCGAGACGTGGTAATTCGTAGTAAAAACCGCAGAAAACATAACGTTTTCAACATTTGTTTTCGAAATGACGTAACTGAAAATATTCACATTGGACGCATTACTCTCAGAAACGATTACATTTATCGTCTGGCAACTAATGCAGCGTGATGACGTTTGCGGTCGCACCATCCTGTACGAAGTAGAAGCTTCTAAGTTGTTGCAGTCACCAAGAAAGAGGCACAGAAATTCAAGTTTTAGTTTTTGAAAATTCAGTTTTTGGCTGCTTTTGCTGCCTTGTAGTTGACCTAGGACCTTAATATTTTGCATGAACCGATCTCTGGCAGCCACATTACACGAGAAAAAGCGAGAAGTGGTAATTCGTAGTAAAAACCGCAGAAAACATAACGTTTTCTACATTTGTTTTCGAAATGACGTAACTGAAAATCTTCACATTGGACGCATGACTCTCGGAAACGTTTACATTTATCGTCTGGCAACTAATGCAGCGTGATGACGTTTGCGGTCGCACCACTCTGTACGAAGTAGAAGCTTCTAAGTTGTTGCAGTCACCAAGAAAGAGGCACAGAAATTCAAGTTTTAGTTTTTGAAAATTCAGTTTTTGGCTGCTTTTGCTGCCTCGTAGTTGACCTAGGACCTTAAGATTTTGCATTAACCGAACTCTGGCAGCCACATTACACGAGAAAAACCGAGAACTGGTAATTCGTAGTAAAAACCGCAGAAAACATAACGTTTTCAACATTTGTTTTCGAAATGACGTAACTGAAAATCTTCACATTGGACGCATTACTCTCAGAAACGTTTACATTTATCTTCTGGCAACTAATGCAGCGTGATGACGTTTGCGGTCGCACCACTCTGTACGAAGTAGAAGCTTCTAAGTTGTTGCAGTCACCATGAAAGAGGCACAGAAATTCAAGTTTTAGTTTTTGAAAATTCAGTTTTTGGCTGGTTTTGCTGCCCTTTAGTTGACCTAGGACCTTAAGATTTTGCATGAACCGAACTCTGGCAGCCACATTACACGAGAAAAAGCGAGAAGTGGTAATTCGTAGTAAAAACCGCAGAAAACATAACGTTTTCTACATTGTTTTCGTATCGACGTAACTGAAAATCTTCACATTGGACGCATTACTCTCAGAAACGTTTACATTTATCGTCTGGCAACTAATGCAGCGTGGTGACGTTTACGGTCGCACCACTCTGTACGAAGTAGAAGCTTCTAAGTTGTTGCAGTCACCAAGAAAGGGGCACAGAAATTCAAGTTTTAGTTTTTGAAAATTCAGTTTTTGGCTGCTTTTGCTGCCTTGTAGTTGACCTAGGACCTTAAGATTTTGCATGAACCGAACTCTGGCTGCCACATTACACGAGAAAAAGCGAGAAGTGGTAATTCGTAGTAAAAACCGCAGAAAACATAACGTTTTCAACATTTGTTTTCGAAATGACGTAACTGAAAATCTTCACATTGGACGCATTACTCTCAGAAACGTTTACATTTATCGTCTGGCAACTAATGCCGCGTGATGACGTTTGCGGTCGCACCACTCTGTACGAAGTAGAAGCTTCTAAGTTGTTGCAGTCACCAAGAAAGAGGCACAGAAATTCAAGTTTTAGTTTTTGAAAATTCAGTTTTTGACTGCTTTTGCTGCCTTGTAGTTGACCTAGGACCTTAAGATTTTGCATGAACCGAACTCTGGCAGCCACTTTACACGAGAAAAAGCGAGAAGTGGTAATTCGTAGTAAAAACCGCAGAAAACATAACGTTTTCAACATTTGTTTTCGAAATGACGTAACTGAAAATCCTCACATTGGACGCATTACCCTCAGAAACGTTTACATTTATGGTCTGGCAACTAATGCAGCGTGATGACGTTTGCGGTCGCACCACTCTGTACGAAGTAGAAGCTTCTAAGTTGTTGCAGTCACTAAGAAAGAGGCACAGAAATTCAAGTTTTAGTTTCTGAAAATTCAGTTTTTGGCTGCTTTTGCTGCCTTGTAGTTGACCTAGGACCTTAAGATTTTGCATGAACCGAACTCTGGCAGCCACATTACACGAGAAAAAGCGAGAAGTGGTAATTCGTAGTAAAAACCGCAGAAAACATAACGTTTTCAACATTTGTTTTCGAAATGACGTAACTGAAAATCTTCTCATTGGACGCATTACTCTGACAAACGTTTACATTTATCGTCTGGCAACTAATGCAGCGTGATGACGTTTGCGGTCGCACCACTCTGTACGAAGTAGAAGCTTCTAAGTTGTTGCAGTCACCAAGAAAGAGGCACAGAAATTCAAGTTTTAGTTTTTGAAAATTCAGTTTTTGGCTGCTTTTGCTGCCTTGTAGTTAACCTAGGACCTTAAGATTTTGCATGAACCGAACTCTGGCAGCCACATTACACGAGAAAAAGCGAGAAGTGGTAAGTCGTCGTAAAAACCGCAGAAAACATAACGTTTTCAACATTTGTTTTCGAAATGACGTAACTGAAAATCTTCACATTGGACGCATTACTCTCAGAAACGTTTACATTTATCGTCTGGCAACTAATGCAGCGTGATGACGTTTGCGGTCGCACCACTCTGTACGAAGTAGAAGCTTCTAAGTTGTTGCAGTCACCAAGAAAGAGGCACAGAAATTCAAGTTTTAGTTTTTGAAAATTCAGTTTTTGGCTGCTTTTGCTGCCATGTAGTTGACCTAGGACCTTAAGATTTTGCATGAACCGAACTCTGGCAGCCACATTACACGAGAAAAAGCGAGAAGTGGTAATTCGTAGTAAAAACCGCAGAAAAAATAACGTTTTCAACATTTGTTTTCGAAATGACGTAACTGAAAATCTTCACATTGGACGCATTACTCTCAGAAACGTTTACATTTATCGTCTGGCAACTAATGCAGCGTGATGACGTTTGCGGTCGCACCACTCTGTACGAAGTAGAAGCTTCTAATTTGTTGCAGTCACCAAGAAAGAGGCACAGAAATTCAAGTTTTAGTTTCTGAAAATTCAGTTTTTGGCTGCTTTTGCTGCCTTGTAGTTGACCTAGGACCTTAGGATTTTGCATGAACCGAACTCTGGCAGCCACATTTCACGAGAAAAAGCGAGAAGTGGTAATTCGTAGTAAAAACCGCAGAAAACATAACGTTTTCAACATTTGTTTTCGAAATGACGTAACTGAAAATCTTCACATTGGACGCATTACTCTCAGAAACGTTTACATTTATCGTCTGGCAACTAATGCCGCGTGATGACGTTTGCGGTCGCACCACTCTGTACGAAGTAGAAGCTTCTATGTTGTTGCTGTCACCAAGAAAGAGGCACAGAAATTCAAGTATTAGTTTTTGAAAATTCAGTTTTTGGTTGCTTTAGCTGCCTTGTAGTTGACCTAGGACCTTAAGATTTTGCATGAACCGAACTCTGGCAGCCACATTACACGAGAAAAAGCGAGAAGTGGTAATTCGTAGTAAAAACCGCAGAAAACATAACGTTTTCAACATTTGTTTTCGTATCGACGTAACTGAAAATCTTCACATTGGACGCATTACTCCCAGAAACGTTTACATTTATCGTCTGGCAACTAATGCAGCGTGATGACGTTTGCGGTCGCACCACTCTGTACGAAGTAGAAGCTTCTAAGTTGTTGCAGTCACCAAGAAAGAGGCACAGAAATTCAAGTTTTAGTTTTTGAAAATTCAGTTTCTGGCTGCTTTTGCTGCCTTGTAGTTGACCTAGGACCTTAAGATTTTGCATGAACCGAACTCTGGCAGCAACATTACACGAGAAAAAGCGAGAAGTGGTAATTCGTAGTAAAAACCGTAGAAAATATAACGTTTTCAACATTTGTTTTCGAAATGACGTAACTGAAAATCTTCACATTGGACGCAATACTCTCAGAAACGTTTACATTTATCGTCTGGCAACTAATGCAGCGTGATGACGTTTGCGGTCGCACCACTCTGTACGAAGTAGAAGCTTCTAAGTTGTTGCAGTCACCAAGAAAGAGGCACAGAAATTCAAGTTTTAGTTTTTGAAAATTAAGTTTTTGGCTGCTTTTGCTGCCTTGTAGTTGACCTAGGACCTTAAGATTTTGCATGAACCGAACTCTGGCAGCCACATTACACGAGAAAAAGCGAGAAGTGGTAATTCGTAGTAAAAACCGCAGAAAACATAACGTTTTCAACATTTGTTTTCGAAATGACGTAACTGAAAATCTTCACATTGGACGCATTACTCTCAGAAACGTTTACATTTATCGTCTGGCAACTAATGCAGCGTGATGACGTTTGCGGTCGCACCACTCTGTACGAAGTAGAAGCTTCTACGTTGTTGCAGTCACCAAGAAAGAGGCACAGAAATTCAAGTTTTAGTTTTTGAAAATTCAGTTTTTGGCTGCTTTTGCTGCCTTGTAGTTGACCTAGGACCTTAAGATTTTGCATGAACCGAACTCTGGCAGCCACATTACACGAGAAAAAGCGAGAAGTGGTAATTCGTAGTAAAAACCGCAGAAAACATAACGTTTTCAACATTTGTTTTCGAAATGACGTAACTGAAAATCTTCACATTGGACGCATTACTCACAGAAACGTTTACATTTATCGTCTGGCAACTAATGCAGCGTGATGACGTTTGCGGTCGCACCACTCTGTACGAAGTAGAAGCTTCTAAGTTGTTGCAGTCACCAAGAAAGAGGCACAGAAATTCAAGTTTTAGTTTTTGAAAATTCAGTGTTTGGCTGCTTTTGCTGCCTTGTAGTTGACCTAGGACCTTAAGATTTTGCATGAACCGAACTCTGGCAGCCACATTACACGAGAAAAAGCGAGAAGTGGTAATTCGTAGTAAAAACCGCAGAAAACATAACGTTTTCAACATTTGTTTTCGAAATGACGTAACTGAAAATCTTCACATTGGACGCATTACTCTCAGAAACGTTTACATTTATCGTCTGGCAACTAATGCCGCGTGATGACGTTTGCGGTCGCACCACTCTGTACGAAGTAGAAGCTTTTAAGTTGTTGCAGTCACCAAGAAAGAGGCAGAGAAATTCAAGTTTTAGTTTTTGAAAATTCAGTTTTTGGTTGCTTTTGCTGCCTTGTAGTTGACCTAGGACCTTAAGATTTTGCATGAACCGAACTCTGGCAGCCACATTACACGAGAAAAAGCGAGAAGTGGTAATTCGTAGTAAAAACCGCAGAAAACATAACGTTTTCAACATTTGTTTTCGAAATGACGTAACTGAAAATCTTCACATTGGACGCATTGCTCTCAGAAACGTTTACATTTATCGTCTGACAACTAATGCAGCGTGATGACGTTTGCGGTCGCACCACTCTGTACGAAGTAGAAGCTTCTACGTTGTTGCAGTCACCAAGAAAGAGGCACAGAAATTCAAGTTTTAGTTTTTGAAAATTCAGTTTTGGCTGCTTTTGCTGCCTTGTAGTTGACCTAGGACCTTAAGATTTTGCATGAACCGAACTCTGGCAGCCACATTACACGAGAAAAAGCGAGAAGTGGTAATTCGTAGTAAAAACCGCAGAAAACATAACGTTTTCAACATTTGTTTTCGTATCGACGTAACTGAAAATCTTCACATTGGACGCATTACTCTCAGAAACGTTTACATTTATCGTCTGGCAACTAATGCAGCGTGATGACGTTTGCGGTCGCACCACTCTGTACGAAGTAGAAGCTTCTAAGTTGTTGCAGTCACCAAGAAAGAGGCACTGAAATTCAAGTTTTAGTTTTTGAAAATTCAGTTTTTGGCTGCTTTTGCTGCCTTGTAGTTGACCTAGGACCTTAGGATTTTGCATGAACCGAACTCTGGCAGCCACATTTCACGAGAAAAAGCGAGAAGTAATTCGTAGTAAAAACCGCAGAAAACATAACGTTTTCAACATTTGTTTTCGAAATGACGTAACTGAAAATCTTCACATTGGACGCATTACTCTCAGAAACGTTTACATTTATCGTCTGGCAACTAATGCCGCGTGATGACGTTTGCGGTCGCACCACTCTGTACGAAGTAGAAGCTTCTATGTTGTTGCAGTCACCAAGAAAGAGGCACAGAAATTCAAGTATTAGTTTTTGAAAATTCAGTTTTTGGTTGCTTTAGCTGCCTTGTAGTTGACCTAGGACCTTAAGATTTTGCATGAACCGAACTCTGGCAGCCACATTACACGAGAAAAAGCGAGAAGTGGTAATTCGTAGTAAAAACCGCAGAAAACATAACGTTTTCAACATTTGTTTTCGTATCGACGTAACTGAAAATCTTCACATTGGACGCATTACTCCCAGAAACGTTTACATTTATCGTCTGGCAACTAATGCAGCGTGATGACGTTTGCGGTCGCACCACTCTGTACGAAGTAGAAGCTTCTAAGTTGTTGCAGTCACCAAGAAAGAGGCACAGAAATTCAAGTTTTAGTTTTTGAAAATTCAGTTTTTGGCTGCTTTTGCTGCCTTGTAGTTGACCTAGTAACTTAAGATATTGCATGAACCGAACTCTGGCAGCCACATTACACGAGAAAAAGCGAGAAGTGGTAATTCGTAGTAAAAACCGCAGAAAACATAACGTTTTCAACATTTGTTTTCGAAATGACGTAACTGAAAATCTTCACATTGGACGCATTACTCTCAGAAACGTTTACATTTATCGTCTGGCAACTAATGCAGCGTGATGACGTTTGCGGTCGCACCACTCTTTACGAAGTAGAAGCTTCTAAGTTGTTGCAGTCACCAAGAAAGAGGCACAGAAATTCAAGTTTTAGTTTTTGAAAATTCAGTTTTTGGCTGCTTTTGCTGCCTTGTAGTTGACCTAGGACCTTAAGATTTTGCATGAACCGAACTCTGGCAGCCACATTACACGAGAAAAAGCGAGAAGTGGTAATTCGTAGTAAAAACCGCAGAAAACATAACGTTTTCAACATTTGTTTTCGAAATGACGTAACTGAAAATCTTCACATTGGACGCATTACTCTCAGAAATGTTTACATTTATCGTCTGGCAACTAATGCAGCGTGATGACGTTTGCGGTCGCACCACTCTGTACGAAGTAGAAGCTTCTAAGTTGTTGCAGTCACCAAGAAAGAGGCACAGAAATTCAAGTTTTAGTTTTTGAAAATTAAGTTTTTGGCTGCTTTTGCAGCCTTGTAGTTGACCTAGGACCTTAAGATTATGCATGAACCGAACTCTGGCAGCCACATTACACGAGAAAAAGCGAGAAGTGGTAATTCGTAGTAAAAACCGCAGATAACATAACGTTTTCAACATTCGTTTTCGAAATGACGTAACTGAAAATCTTCACATTGGACGCATTAGTCTCAGAAACGTTTACATTTATCGTCTGGCAACTAATGCCGCGTGATGACGTTTGCGGTGACACCACTCTGTACGAAGTAGAAGCTTCTAAGTTGTTGCAGTCACCAAGAAAGAGGCACAGAAATTCAAGTTTTAGTTTTTGAAAATTCAGTTTTTGGCTGCTTTTGCTGCCTTGTAGTTGACCTAGGACCTTAAGATTTTGCATGAACCGAACTCTGGCAGCCATATTACACGAGAAAAAGCGAGAAGTGGTAATTCGTAGTAAAAACCGCAGAAAACATAACGTTTTCAACATTTGTTTTCGAAATGACGTAACTGAAAATCTTCACATTGGACGTATTACTCTCAGAAACGTTTACATTTATCGTCTGGCAACTAATGCAGCGTGATGACGTTTGCGGTCGCACCACTCTGTACGAAGTAGAAGCTTCTAAGTTGTTGCAGTCACCAAGAAAGAGGCACAGAAATTCAAGTTTTAGTTTTTGAAAATTCAGTTTTTGGCTGCTTTTGCTGCCTTGTAGTTGACCTAGGACCTTAAGATTTTGCATGAACCGAACTCTGGCAGCCACATTACACGAGAAAAAGCGAGAAGTGGTAATTCGTAGTAAAAACCGCAGAAAACATAACGTTTTCAACATTTGTTTTCGAAATGACGTAACTGAAAATCTTCACATTGGACGTATTACTCTCAGAAACGTTTACATTTATCGTCTGGCAACTAATGCAGCGTGATGACGTTTGCGGTCGCACCACTCTGTACGAAGTAGAAGCTTCTAAGTTGTTGTAGTCACCAAGAAAGAGGCACAGAAATTCAAGTTTTAGTTTTTGAAAATTCAGTTTTTGCTGCTTTTGCTGCCTTGTAGTTGACCTAGGACCTTAAGATTTTGCATGAACCGAACTCTGGCAGCCACATTACACGAGAAAAAGCGAGAAGTGGTAATTCGTAGTAAAAACCGCAGAAAACATAACGTTTTCAACATTTGTTTTCGAAATGACGTAACTGAAAATCTTCACATTGGACGCATTACTCTCAGAAACGTTTACATTTATCGTCTGGCAACTAATGCAGCGTGATGACGTTTGCGGTCGCACCACTCTGTACGAAGTAGAAGCTTCTAAGTTGTTGCAGTCACCAAGAAAGAGGCACAGAAATTCAAGTTTTAGTTTTTGAAAATTCAGTTTTTGGCTGCTTTTGCTGCCTTGTAGTTGACCTAGGACCTTAAGATTTTGCATGAACCGAACTCTGGCAGCCACATTACACGAGAAAAAGCGAGAAGTGGTAATTCGTAGTAAAAACCGCAGAAAACATAACGTTTTCAACATTTGTTTTCGAAATGACGTAACTGAAAATCTTCACATTGGACGCATTACTCTCAGAAACGTTTACATTTATCGTCTGGCAACTAATGCCGCGTGATGACGTTTGCGGTCGCACCACTCTGTACGAAGTAGAAGCTTTTAAGTTGTTGCAGTCACCAAGAAAGAGGCACAGAAATTCAAGTTTTAGTTTTTGAAAATTCAGTTTTTGGCTGCTTTTGCTGCCTTGTAGTCGACCTAGGACCTTAAGATTTTGCATGAACCGAACTCTGGCAGCAAAATTACACGAGAAAAAGCGAGAAGTGGTAATTCGTAGTAAAAACCGCAGAAAACATAACGTTTTCAACACTTGTTTTCGTATCGACGTAACTGAAAATCTTCACATTGGACGCATTACTCTCAGAAACGTTTACATTTATCGTCTGGCAACTAATGCAGCGTGATGACGTTTGCGGTCGCACCACTCTGTACGAAGTAGAAGCTTCTAAGTTGTTGCAGTCACCAAGAAAGAGGCACAGAAATTCAAGTTTTAGTTTTTGAAAATTCAGTTTTTGGCTGCTTTTGCTGCCTTGTAGTTGACCTAGGAACTTAAGATTTTGCATGAACCGAACTCTGGCAGCCACATTACACGAGAAAAAGCGAGAAGTGGTAATTCGTATTAAAAACCGCAGAAAACATAACGTTTTCAACATTTGTTTTCGAAATGACGTAACTGAAAATCTTCACATTGGACGCATTACTCTCAGAAACGTTTACATTTATCGTCTGGCAACTAATGCAGCGTGATGACGTTTGCGGTCGCACCACTCTGTACGAAATAGAAGCTTCTAAGTTGTTGCAGTCACCAAGAAAGAGGCACAGAAATTCAAGTTTTAGTTTTTGAAAATTCAGTTTTTGGCTGCTTTTGCTGCCTTGTAGTTGACCTAGGACCTTAAGATTTTGCATGAACCGAACTCTGGCAGCCACATTACACGAGAAAAAGCGAGAAGTGGTAATTCGTAGTAAAAACCGCAGAAAACATAACGTTTTCAACATTTGTTTTCGAAATGACGTAACTGAAAATCTTCACATTGGACGCATTACTCTCAGAAACGTTTACATTTATCGTCTGGCAACTAATGCAGCGTGATGACGTTTGCGGTCGCACCACTCTGTACGAAGTAGAAGCTTCTAAGTTGTTGCAGTCACCCAGAAAGAGGCACAGAAATTCAAGTTTTAGTTTTTGAAAATTCAGTTTTTGGCTGCTTTTGCTGCCTTGTAAGTGACCTAGGACCTTAAGATTTTGCATGAACCGAACTCTGGCAGCAACATTACACGAGAAAAAGCGAGAAGTGGTAATTCGTAGTAAAAACCGCAGAAAACATAACGTTTTCAACATTTGTTTTCGTATCGACGTAACTGAAAATCTTCACATTGGACGCATTACTCTCAGAAACGTTTACATTTATCGTCTGGCAACTAATGCAGCGTGATGACGTTTGCGGTCGCACCACTCTGTACGAAGTAGAAGCTTCTAAGTTGTTGCAGTCACCAAGAAAGAGGCACAGAAATTCAAGTTTTAGTTTTTGAAAATTCAGTTTTTGGCTGCTTTTGCTGCCTTGTAGTTGACCTAGGAACTTAAGATTTTGCATGAACCGAACTCTGGCAGCCACATTACACGAGAAAAAGCGAGAAGTGGTAATTCGTAGTAAAAACCGCAGAAAACATAACGTTTTCAACATTTGTTTTCGAAATGACGTAACTGAAAATCTTCACATTGGACGCATTACTCTCAGAAACGTTTACATTTATCGTCTGGCAACTAATGCAGCGTGATGACGTTTGCGGTCGCACCACTCTGTACGAAGTAGAAGCTTCTAAGTTGTTGCAGTCACCAAGAAAGAGGCACAGAAATTCAAGTTTTAGTTTTTGAAAATTCAGTTTTTGGCTGCTTTTGCTGCCTTGTAGTTGACCTAGGACCTTAAGATTTTGCATGAACCGAACTCTGGCAGCCACATTACACGAGAAAAAGCGAGAAGTGGTAATTCGTAGTAAAAACCGCAGAAAACATAACGTTTTCAACATTTGTTTTCGAAATGACGTAACTGAAAATCTTCACATTGGACGCATTACTCTCAGAAACGTTTACATATATCGTCTGACAACTAATGCCGCGTGATGACGTTTGCGGTCGCACCACTCTGTACGAAGTAGAAGCTTCTAAGTTGTTGCAGTCACCAAGAAAGTGGCACAGAAATTCAAGTTTTAGTTTTTGAAAATTCAGTTTTTGGCTGCTTTTGCTGCCTTGTAGTTGACCTAGGACCTTAAGATTTTGCATGAACCGAACTCTGACAGCCACATTACACGACAAAAAGCGAGAAGTGGTAATTCGTAGTAAAAACCGCAGAAAACATAACGTTTTCAACATTTCTTTTCGTATCGACGTAACTGAAAATCTTCACATTGGACGCATTACTCTCAGAAACGTTTACATTTATCGTCTGGCAACTAATGCCGCGTGATGACGTTTGCGGTCGCACCACTCTGTATGAAGTAGAAGCTTCTAAGTTGCTGCAGTCACCAAGAAAGTGGCACAGAAATTCAAGTTTTAGTTTTTGAAAATTCAGTTTTTGGCTGCTTTTGCTGCCTTGTAGTTGACCTAGGACCTTAAGATTTTGCATGAACCGAACTCTGGCAGCCACATTACACGAGAAAAAGCGAGAAGTGGTAATTCGTAGTAAAAACCGCAGAAAACATAATGTTTTCAACATTTGCTTTCGAAATGACGTAACTGAAAATCTTCACATTGGACGCATTACTCTCAGAAACGTTTACATTTATCGTCTGGCAACTAATGCAGCGTGATGACGTTTGCGGTCGCACCACTCTGTACGAAGTAGAAGCTTCTAAGTGTTTGCAGTCACCAAGAAAGAGGCACAGAAATTCAAGTTTTAGTTTTTGAAAATTCAGTTTTTGGCTGCTTTTGCTGCCTTGAAGTTGACCTAGGACCTTAAGATTTTGCATGAACCGAACCCTGGCAGCCACATTACACGTGAAAAAGCGAGAAGTGGTAATTCGTAGTAAAAACCGCAGAAAACATAACGTTTTCAACATTTGTTTTCGTATCGACGTAACTGAAAATCTTCACATTGGACGCATTACTCTCAGAAACGTTTACATTTATCGTCTGGCAACTAATGCAGCGTGATGACGTTTGCGGTCGCACCACTCTGTACGAAGTAGAAGCTTCTAAGTTGTTGCAGTCACCAAGAAAGAGGCACAGAAATTCAAGTTTTAGTTTTTGAAAATTCAGTTTTTGGCTGCTTTTGCTGCCTTGTAGTTGACCTAGGAACTTAAGATTTTGCATGAACCGAACTCTGGCAGCCACATTACACGAGAAAAAGCGAGAAGTGGTAATTCGTAGTAAAAACCGCAGAAAACATAACGTTTTCAACATTTGTTTTCGAAATGACGTAACTGAAAATCTTCACATTGGACGCATTACTCTCAGAAACGTTTACATTTATCGTCTGGCAACTAATGCAGCGTGATGACGTTTGCGGCCGCACCACTCTGTACGAAGTAGAAGCTTCTAAGTTGTTGCAGTCACCAAGAAAGAGGCACAGAAATTCAAGTTTTAGTTTTTGAAAATTCAGTTTTTGGGTGCTTTTGCTGCTTTGTAGTTGACCTAGGACCTTGAGATTTTGCATGAACCGAACTCTGGAAGCCACATTACACGAGAAAAAGCGAGAAGTGGTAATTCGTAGTAAAAACCGCAGAAAACATAACGTTTTCAACATTTGTTTTCGTATCGACGTAACTGAAAATCTTCACATTGGACGCATTACTCTCAGAAACGTTTACATTTATCGTCTGGCAACTAATGCCGCGTGTTGACGTTTGCGGTCGCACCACTCTGTACGAAGTAGAAGCTTCTAAGTTGTTGCAGTCACCAAGAAAGAGGCACAGAAATTCAAGTTTTAGTTTTTGAAAATTCAGTTTTTGGCTGCTTTTGCTGCCTTGTAGTTGACCTAGGACTCTAAGATTTTGCATGAACCGAACTCTGGCAGCCACATTACACGAGAAAAAGCGAGAAGTGGTAATTCGTAGTAAAAACCGCAGAAAACATAACGTTTTCAACATTTGTTTTCGAAATGACGTAACTGAAAATCTTCACATTGGACGCATTACTCTCAGAAACGTTTACATTTATCGTCTGGCAACTAATGCCGCGTGATGAAGTTTGCGGTCGCACCACTCTGTACGAAGTAGAAGCTTCTAAGTTGTTGCAGTCACCAAGAAAGAGGCACAGAAATTCAAGTTTTAGTTTTTGAAAATTCAGTTTTTGGTTGCTTTTGCTGCCTTGTAGTTGACCTAGGAACTTAAGATTTTGCATGAACCGAACTCTGGCAGCCACATTACACGAGAAAAAGCCAGAAGTGGTAATTCGTAGTAAAAACCGCAGAAAACATAACGTTTTCAACATTTATTTTCGAAATGACGTAACGGAAAATCTTCACATTGGACGCATTACTCTCAGAAACGTTTACATTTATCGTCTGGCAACTAATGCCGCGTGATGACGTTTGCGGTCGCACCACTCTGTACGAAGTAGAAGCTTCTAAGTTGTTGCAGTCACCAAGAAAGAGGCACAGAAATTCAAGTTTTAGTTTTTGAAAATTCAGTTTTTGGCTGCTTTTGCTGCCTTGTAGTTGACCTAGGAACTTAACATTTTGCATGAACCGAAGTCTGGCAGCCACATTACACGAGAAAAAGCGAGAAGTGGTAATTCGTAGTAAAAACCGCAGAAAACATAACGTTTTCAACATTTGTTTTCGAAATGACGTAACTGAAAATCATCACATTGGACGCATTACTCTCAGAAACGTTTACATTTATCGTCTGGCAACTAATGCAGCGTGATGACGTTTGCGGTCGCACCACTCTGTACGAAGTAGAAGCTTCTAAGTTGTTGCAGTCACCAAGAAAGAGGCACAGAAATTCAAGTTTTAGTTTTTGAAAATTCAGTTTTTGGCTGCTTTTGCTGCCTTGTAGTTGACCTAGGACCTTAAGATTTTGCATGAACCGAACTCTGGCAGCCACATTACACGAGAAAAAGCGAGAAGTGGTTATTCGTAGTAAAAACCGCAGAAGACATAACGTTTTCAACATTTGTTTTCGAAATGACGTAACTCAAAATCTTCACATTGGACGCATTACTCTCAGAAACGTTTACATTTATCGTCTGGCAACTAATGCAGCGTGATGACGTTTGCGGTCGCACCACTCTGTACGAAGTAGAAGCTTCTAAGTTGTTGCAGTCACCAAGAAAGAGGCACAGAAATTCAAGTTTTAGTTTTTGAAAATTCAGTTTTTGGCTGCTTTTGCTGCCTTGTAGTTGACCTAGGACCTTAAGATTTTGCATGACACGACTCTGGCAGCCACATTACACGAGAAAAAGCGAGAAGTGGTAATTCGTAGTAAAAACCGCAGAAAACATAACGTTTTCAACATTTGTTTTCGAAATGACGTAACTGAAAATCTTCACATTGGACGCATTACTCTCAGAAACGTTTACATTCTTCGTCTGGCAACTAATGCAGCGTGATGACGTTTGCGGTCGCACCACTCTGTACGAAGTAGAAGCTTCTAAGTTGTTGCAGTCACCAAGAAAGAGGCACAGAAATTCAAGTTTTAGTTTTTGAAAATTCAGTTTTTGGCTGCTTTTGCTGCCTTGTAGTTGACCTAGGACCTTAAGATTTTGCATGAACCGAACTCTGGCAGCCACATTACACGAGAAAAATTGAGAAGTGGTAATTCGTAGTAAAAACCGCATAAAACATAACGTTTTCAACATTTGTTTTCGAAATGACGTAACTGAAAACCTTCACATTGGACGCATTACTCTCAGAAACGTTTACATTTATCGTCTGGCAACTAATGCCGCGTGATGACGTTTGCGGTCGCACCACTCTGTACGAAGTAGAAGCTTCTAAGTTGTTGCAGTCACCAAGAAAGAGGCACAGAAATTCAAGTTTTAGTTTTTGAAAATTCAGTTTTGGCTGCTTTTGCTGCCTTGTAGTTGACCTAGGAACTTAAGATTTTGCATGAACCGAACTCTGGCAGCCACATTACACGAGAAAAAGCGAGAAGTGGTAATTCGTAGTAAAAACCGCAGAAAACATAACGTTTTCAACATTTGTTTTCGAAATGACGTAACTGAAAATCTTCACATTGGACGCATTACTCTCAGAAACGTTTACATTTATCGTCTGGCAACTAATGCAGCGTGATGACGTTTGCGGTCGCACCACTCTGTACGAAGTAGAAGCTTCTAAGTTGTTGCAGTCACCAAGAAAGAGGCACAGAAATTCAAGTTTTAGTTTTTGAAAATTCAGTTTTTGGCTGCTTTTGCTGCCTTGTAGTTGACCTAGGACCTTAAGATTTTGCATGAACCGAACTCTGGCAGCCACATTACACGAGAAAAAGCGAGAAGTGGTAATTCGTAGTAAAAACCGCAGAAAACATAACGTTTTCAACATTTGTTTTCGAAATGACGTAACTGAAAATCTTCACATTGGACGCATTACTCTCAGAAACGTTTACAATTATCGTCTGGCAACTAATGCAGCGTGATGACGTTTGCGGTCGCACCACTCTGTACGAAGTAGAAGCTTCTAAGTTGTTGCAGTCACCAAGAAAGAGGCACAGAAATTCAAGTTTTAGTTTTTGAAAATTCAGTTTTTGGCTGCTTTTGCAGCCTTGTAGTTGACCTAGGACCTTAAGATTTTGCATGAACCGAACTCTGGCAGCCACATTATACGAGAAAAAGCGATAAGTGGTAATTCGTAGTAAAAACCGCAGAATACATAACGTTTTCAACATTTGTTTTCGAAATGACGTAACTGAAAATCTTCACATTGGACGCATTACTCTCAGAAACGTTTACATTTATCGTCTGGCAACTAATGCAGCGTGATGACGTTTGCGGTCGCACCACTCTGTACGAAGTAGAAGCTTCTAAGTTGTTGCAGTCACCAAGAAAGAGGCACAGAAATTCAAGTTTTAGTTTTTGAAAATTCAGTTTTTGGCTGCTTTTGCTGCCTTGTAGTTGACCTAGGACCTTAAGATTTTGCATGAACCGAACTCTGGCAGCCACATTATACGAGAAAAAGCGAGAAGTGGTAATTCGTAGTAAAAACCGCAGAAAACATAACGTTTTCAACATTTGTTTTCGTATCGACGTAACTGAAAATCTTCACATTGGACGCATTACTCTCAGAAACGTTTACATTTATCGTCTGGCAACTAATGCAGCGTGATGACGTTTGCGGTCGCACCACTCTGTACGAAGTAGAAGCCTCTAAGTTGTTGCAGTCACCAAGAAAGAGGCACAGAAATTCAAGTTTTAGTTTCTGAAAATTCAGTTTTTGGCTGCTTTTGCTGCTTTGTAGTTGACCTAGGACCTTACGATTTTGCATGACCCGACTCTGGCAGCCACATTACACGAGAAAAAGCGAGAAGTGGTAATTCGTAGTAAAAACCGCAGAAAACATAACGTTTTCAACATTTGTTTTCGAAATGACGTAACTGAAAATCTTCACATTGGACGCATTACTCTCAGAAACGTTTACATTTATCGTCTGGCAACTAATGCAGCGTGATGACGTTTGCGGTCGCACCACTCTGTACGAAGTAGAAGCTTCTAAGTTGTTGCAGTCACCAAGAAAGAGGCACAGAAATTCAAGTTTTAGTTTTTGAAAATTCAGTTTTTGGCTGCTTTTGCTGCCTTGTAGTTGACCTAGGACCTTAAGATTTTGCATGAACCGAACCCTGGCAGCCACATTACACGAGAAAAATTGAGAAGTTGTAATTCGTAGTAAAAACCGCAAAAAACATAACGTTTTCAACATTTGTTTTCGAAATGACGTAACTGAAAATCTTCACATTGGACGCATTACTCTCAGAAACGTTTACATTTATCGTCTGGCAACTAATGCCGCGTGATGACGTTTGCGGTCGCACCACTCTGTACGAAGTAGAAGCTTCTAAGTTGTTGCAGTCACCAAGAAAGAGGCACAGAAATTCAAGTTTTAGTTTTTGAAAATTCAGTTTTTGGCTGCTTTTGCTGCCTTGTAGTTGACCTAGGAACTTAAGATTTTGCATGAACCGAACTCTGGCAGCCACATTACACGAGAAAAAGCGAGAAGTGGTAATTCGTAGTAAAAACCGCAGAAAACATAACGTTTTCAACATTTGTTTTCGAAATGACGTAACTGAAAATCTTCACATTGGACGCATTACTCTCAGAAACGTTTACATTTATCGTCTGGCAACTAATGCAGCGTGATGACGTACTCTGTACGAAGTAGAAGCTTCTAAGTTGTTGCAGTCACCAAGAAAGAGGCACAGAAATTCAAGTTTTAGTTTTTGAAAATTCAGTTTTTGGCTGCTTTTGCTGCCTTGTAGTTGACCTAGGACCTTAAGATTTTGCATGAACCGAACTCTGGCAGCCACATTACACGAGAAAAAGCGAGAAGTGGTAATTCGTAGTAAAAACCGCAGAAAACATATCGTTTTCAACATTTGTTTTCGAAATGACGTAACTGAAAATCTTCACATTGGACGCATTACTCACAGAAACGTTTACAATTATCGTCTGGCAACTAATGCAGCGTGATGACGTTTGCGGTTGCACCACTCTGTACGAAGTAGAAGCTTCTAAGTTGTTGCAGTCACCCAGATAGAGGCACAGAAATTCAAGTTTTAGTTTTTGAAATTTCAGTTTTTGGCTGCTTTTGCTGCCTTGTAGTTGACCTAGGACCTTAAGATTTTGCATGAACCGAACTCTGGCAGCCACATTACACGAGAAAAAGCGAGAAGTGGTAATTCGTAGTAAAAACCGCAGAAAACATAACGTTTTCAACATTTGATTTCGAAATGACGTAACTGAAAATCTTCACATTGGACGCATTACTCTCAGAAACGTTTACATTTATCGTCTGGCAACTAATGCAGCGTGATGACGTTTGCGGTCGCACCACTCTGTACGAAGTAGAAGCTTCTAAGTTGTTGCAGTCACCAAGAAAGAGGCACAGAAATTCAAGTTTTAGTTTTTGAAAATTCAGTTTTTGGCTGCTTTTGCTGCCTTGTAGTTGACCTAGGACCTTAAGATTTTGCATGAACCGAACTCTGGCAGCCACATTACACGAGAAAAAGCGAGAAGTGGTAATTCGTAGTGAAAACCGCAGAAAACATAACGTTTAAACATTTGTTTTTTAAATGACGTAACTGAAAATCTTCACATTGGACGCATTACTCTCAGAAACGTTTACATTTATCGTCTGGCAACTAATGCAGCGTGATGACGTTTGCGGTCGCACCACTCTGTACGAAGTAGAAGCTTCTAAGTTGTTGCAGTCACCAAGAAAGAGGCACAGAAATTCAAGTTTTAGTTTTTGAAAATTCAGTTTTTGGCTGCTTTTGCTGCCTTGTAGTTGACCTAGGACCTTAAGATTTTGCATGAACCGAACTCTGGCAGCCACATTACACGAGAAAAAGCGAGAAGTGGTAATTCGTAGTAAAAACCGCAGAAAACATAACGTTTTCAACATTTGTTTTCGAAATGACGTAACTGAAAATCTTCACATTGGACGCATTACTCTCAGAAACGTTTACATTTATCGTCTGGCAACTAATGCCGCGTGATGACGTTTGCGGTCGCACCACTCTGCACGAAGTAGAAGCTTCTAAGTTGTTGCAGTCACCAAGAAAGAGGCACAGAAATTCAAGTTTTAGTTTTTGAAAATTCAGTTTTTGGCTGCTTTTGCTGCCTTGTAGTTGACCTAGGACCTTAAGATTTTGCATGAACCGAACTCTGGCAGCCACATTACACGAGAAAAAGCGAGAAGTGGTAATTCGTAGTGAAAACCGCAGAAAACATAACGTTTTCAACATTTGTTTTCGAAATGACGTAACTGAAAATCTTCACATTGGACGCATTACTCTCAGAAACGTTTACATTTATCGTCTGGCAACTAATGCCGCGTGATGACGTTTGCGGTCGCACCACTCTGTACGAAGTAGAAGCTTCTAAGTTGTTGCAGTCACCAAGAAAGAGGCACAGAAATTCAAGTTTTAGTTTTTGAAAATTCTGTTTCTGGCTGCTTTTGCTGCCTTGTAGTTGACCTAGGACCTTAAGATTTTGCATGAACCGAACTCTGGCAGCCACATTACACGAGAAAAAGCGAGAAGTGGTAATTCGTAGTAAAAACCGCAGAAAACATAACGTTTTCAACATTTGTTTTCGAAATGACGTAACTGAAAATCTTCACATTGGACGCATTACTCTCAGAAACGTTTACATTTATCGTCTGGCAACTAATGCCGCGTGATGACGTTTGCGGTCGCACCACTCTGTACGAAGTAGAAGCTTTTAATTTGTTGCAGTCACCAAGAAAGAGGCACAGAAATTCAAGTTTTAGTTTTTGAAAATTCAGTTTTTGGCTGCTTTTGCTGCCTTATAGTTGACCTAGGACCTTAAGATTTTGCATGAACCGAACTCTGGCAGCCACATTACACGAGAAAAAGCGAGAAGTGGTAATTCGTTGTAAAAACCGCAGAAAACATAACGTTTTCAATATTTGTTTTCGAAATGACGTAACTGAAAATCTTCACATTGGACGCATTACTCTCAGAAACGTTTACATTTATCGTCTGGCACCTAATGCAGCGTGATGACGTTTGCGGTCGCACCACTCTGTACGAAGTAGAAGCTTCTAAGTTGTTGCAGTCACCAAGAAAGAGGCACAGAAATTCAAGTATTAGTTTTTGAAAATTCGGTTTTTGGCTGCTTTTGCTGCTTTGTTGTTGACCTAGGACCTTGATATTTTGCATGAACCGAACTCTGGCAGCCACATTCCACGAGAAAAAGCGAGAAGTGGTAATTCGTAGTAAAAACCGCAGAAAACATAACGTTTTCAGCATTTGTTTTCGTATCGACGTAATTGAAAATCTTCACATTGGACGCATTACTCTCAGAAACGTTTACATTTATCGTCTGGCAACTAATGCCGCGTGATGACGTTTGCGGTCGCACCACTCTGTACGAAGTAGAAGCTTCTAAGTTGTTGCAGTCACCAAGAAAGAGGCACAGAAAGTCAAGTTTTAGTTTTTGAAAATTCAGTTTTAGGCTGCTTTTGCTGCCTTGTAGTTGACCTAGGAACTTAAGATTTTGCATGAACCGAACCCTGGCAGCCACATTACACGAGAAAAAGCGAGAAGTGGTAATTCGTAGTAAAAACCGCAGAAAACATAACGTTTTCAACATTTGTTTTCGAAATGACGTAACTGAAAATCTTCACATTGGACGCATTACTCTCAGAAACGTTTACATTTATCGTCTGGCAACTAATGCAGCGTGATGACGTTTGCGGTCGCACCACTCTGTACGAAGTAGAAGCTTCTAAGTTGTTGCAGTCACCAAGAAAGAGGCACAGAAATTCAAGTTTTAGTTTTTGAAAATTCAGTTTTTGGCTGCGTTTGCTGCCTTGTAATTGACCTAGGACCTTAAGATTTTGCATGAACCGAACTCTGGCAGCCACATTACACGAGAAAAAGCGAGAAGTGGTAATTCGTAGTAAAACCGCAGAAAACATAACGTTTTCAACATTTGTTTTCGTATCGACGTAACTGAAAATCTTCACATTGGACGCATTACTCTCAGAAACGTTTACATTTATCGTCTGGCAACTAATGCAGCGTGATGACGTTTGCGGTCGCACCACTCTGTACGAAGTAGAAGCTTCTAAGTTGTTGCAGTCACCAAGAAAGAGGCACAGAAATTCAAGTTTTAGTTTTTGAAAATTCAGTTTGTGGCTGCTTTTGCTGCCTTGTAGTTGACCTAGGACCTTAAGATTTTGCATGAACCGAACTCTTGCAGCCACATTACAATAGAAAAAGCGAGAAGTGGTAATTCATTGTAAAAACCGCAGAAAACATAACGTTTTCAATATTTGTTTTCGAAATGACGTAACTGAAAATCTTCACATTGGACGCATTACTCTCAGAAACGTTTACATTTATCGTCTGGCACCTAATGCAGCGTGATGACGTTTGCGGTCGCACCACTCTGTACGAAGTAGAAGCTTCTAAGTTGTTGCAGTCACCCAGAAAGAGGCACAGAAATTCAAGTATTAGTTTTTGTAAATTCGGTTTTTGGCTGCTTTTGCTGCTTTGTAGTTGACCTAGCACCTTGAGATTTTGCATGAACCGAACTCTGGCAGCCACATTACACGAGAAAAAGCGAGAAGTGGCAATTCGTAGTAAAAACCGCAGAAAACATAACGTTTTCAACATTTGTTTTCGTATCGACGTAACTGAAAATCTTCACATTGGACGCATTACTCTCAGAAACGTTTACATTTATCGTCTGGCAACTAATGCCGCGTGATGACGTTTGCGGTCGCACCACTCTGTACGAAGTAGAAGCTTCTAAGTTGTTGCAGTCACCAAGAAAGAGGCACAGAAATTCAAGTTTTAGTTTTTGAAAATTCAGTTTTTGGCTGCTTTTGCTGCCTTGTAGTTGACCTAGGACCTTAAGATTTTGCATGAACCGAACTCTGGCAGCCACATTACACGAGAAAAAGCGAGAAGTGGTAATTCGTAGTAAAAACCGCAGAAAACATAACGTTTTAAACATTCGTTTTTGAAATGACGTAACTGAAAATCTTCACATTGGACGCATTACTCTCAGAAACGTTTACATATATCGTCTGACAACTAATGCCGCGTGATGAAGTTTGCGGTCGCACCACTCTGTACGAAGTAGAAGCTTCTAAGTTGTTGCAGTCACCAAGAAAGAGGCACAGAAATTCAAGTATTAGTTTTTGAAAATTCGGTTTTTGGCTGCTTTTGCTGCTTTGTTGTTGACCTAGGACCTTGATATTTTGCATGAACCGAACTCTGGCAGCCACATTCCACGAGAAAAAGCGAGAAGTGGTAATTCGTAGTAAAAACCGCAGAAAACATAACGTTTTCAGCATTTGTTTTCGTATCGACGTAACTGAAAATCTTCACATTGGACGCATTACTCTCAGAAACGTTTACATTTATCGTCTGGCAACTAATGCCGCGTGATGACGTTTGCGGTCGCACCAGTCTGTACGAAGTAGAAGCTTCTAAGTTGTTGCAGTCACCAAGAAAGAGGCACAGAAAGTCAAGTTTTAGTTTTTGAAAATTCAGTTTTAGGCTGCTTTTGCTGCCTTGTAGTTGACCTAGGAACTTAAGATTTTGCATGAACCGAACCCTGGCAGCCACATTACACGAGAAAAAGCGAGAAGTGGTAATTCGTAGTAAAAACCGCAGAAAACATAACGTTTTCAACATTTGTTTTCGAAATGACGTAACTGAAAATCTTCACATTGGACGCATTACTCTCAGAAACGTTTACATTTATCGTCTGGCAACTAGTGCAGCGTGATGACGTTTGCGGTCGCACCACTCTGTACGAAGTAGAAGCTTCTAAGTTGTTGCAGTCACCAAGAAAGAGGCACAGAAATTCAAGTTTTAGTTTTTGAAAATTCAGTTTTTGGCTGCGTTTGCTGCCTTGTAATTGACCTAGGACCTTAAGATTTTGCATGAACCGAACTCTGGCAGCCACATTACACGAGAAAAAGCGAGAAGTGGTAATTCGTAGTAAAACCGCAGAAAACATAACGTTTTCAACATTTGTTTTCGTATCGACGTAACTGAAAATCTTCACATTGGACGCATTACTCTCAGAAACGTTTACATTTATCGTCTGGCAACTAATGCAGCGTGATGACGTTTGCGGTCGCACCACTCTGTACGAAGTAGAAGCTTCTAAGTTGTTGCAGTCACCAAGAAAGAGGCACAGAAATTCAAGTTTTAGTTTTTGAAAATTCAGTTTGTGGCTGCTTTTGCTGCCTTGTAGTTGACCTAGGACCTTAAGATTTTGCATGAACCGAACTCTGGCAGCCACATTACAATAGAAAAAGCGAGAAGTGGTAATTCATTGTAAAAACCGCAGAAAACATAACGTTTTCAATATTTGTTTTCGAAATGACGTAACTGAAAATCTTCACATTGGACGCATTACTCTCAGAAACGTTTACATTTATCGTCTGGCACCTAATGCAGCGTGATGACGTTTGCGGTCGCACCACTCTGTACGAAGTAGAAGCTTCTAAGTTGTTGCAGTCACCCAGAAAGAGGCACAGAAATTCAAGTATTAGTTTTTGTAAATTCGGTTTTTGGCTGCTTTTGCTGCTTTGTAGTTGACCTAGCACCTTGAGATTTTGCATGAACCGAACTCTGGCAGCCACATTACACGAGAAAAAGCGAGAAGTGGTAATTCGTAGTAAAAACCGCAGAAAACATAACGTTTTCAACATTTGTTTTCGTATCGACGTAACTGAAAATCTTCACATTGGACGCATTACTCTCAGAAACGTTTACATTTATCGTCTGGCAACTAATGCAGCGTGATGACGTTTGCGGTCGCACCACTCTGTACGAAGTAGAAGCTTCTAAGTTGTTGCAGTCACCAAGAAAGAGGCACAGAAATTCAAGTTTTAGTTTTTGAAAATTCAGTTTTTGGCTGCTTTTGCTGCCTTGTAGTTGACCTAGGACCTTAAGATTTTGCATGAACCGAACTCTGGCAGCCACATTACACGAGAAAAAGCGAGAAGTGGTAATTCGTAGTAAAAACCGCAGAAAACATAACGTTTTAAACATTTGTTTTTGAAATGACGTAACTGAAAATCTTCACATTGGACGCATTACTCTCAGAAACGTTTACATATATCGTCTGACAACTAATGCCGCGTGATGAAGTTTGCGGTCGCACCACTCTGTACGAAGTAGAAGCTTCTAAGTTGTTGCAGTCACCAAGAAAGAGGCACAGAAATTCAAGTTTTAGTTTTTGAAAATTCAGTTTTTGGCTGCTTTTGCTGCCTTGTAGTTGACCTAGGACCTTAAGATTTTGCATGAACCGAACTCTGGCAGCCACATTACACGACAAAAAGCGAGAAGTGGTAATTCGTAGTAAAAACCGCAGAAAACATAACATTTTCAACATTTCTTTTCGTATCGACGTAACTGAAAATCTTCACATTGGACGCATTACTCTCAGAAACGTTTACATTTATCGTCTGGCAACTAATGCCGCGTGATGACGTTTGCGGTCGCACCACTCTGTATGAAGTAGAAGCTTCTAAGTTGCTGCAGTCACCAAGAAAGTGGCACAGAAATTCAAGTTTTAGTTTTTGAAAATTCAGTTTTTGGCTGCTTTTGCTGCCTTGTAGTTGACCTAGGACCTTAAGATTTTGCATGAACCGAACTCTGGCAGCCACATTACACGAGAAAAAGCAAGAAGTGGTAATTCGTAGTAAAAACCGCAGAAAACATAATGTTTTCAACATTTGTTTTCGAAATGACGTAACTGAAAATCTTCACATTGGACGCATTACTCTCAGAAACGTTTACATTTATCGTCTGGCAACTAATGCAGCGTGATGACGTTTGCGGTCGCACCACTCTGTACGAAGTAGAAGCTTCTAAGTGTTTGCAGTCACCAAGAAAGAGGCACAGAAATTCAAGTTTTAGTTTTTGAAAATTCAGTTTTTGGCTGCTTTTGCTGCCTTGAAGTTGACCTAGGACCTTAAGATTTTGCATGAACCGAACCCTGGCAGCCACATTACACGTGAAAAAGCGAGAAGTGGTAATTCGTAGTAAAAACCGCAGAAAACATAACGTTTTCAACATTTGTTTTCGAAATGACGTAACTGAAAATCTTCACATTGGACGCATTACTCTCAGAAACGTTTACATTTATCGTCTGGCAACTAATGCAGCGTGATGACGTTTGCGGTCGCACCACTCTGTACGAAGTAGAAGCTTCTACGTTGTTGCAGTCACCAAGAAAGAGGCACAGAAATTCAAGTTTTAGTTTTTGAAAATTCAGTTTTTGGCTGCTTTTGCTGCCTTGTAGTTGACCTAGGACCTTAAGATTTTGCATGAACCGAACTCTGGCAGCCACATTTCACGAGAAAAAGCGAGAAGTGGTAATTCGTATTAAAAACCGCAGAAAACATAACGTTTTCAACATTTGTTTTCGTATCGACGTAACTGAAAATCTTCACGTTGGACGCATTACTCTCAGAAACGTTTACATTTATCGTCTGGCAACTAATGCAGCGTGATGACGTTTGCGGTCGCACCACTCTGTACGAAGTAGAAGCTTCTAAGATGTTGCAGTCACCAAGAAAGAGGCACAGAAATTCAAGTTTTAGTTTTTGAAAATTCAGTTTTTGGCTGCTTTTGCTGCCTTGAAGTTGACCTAGGACCTTAAGATTTTGCATGAACCGAACCCTGGCAGCCACATTACACGTGAAAAAGCGAGAAGTGGTAATTCGTAGTAAAAACCGCAGAAAACATAACGTTTTCAACATTTGTTTTCGAAATGACGTAACTGAAAATCTTCACATTGGACGCATTACTCTCAGAAACGTTTACATTTATCGTCTGGCAACTAATGCAGCGTGATGACGTTTGCGGTCGCACCACTCTGTACGAAGTAGAAGCTTCTACGTTGTTGCAGTCACCAAGAAAGAGGCACAGAAATTCAAGTTTTAGTTTTTGAAAAT
Organism: Schistocerca serialis cubense; assembly: GCF_023864345.2. NCBI lineage: Eukaryota > Metazoa > Arthropoda > Insecta > Orthoptera > Acrididae > Schistocerca > Schistocerca serialis. Next base: position 5,253,899 of record NW_026047571.1, read on the forward strand.
TCAGTTTTTGGCTGCTTTTGCTGCCTTGTAGTTGACCTAGGACCTTAAGATTTTGCATTAACCGACCTCTGGCAGCCACATTTCACGAGAAAAAGCGAGAAGTGGTAATTCGTAGTAAAAACCGCAGAAAACATAACGTTTTCAAAATTTGTTTTCGAAATGACGTAACTGAAAATCTTCACGTTGGACGCATTACTCTCAGAAACGTTTACATTTATCGTCTGGCAACTAATGCAGCGTGATGACGTTTGCGGTCGCACCACTCTGTACGAAGTAGAAGCTTCTAAGTTGTTGCAGTCACCAAGAAAGAGGCACAGAAATTCAAGTTTTAGTTTTTGAAAATTCAGTTTTTGGCTGCTTTTGCTGCCTTGTAGTTGACCTAGGACCTTAAGATTTTGCATGAACCGAACTCTGGCAGCCACATTACACGAGAAAAAGCGAGAAGTGGTAATTCGTAGTAAAAACCGCAGAAAACATAACGTTTTCAACATTTGTTTTCGTATCGACGTAACTGAAAATCTTCACATTGGACGCATTACTCTCAGAAACGTTTACATTTATCGTCTGGCAACTAATGCCGCGTGATGACGTTTGCGGTCGCACCACTCTGTACGAAGTAGAAGCTTCTAAGTTGTTGCAGTCACCAAGAAAGAGGCACAGAAATTCAAGTTTTAGTTTTTGAAAATTCAGTTTTTGGCTGCTTTTGCTGCCTTGTAGTTGACCTAGGACCTTAAGATTTTGCATGAACCGAACTCTGGCAGCCACATTACACGAGAAAAAGCGAGAAGTGGTAATTCGTAGTAAAAACCGCAGAAAACATAACGTTTTAAACATTTGTTTTTGAAATGACGTAACTGAAAATCTTCACATTGGACGCATTACTCTCAGAAACGTTTACATATATCGTCTGACAACTAATGCCGCGTGATGACGTTTGCGGTCGCACCACTCTGTACGAAGTAGAAGCTTCTAAGTTGTTGCAGTCACCAAGAAAGAGGCACAGAAATTCAAGTTTTAGTTTTTGAAAATTCAGTTTTTGGCTGCTTTTGCTGCCTTGTAGTTGACCTAGGACCTTAAGATTTTGCATGAACCGAACTCTGGCAGCCACATTACACGACAAAAAGCGAGAAGTGGTAATTCGTAGTAAAAACCGCAGAAAACATAACGTTTTCAACATTTCTTTTCGTATCGACGTAACTGAAAATCTTCACATTGGACGCATTACTCTCAGAAACGTTTACATTTATCGTCTGGCAACTAATGCCGCGTGATGACGTTTGCGGTCGCACCACTCTGTATGAAGTAGAAGCTTCTAAGTTGCTGCAGTCACCAAGAAAGTGGCACAGAAATTCAAGTTTTAGTTTTTGAAAATTCAGTTTTTGGCTGCTTTTGCTGCCTTGTAGTTGACCTAGGACCTTAAGATTTTGCATGAACCGAACTCTGGCAGCCACATTACACGAGAAAAAGCGAGAAGTGGTAATTCGTAGTAAAAACCGCAGAAAACATAATGTTTTCAACATTTGTTTTCGTATCGACGTAACTGAAAATCTTCACATTGGACGCATTACTCTCAGAAACGTTTACATTTATCGTCTGGCAACTAATGCCGCGTGATGACGTTTGCGGTCGCACCACTCTGTACGAAGTAGAAGCTTCTAAGTTGTTGCAGTCACCAAGAAAGAGGCACAGAAATTCAAGTTTTAGTTTTTGAAAATTCAGTTTTTGGCTGCTTTTGCTGCCTTGTAGTTGACCTAGGACCTTAAGATTTTGCATGAACCGAACTCTGGCAGCCACATTACACGAGAAAAAGCGAGAAGTGGTAATTCGTAGTAAAAACCGCAGAAAACATAACGTTTTAAACATTTGTTTTTGAAATGACGTAACTGAAAATCTTCACATTGGACGCATTACTCTCAGAAACGTTTACATATATCGTCTGACAACTAATGCCGCGTGATGAAGTTTGCGGTCGCACCACTCTGTACGAAGTAGAAGCTTCTAAGTTGTTGCAGTCACCAAGAAAGAGGCACAGAAATTCAAGTATTAGTTTTTGAAAATTCGGTTTTTGGCTGCTTTTGCTGCTTTGTTGTTGACCTAGGACCTTGATATTTTGCATGAACCGAACTCTGGCAGCCACATTCCACGAGAAAAAGCGAGAAGTGGTAATTCGTAGTAAAAACCGCAGAAAACATAACGTTTTCAGCATTTGTTTTCGTATCGACGTAACTGAAAATCTTCACATTGGACGCATTACTCTCAGAAACGTTTACATTTATCGTCTGGCAACTAATGCCGCGTGATGACGTTTGCGGTCGCACCAGTCTGTACGAAGTAGAAGCTTCTAAGTTGTTGCAGTCACCAAGAAAGAGGCACAGAAAGTCAAGTTTTAGTTTTTGAAAATTCAGTTTTAGGCTGCTTTTGCTGCCTTGTAGTTGACCTAGGAACTTAAGATTTTGCATGAACCGAACCCTGGCAGCCACATTACACGAGAAAAAGCGAGAAGTGGTAATTCGTAGTAAAAACCGCAGAAAACATAACGTTTTCAACATTTGTTTTCGAAATGACGTAACTGAAAATCTTCACATTGGACGCATTACTCTCAGAAACGTTTACATTTATCGTCTGGCAACTAATGCAGCGTGATGACGTTTGCGGTCGCACCACTCTGTACGAAGTAGAAGCTTCTAAGTTGTTGCAGTCACCAAGAAAGAGGCACAGAAATTCAAGTTTTAGTTTTTGAAAATTCAGTTTTTGGCTGCGTTTGCTGCCTTGTAATTGACCTAGGACCTTAAGATTTTGCATGAACCGAACTCTGGCAGCCACATTACACGAGAAAAAGCGAGAAGTGGTAATTCGTAGTAAAACCGCAGAAAACATAACGTTTTCAACATTTGTTTTCGTATCGACGTAACTGAAAATCTTCACATTGGACGCATTACTCTCAGAAACGTTTACATTTATCGTCTGGCAACTAATGCAGCGTGATGACGTTTGCGGTCGCACCACTCTGTACGAAGTAGAAGCTTCTAAGTTGTTGCAGTCACCAAGAAAGAGGCACAGAAATTCAAGTTTTAGTTTTTGAAAATTCAGTTTGTGGCTGCTTTTGCTGCCTTGTAGTTGACCTAGGACCTTAAGATTTTGCATGAACCGAACTCTGGCAGCCACATTACAATAGAAAAAGCGAGAAGTGGTAATTCATTGTAAAAACCGCAGAAAACATAACGTTTTCAATATTTGTTTTCGAAATGACGTAACTGAAAATCTTCACATTGGACGCATTACTCTCAGAAACGTTTACATTTATCGTCTGGCACCTAATGCAGCGTGATGACGTTTGCGGTCGCACCACTCTGTACGAAGTAGAAGCTTCTAAGTTGTTGCAGTCACCCAGAAAGAGGCACAGAAATTCAAGTATTAGTTTTTGTAAATTCGGTTTTTGGCTGCTTTTGCTGCTTTGTAGTTGACCTAGCACCTTGAGATTTTGCATGAACCGAACTCTGGCAGCCACATTACACGAGAAAAAGCGAGAAGTGGTAATTCGTAGTAAAAACCGCAGAAAACATAACGTTTTCAACATTTGTTTTCGTATCGACGTAACTGAAAATCTTCACATTGGACGCATTACTCTCAGAAACGTTTACATTTATCGTCTGGCAACTAATGCCGCGTGATGACGTTTGCGGTCGCACCACTCTGTACGAAGTAGAAGCTTCTAAGTTGTTGCAGTCACCAAGAAAGAGGCACAGAAATTCAAGTTTTAGTTTTTGAAAATTCAGTTTTTGGCTGCTTTTGCTGCCTTGTAGTTGACCTAGGACCTTAAGATTTTGCATGAACCGAACTCTGGCAGCCACATTACACGAGAAAAAGCGAGAAGTGGTAATTCGTAGTAAAAACCGCAGAAAACATAACGTTTTAAACATTTGTTTTTGAAATGACGTAACTGAAAATCTTCACATTGGACGCATTACTCTCAGAAACGTTTACATATATCGTCTGACAACTAATGCCGCGTGATGAAGTTTGCGGTCGCACCACTCTGTACGAAGTAGAAGCTTCTAAGTTGTTTCAGTCACCAAGAAAGAGGCACAGAAATTCAAGTTTTAGTTTTTGAAAATTCAGTTTTTGGCTGCTTTTGCTGCCTTGTAGTTGACCTAGGACCTTAAGATTTTGCATGAACCGAACTCTGGCAGCCACATTACACGACAAAAAGCGAGAAGTGGTAATTCGTAGTAAAAACCGCAGAAAACATAACATTTTCAACATTTCTTTTCGTATCGACGTAACTGAAAATCTTCACATTGGACGCATTACTCTCAGAAACGTTTACATTTATCGTCTGGCAACTAATGCCGCGTGATGACGTTTGCGGTCGCACCACTCTGTATGAAGTAGAAGCTTCTAAGTTGCTGCAGTCACCAAGAAAGTGGCACAGAAATTCAAGTTTTAGTTTTTGAAAATTCAGTTTTTGGCTGCTTTTGCTGCCTTGTAGTTGACCTAGGACCTTAAGATTTTGCATGAACCGAACTCTGGCAGCCACATTACACGAGAAAAAGCAAGAAGTGGTAATTCGTAGTAAAAACCGCAGAAAACATAATGTTTTCAACATTTGTTTTCGAAATGACGTAACTGAAAATCTTCACATTGGACGCATTACTCTCAGAAACGTTTACATTTATCGTCTGGCAACTAATGCAGCGTGATGACGTTTGCGGTCGCACCACTCTGTACGAAGTAGAAGCTTCTAAGTGTTTGCAGTCACCAAGAAAGAGGCACAGAAATTCAAGTTTTAGTTTTTGAAAATTCAGTTTTTGGCTGCTTTTGCTGCCTTGAAGTTGACCTAGGACCTTAAGATTTTGCATGAACCGAACCCTGGCAGCCACATTACACGTGAAAAAGCGAGAAGTGGTAATTCGTAGTAAAAACCGCAGAAAACATAACGTTTTCAACATTTGTTTTCGAAATGACGTAACTGAAAATCTTCACATTGGACGCATTACTCTCAGAAACGTTTACATTTATCGTCTGGCAACTAATGCAGCGTGATGACGTTTGCGGTCGCACCACTCTGTACGAAGTAGAAGCTTCTACGTTGTTGCAGTCACCAAGAAAGAGGCACAGAAATTCAAGTTTTAGTTTTTGAAAATTCAGTTTTTGGCTGCTTTTGCTGCCTTGTAGTTGACCTAGGACCTTAAGATTTTGCATGAACCGAACCCTGGCAGCCACATTACACGTGAAAAAGCGAGAAGTGGTAATTCGTAGTAAAAACCGCAGAAAACATAACGTTTTCAACATTTGTTTTCGTATCGACGTAACTGAAAATCTTCACGTTGGACGCATTACTCTCAGAAACGTTTACATTTATCGTCTGGCAACTAATGCAGCGTGATGACGTTTGCGGTCGCACCACTCTGTACGAAGTAGAAGCTTCTACGTTGTTGCAGTCACCAAGAAAGAGGCACAGAAATTAAAGTTTTAGTTTTTGAAAATTCAGTTTTTGGCTGCTTTTGCTGCCTTGTAGTTGACCTAGGACCTTAAGATTTTGCATTAACCGACCTCTGGCAGCCACATTTCACGAGAAAAAGCGAGAAGTGGTAATTCGTAGTAAAAACCGCAGAAAACATAACGTTTTCAACATTTGTTTTCGAAATGACGTAACTGAAAATCTTCACGTTGGACGCATTACTCTCAGAAACGTTTACATTTATCGTCTGGCAACTAATGCAGCGTGATGACGTTTGCGGTCGCACCACTCTGTACGAAGTAGAAGCTTCTAAGTTGTTGCAGTCACCAAGAAAGAGGCACAGAAATTCAAGTTTTAGTTTTTGAAAATTCAGTTTTTGGCTGCTTTTGCTGCCTTGTAGTTGACCTAGGACCTTAAGATTTTGCATGAACCGAACTCTGGCAGCCACATTACACGAGAAAAAGCGAGAAGTGGTAATTCGTAGTAAATACCGCAGAAAACATAACGTTTTCAACATTTGTTTTCGTATCGACGTAACTGAAAATCTTCACATTGGACGCATTACTCTCAGAAACGTTTACATTTATCGTCTGGCAACTAATGCCGCGTGATGACGTTTGCGGTCGCACCACTCTGTACGAAGTAGAAGCTTCTAAGTTGTTGCAGTCACCAAGAAAGAGGCACAGAAATTCAAGTTTTAGTTTTTGAAAATTCAGTTTTTGGCTGCTTTTGCTGCCTTGTAGTTGACCTAGGACCTTAAGATTTTGCATGAACCGAACTCTGGCAGCCACATTACACGAGAAAAAGCGAGAAGTGGTAATTCGTAGTAAAAACCGCAGAAAACATAACGTTTTAAACATTTGTTTTTGAAATGACGTAACTGAAAATCTTCACATTGGACGCATTACTCTCAGAAACGTTTACATATATCGTCTGACAACTAATGCCGCGTGATGACGTTTGCGGTCGCACCACTCTGTACGAAGTAGAAGCTTCTAAGTTGTTGCAGTCACCAAGAAAGAGGCACAGAAATTCAAGTTTTAGTTTTTGAAAATTCAGTTTTTGGCTGCTTTTGCTGCCTTGTAGTTGACCTAGGACCTTAAGATTTTGCATGAACCGAACTCTGGCAGCCACATTACACGACAAAAAGCGAGAAGTGGTAATTCGTAGTAAAAACCGCAGAAAACATAACGTTTTCAACATTTCTTTTCGTATCGACGTAACTGAAAATCTTCACATTGGACGCATTACTCTCAGAAACGTTTACATTTATCGTCTGGCAACTAATGCCGCGTGATGACGTTTGCGGTCGCACCACTCTGTATGAAGTAGAAGCTTCTAAGTTGCTGCAGTCACCAAGAAAGTGGCACAGAAATTCAAGTTTTAGTTTTTGAAAATTCAGTTTTTGGCTGCTTTTGCTGCCTTGTAGTTGACCTAGGACCTTAAGATTTTGCATGAACCGAACTCTGGCAGCCACATTACACGAGAAAAAGCGAGAAGTGGTAATTCGTAGTAAAAACCGCAGAAAACATAATGTTTTCAACATTTGTTTTCGAAATGACGTAACTGAAAATCTTCACATTGGACGCATTACTCTCAGAAACGTTTACATTTATCGTCTGGCAACTAATGCAGCGTGATGACGTTTGCGGTCGCACCACTCTGTACGAAGTAGAAGCTTCTACGTTGTTGCAGTCACCAAGAAAGAGGCACAGAAATTCAAGTTTTAGTTTTTGAAAATTCAGTTTTTGGCTGCTTTTGCTGCCTTGTAGTTGACCTAGGACCTTAAGATTTTGCATGAACCGACCTCTGGCAGCCACATTTCACGAGAAAAAGCGAGAAGTAGTAATTCGTGGTAAAAACCGCAGAAAACATAAGGTTTTCAACATTTGTTTTCGAAATGACGTAACTGAAAATCTTCACGTTGGACGCATTACTCTCAGAAACGTTTACATTTATCGTCTGGCAACTAATGCAGCGTGATGACGTTTGCGGTCGCACCACTCTGTACGAAGTAGAAGCTTCTAAGTTGTTGCAGTCACCAAGAAAGAGGCACAGAAATTCAAGTTTTAGTTTTTGAAAATTCAGTTTTTGGCTGCTTTTGCTGCCTTGTAGTTGACCTAGGACCCTAAGATTTTGCATGAACCGAACTCTGGCAGCCACATTACACGAGAAAAAGCGAGAAGTGGTAATTCGTAGTAAAAACCGCAGAAAACATAACGTTTTCAACATTTGTTTTCGAAATGACGTAACTGAAAATCTTCACATTGGACGCATTACTCTCAGAAACGTTTACATTTATCGTCTGGCAACTAATGCCGCGTGATGACGTTTGCGGTCGCACCACTCTGTACGAAGTAGAAGCTTCTAAGTTGTTGCAGTCACCAAGAAAGAGGCACAGAAATTCAAGTTTTAGTTTTTGAAAATTCAGTTTTGGCTGCTTTTGCTGCCTTGTAGTATACCTAGGAACTTAAGATTTTGCATGAACCGAACTCTGGCAGCCACATTACACGAGAAAAAGCGAGAAGTGGTAATTCGTAGTAAAAACCGCAGAAAACATAATGTTTTCAACATTTGTTTTCGAAATGACGTAACTGAAAATCTTCACATTGGACGCATTACTCTCAGAAACGTTTACATTTATCGTCTGGCAACTAATGCCGCGTGATGACGTTTGCGGTCGCACCACTCTGCACGAAGTAGAAGCTTCTAAGTTGTTGCAGTCACCAAGAAAGAGGCACAGAAATTCAAGTTTTAGTTTTTGAAAATTCAGTTTTTGGCTGCTTTTGCTGCCTTGTAGTTGACCTAGGACCTTAAGATTTTGCATGAACCGAACTCTGGCAGCCACATTACACGAGAAAAAGCGAGAAGTGGTAATTCGTAGTGAAAACCGCAGAAAACATAACGTTTTCAACATTTGTTTTCGAAATGATGTAACTGAAAATCTTCACATTGGACGCATTACTCTCAGAAACGTTTACATTTATCGTCTGGCAACTAATGCCGCGTGATGACGTTTGCGGTCGCACCACTCTGTACGAAGTAGAAGCTTCTAAGTTGTTGCAGTCACCAAGAAAGAGGCACAGAAATTCAAGTTTTAGTTTTTGAAAATTCAGTTTTTGGCTGCTTTTGCTGCCTTGTAGTTGACCTAGGACCTTAAGATTTTGCATGAACCGAACTCTGGCAGCCACATTACACGAGAAAAAGCGAGAAGTGGTAATTCGTAGTAAAAACCGCAGAAAACATAACGTTTTCAACATTTGTTTTCGAAATGACGTAACTGAAAATCTTCACATTGGACTCATTACTCTCAGAAACGTTTACATTTATCGTCTGGCAACTAATGCCGCGTGATGACTTTTGCGGTCGCACCACTCTGTACGAAGTAGAAGCTTTTAATTTGTTGCAGTCACCAAGAAAGAGGCACAGAAATTCAAGTTTTAGTTTTTGAAAATTCAGTTTTTGGCTGCTTTTGCTGCCTTGTAGTTGACCTAGGACCTTAAGATTTTGCATGAACCGAACTCTGGCAGCCACATTACACGAGAAAAAGCGAGAAGTGGTAATTCGTTGTAAAAACCGCAGAAAACATAACGTTTTCAATATTTGTTTTCGAAATGACGTAACTGATAATCTTCACATTGGACGCATTACTCTCAGAAACGTTTACATTTATCGTCTGGCACCTAATGCAGCGTGATGACGTTTGCGGTCGCACCACTCTGTACGAAGTAGAAGCTTCTAAGTTGTTGCAGTCACCAAGAAAGAGGCACAGAAATTCAAGTATTAGTTTTTGAAAATTCGGTTTTTGGCTGCTTTTGCTGCTTTGTTGTTGACCTAGGACCTTGATATTTTGCATGAACCGAACTCTGGCAGCCACATTACACGATAAAAAGCGAGAAGTGGTAATTCGTAGTAAAAACCGCAGAAAACATAACGTTTTCAGCATTTGTTTTCGTATCGACGTAACTGAAAATCTTCACATTGGACGCATTACTCTCAGAAACGTTTACATTTATCGTCTGGCAACTAATGCCGCGTGATGACGTTTGCGGTCGCACCACTCTGTACGAAGTAGAAGCTTCTAAGTTGTTGCAGTCACCAAGAAAGAGGCACAGAAATTCAAGTTTTAGTTTTTGAAAATTCAGTTTTTGGCTGCTTTTGCTGCCTTGTAGTTGACCTAGGACCTTAAGATTTTGCATGAACCGAACTCTGGCAGCCACATTACACGAGAAAAGGCGAGAAGTGGTAATTCGTAGTAAAAACCGTAGAAAACATAACGTTTTCAACATTTCTTTTCGAAATGACGTAACGGGAAATCTTCACATTGGATGCATTACTCTCAGAAACGTTTACATTTATCGTCTGGCAACTAATGCCGCGTGATGACGTTTGCGGTCGCACCACTCTGTACGAAGTAGAAGCTTCTAAGTTGTTGCAGTCACCAAGAAAGAGGCACAGAAATTCAAGTTTTAGTTTTTGAAAATTCAGTTTTTGGCTGCGTTTGCTGCCTTGTAATTGACCTAGGACCTTAAGATTTTGCATGAACCGAACTCTGGCAGCCACATTACACGAGAAAAAGCGAGAAGTGGTAATTCGTAGTAAAACCGCAGAAAACATAACGTTTTCAACATTTGTTTTCGTATCGACGTAACTGAAAATCTTCACATTGGACGCATTACTCTCAGAAACGTTTACATTTATCGTCTGGCAACTAATGCAGCGTGATGACGTTTGCGGTCGCACCACTCTGTACGAAGTAGAAGCTTCTAAGTTGTTGCAGTCACCAAGAAAGAGGCACAGAAATTCAAGTTTTAGTTTTTGAAAATTCAGTTTTTGGCTGCTTTTGCTGCCTTGTAGTTGACCTAGGACCTTAAGATTTTGCATGAACCGAACTCTGGCAGCCACATTACACGAGAAAAAGCGAGAAGTGGTAATTCATTGTAAAAACCGCAGAAAACATAACGTTTTCAATATTTGTTTTCGAAATGACGTAACTGAAAATCTTCACATTGGACGCATTACTCTCAGAAACGTTTACATTTATCGTCTGGCACCTAATGCAGCGTGATGACGTTTGCGGTCGCACCACTCTGTACGAAGTAGAAGCTTCTAAGTTGTTGCAGTCACCCAGAAAGAGGCACAGAAATGCAAGTATTAGTTTTTGTAAATTCGGTTTTTGGCTGCTTTTGCTGCTTTGTAGTTGACCTAGCACCTTGAGATTTTGCATGAACCGAACTCTGGCAGCCACATTACACGAGAAAAAGCGAGAAGTGGTAATTCGTAGTAAAAACCGCAGAAAACATAACGTTTTCAACATTTCTTTTCGAAATGACGTAACGGAAAATCTTCACATTGGACGCATTACTCTCAGAAACGTTTACATTTATCGTCTGGCAACTAATGCCGCGTGATGACGTTTGCGGTCGCACCACTCTGTACGAAGTAGAAGCTTCTAAGTTGTTGCAGTCACCAAGAAAGAGGCACAGAAATTCAAGTTTTAGTTTTTGAAAATTCAGTTTTTGGCTGCTTTTGCTGCCTTGTAATTGACCTAGGACCCTAAGATTTTGCATGAACCGAACTCTGGCAGCCACATTACACGAGAAAAAGCGAGAAGTGGTAATTCGTAGTAAAAACCGCAGAAAACATAACGTTTTAAACATTTGTTTTTGAAGTGACGTAACTGAAAATCTTCACATTGGACGCATTACTCTCAGAAACGTTTACATATATCGTCTGGCAACTAATGCCGCGTGATGACGTTTGCCGTCGCACCACTCTGTACGAAGTAGAAGCTTCTAAGTTGTAGCAGTCACCAAGAAAGAGGCACAGAAATTCAAGTTTTAGTTTTTGAAAATTCAGTTTTTGGCTGCTTTTGCTGCCTTGTAGTTGACCTAGGACCTTAAGATTTTGCATGAACCGAACTCTGGCAGCCACATTACACGACAAAAAGCGAGAAGTGGTAATTCGTAGTAAAAACCGCAGAAAACATAACGTTTTCAACATTTCTTTTCGTATCGACGTAACTGAAAATCTTCACATTGGACGCATTACTCTCAGAAACGTTTACATTTATCGTCTGGCAACTAATGCCGCGTGATGACGTTTGCGGTCCCACCACTGTGTATGAAGTAGAAGCTTCTAAGTTGCTGCAGTCACCAAGAAAGTGGCACAGAAATTCAAGTTTTAGTTTTTGAAAATTCAGTTTTTGGCTGCTTTTGCTGCCTTGTAGTTGACCTAGGACCTTAAGATTTTGCATGAACCGAACTCTGGCAGCCACATTACACGAGAAAAAGCGAGAAGTGGTAATTCGTAGTAAAAACCGCAGAAAACATAATGTTTTCAACATTTGTTTTCGAAATGACGTAACTGAAAATCTTCACATTGGACTCATTACTCTCAGAAACGTTTACATTTATCGTCTGGCAACTAATGCAGCGTGATGACGTTTGCGGTCGCACCACTCTGTACGAAGTAGAAGCTTCTAAGTTGTTGCAGTCACCAAGAAAGAGGCACAGAAATTCAAGTTTTAGTTTTTGAAAATTCAGTTTTTGGCTGCTTTTGCTGCCTTGTAGTTGACCTAGGACCTTAAGATTTTGCATGAACCGAACTCTGGCAGCCACATTATACGAGAAAAAGCGAGAAGTGGTAATTCGTAGTAAAAACCGCAGAAAACATAACGTTTTCAACATTTGTTTTCGAAATGACGTAACTGAAAATCTTCACATTGGACGCATTACTCTCAGAAACGTTTACATTTATCGTCTGGCAACTAATGCAGCGTGATGACGTTTGCGGTCGCACCACTCTGTACGAAGTAGAAGCTTCTAAGTTGTTGCAGTCACCAAGAAAGAGGCACAGAAATTCAAGTTTTAGTTTTTGAAAATTCAGTTTTTGGCTGCTTTTGCTGCCTTGTAGTTGACCTAGGACCTTAAGATTTTGCATGAACCGAACTCTGGCAGCCACATTACACGAGAAAAAGCGAGAAGTGGTAATTCGTAGTAAAAACCGCAGAAAACATAACGTTTTCAACATTTGTTTTCGTATCGACGTAACTGAAAATCTTCACATTGGACGCATTACTCTCAGAAACGTTTACATTTATCGTCTGGCAACTAATGCAGCGTGATGACGTTTGCGGTCGCACCACTCTGTACGAAGTAGAAGCCTCTAAGTTGTTGTAGTCACCAAGAAAGAGGCACAGAAATTCAAGTTTTAGTTTCTGAAAATTCAGTTTTTGGCTGCTTTTGCTGCTTTGTAGTTGACCTAGGACCTTAAGATTTTGCATGACCCGACTCTGGCAGCCACATTACACGAGAAAAAGTGAGAAGTGGTAATTCGTAGTAAAAACCGCAGAAAACATAACGTTTTCAACATTTGTTTTGGAAATGACGTAACTGAAAATCTTCACATTGGACGCATTACTCTCAGAAACGTTTACATTTATCGTCTGGCAACTAATGCCGCGTGATGACGTTTGCGGTCGCACCACTCTGTACGAAGTAGAAGCTTCTAAGTTGTTGCAGTCACCAAGAAAGAGGCACAGAAATTCAAGTTTTAGTTTTTGAAAATTCAGTTTGTGGCTGCTTTTGCTGCCTTGTAGTTGACCTAGGACCTTAAGATTTTGCATGAACCGAAAGTAGATAGTATATGGGGCTTCTGGAACACTTTGAGGACGTATACGTACCGTCCTTAGCACCGTACCCATACGTGACGTCACTACTGCTCGCTGCTTGCTCCGGCAGCTCTCCAGTGCAGATGTTACGCACGTGCGCACACACACACACACACACACACACACACACACACACACACACACACATTCACACACACACACACACACACACACACACACACACACACACACACACACACACATACACACAGTTTACAATTACAGTTTTCTCTGTAATCAAATATACTTAGATTTGTTTCTTTGTGAAGGATATGAGAAATAAAAGAGGAAACCACAAAAAAAAAGTTTGAAGTGAAAATGTTTATTTATTCAGTTGATATGAATATACAAAGTTTTAAGCACTGCTAGATTAGTTTTTTTTTTTAATTCTTTTATGTTAAGCAATAATTGAAGCTTCTCGGAGTTCTTCCTCTATTGAAATAATTTCATTGTCGTGTGAGTTGTTGCCAGCTGTTTTTGATGCAAGGAGAAAAACTAGACGTTCAACAAGTTCGTTTGGGTTATTCCAGTGAATGTAGTCAACATGTGATTTGTTTGAATAGTCTTTCCAGTCAATTTTTACTTCTTGTTCTTCATCTTCTCTGTTTACTCCACGTACAGAGGTAATTCCCTTTCCTGTACGTATTTTACTTTTTATTTTCGCTGCTTTACCAATTTTGAATTCCTCAACAATGTCATCATCACTATCGTCATCCTCGCTTCTATTATTATCCTCTTCACGGTCTTTTTCTGCAGATGTTAGGGAAACCGTTGCAGTTGCTGCCGCTGCTGCTGCAGTACGACGTTTTGGACCCTCAAGTATTCCAATTAATGGCTTTATGATGCGTGTATACTTATATCCTTTGTTTGCATTTACAGGCTTGAAGGCGAGGTATTGTTGTCTGAAGGCATTGGTTGCCTTCAGAATTTTTGCATAATTTTGAAGATCACGGCTCGTGTAAGTCTTAGGCTTGATTTTGAACAATAAACTGTATAGCCCTCTAGTTCCAGGATATCTTACGTTGTGTATTATTAAGTCATTTTCATCAACTTCCACTGGTGAGTTTCCAATCATCCATTCACTTGATAATGGATCAAATCTTACGCCGTACACGGTGTCGCGCGTTTTGTCTATAGGTTTATTAAAGTACGAAGCCGCCAGTTGACCAGCTGCATTTTCTGCTATACGCAACTCTTGTATTTTTCTGCTACTTTTCGTTTTTTTCTTTTTCTCCATATCATCATCATCGTCATCATATTTTTCATTAATGTCACAGCCGTTGATTTTGTCTTGACATCTAGCTGCAGAATTGCTATTGTTTTCTCTCGCCGGAAATCGGTGAATCAGTTCCTTTAGTGGTTGTGAAATGGGCTTAAATGTCTTTTCCAGCACAGATTTTGTTTCAGTTTCTCTTTTATGTAGAGATAGCATCTTTCTACGGATATTCTGTCTAGCTTTAGCGATCAGTTTTTTAATATTAATGTTTCGTTTAATCGAATCGTGCAGCATGTTTATAGCTCAAAACTGCCCACTCGCTATCTGAACTAAATTTACGTAGACATCTCAATTTATAACAGTAATTTCTTCACTTAGAGGTTTCAAAGTATGTGTTTATCACACGCTGCCTATGCACATCGTCGAGGATTGGTGAGATAATTTTACACATTTGTTTTATACGTTGCTTGAATCGAAGACTGTCAATGGCGGCACGTTGCCAGCAAAGTCCTATGCGAGCCTCTCTGTATACCGAAAAATCCCAATCATTTAAAATGTGCACTGAGGTACATGCTTCATTTGGAAAGTGCACTTCCTTTTTTCTCACCTTCTCCATTTCCTATATAGGTCTTTAATGCCGGCGTGAAAGATGTGCACTCATTGACGTCTGTTAGGAAATTGAGGAACATGATGATAATTGCTAGTGCTTTGTAGTACGCAACTGCTCAGATAAATTACACTTTAATTTACAACCCGATATTCAAATTCAGCATGAAGTGGACGATTTCCAAGTGTTAAATGCGAGGCTTTATGAAACTTGAATCTGTCTCCTTTACGTACGTCAATCTCCGTATTCATCAAAAGTTGGTAACTGTTTTCATTCAATTCAAAGGTAATTGTTTCAATATCAGGCATAATAGAGCGTAAAATAACTTTACCAGTGTAAGGTAATACATACTCATACTGACCATTGTGTAAAAGGTAAGCTGATTCATTGGGATCTCCTGAAGGGATGCTGTCAATTCTAAAAATGATGGAACACATTCGATTTTTTTCAACGTAACCTTTTGTTGCAACATCCGAGTCTAAAATTGGCTCGCGCACATTCGTGATGCGTTTATTTTGCACGTCTAAAACTCGTTCTGTTACACTGATTAAGTCTAAAAAGTTTTCAACTCCTGCATTCATAGATGTACGTAAAGAGTTTTTTAGCTCTCTGAAGTCGTTAAGCTGATTTTGCAGCTTTTGGAACAACAGATCGACATACGATTTACTTACTGCATCAATTGCCCTCGGCTTTGTCTTCTCAGCAGAATCAACTCTGTCTTTCACACGTTTCACAGAATTTTCGATTCTTCTACGGATGTCGTCTACGTATTTTTTCGTTGCTGCATCATCATCAGTTCGCGGATCAGCTAAGTTAGTGATGGTTTTGCGGTGCTTGACCGTAAGTGAGCTCTCACTTACATCGAATGCGTTCAGTTTTTCCACCGCATTATCCACATAAACTTTCGTGCATGCATCATGATCTTCAGCAGGATCATGTAATCCACTTAAACGCTTATTATTAAAATAAATTGCTGCACTTGTAGTGTATATGGAGGAAAAGAAAGCTGTTATCTGCGGCAAAAATTTCGTTATTAAAGTGCTCGAGGAGGCAGCATCAGTATTAGAGTTTGTTGCATCATTTACTCGTTTTCGCGGTGTCGAGTCTCCGGCAGAAGAAGAAGAAGAAGAAGAAAATGAAGAGGTGATACTCACTTGTTTCTCAAATAGCTGATTTACTTTATCGATAAGATTTGTAATAATGTTCGAGTATGACTGGAATTTCGAATCCACATATTTTTTATTAGCAACATCGTTATTGTATTGAGGATCTAGTACGAGCAATAGAGTATTGCTACTGCTGTTATTCGAAGATGTTACCTGTGCAGAAGCCATGATGGTAATAATCTGTAATGGGGCAAGCTGTTGCTTTAAATACAGATGTAATTATCAAAGTTTATACGATAACGACCATTATTTAATTCATCATCTTTGCTAATAACAAGAAAATCGTAGGCATTCCCATTCCATGCTCGTTTACACATTTCGAGAAATTCATTGAATGTCATGTCAGGATTAACATGATCACTGAAGACATGTTTTAAATTACGCTCATCTTGTTTAAAGAGAACAATAACATTAGCATTGTCTCTGATTAACTGTTTAGGAATTTTGCTATATGTCTGACACAAATAGAAACTGTCTACACCGTAATGCCGACCCATCGAAAAGTAAGCTTTCATGTGATCTTGTTTGTCGCAGGCAATGTCGTCGAAAATAAAAACTGAAAGTGGTCGGGCTTGATCTGGTGGTATTACATCTTCTTTACTGGAAAATGTAAAGTAGCCAATATCATGCAGGTTTTTAAAAATTTGTTCCAAATATTTATATTTGTATTGTTGCAGCGATTTGGAAAATACGTAGACATTCTTAAATTTGAGACCATTTTCATGAATTAGAAGATTAACAATCACATTTGTTTTTCCACAATTGGAAGGACCTGCAATAATACACCTAATCGTATCAGGAAATAGATCACCATGCCTACGATCTTGCCTTTGCAGTTCATTTCTGTGTTCAGCAATAGGTCTAATAGGAAGTTGAAGTGCATGTTTCCTGAATTGCATCTTTAAGTACACTAAGGACTCTACGTATCTTACAATTACTATTATAATAGAGCACTCTAGGTGGCAAACTTATCACTCGGGCAATGATCATGATTATAAAAAAAAAAAAAAATTTGTCAGATATGTGATTCGAACCCACGCTCCCTCCTACAAGATCTTAAATCTAGCGCCTTAACCACTCGGCCAATCTGACAGATTTGTAACAAGCACCACCATTTTGTCTGGAGAAAAAAAACAATTCCTATCTTACAAATACTGTTATAATAGAGCATTCTGGGTGTCAAACAGACCAGTCGTTAGTTAACACTCAAGCTATGAAGAAACATCGCGACAACAACAACAACAAGCAAAATAAGTTGAGGAAGGGGAAGAATAAGAGAGGGACAAAAAAACGTGGTGGTTCCCTGCTTAACCGCATGATTAATAAACTACCTGTTGAACTTCACATACCTGGCTACTCCTACTGTGGTCCTGGCACAAAGTTAGAGGATAGACTCAAAAGAGGCGATGTCGGTATCAATCCACTAGATGAGGCGTGTAAAGAACATGACATAGCTTACGCAACTCATCCAGACAGTTTGCCTGACAGACATCAAGCAGACAGAATTCTGGCTAGAAAAGCGTGGAGTAGAGTAAAAGCAAAAGACGCTAATTTGAAGGAAAAGTTAGCTGCGCTGGCAGTAACTGGAGCAATGAAAGCTAAAGTTAAAATGGGTATGGGTTTGAATAAGAAGAAGAAGAAGAAGAAGAAAAGTTCTGGACGAAAGAAAGGTGGTAATATACTGAACAAAGTAATTAAAAAAGTTCGAAGTGGACTTAAGTACTTGAAGCCTGGTGCTAATCTGATGACAGTTGTGAAAGTGGCTCGTAAAATCGCATCACAGGTTGCTCCGACGAAAGCTGTGGGGAAATTATTAGACAGAGAACGTATAATACCTGTGCCCAAAACAGGTGGAATAATACCTCTAATTCCAATATTTGCTGCTTTATCAGCACTTGGAGGATTAGCCGGAGGTGCTGCTGGAATTGCTAAAGCTGTTAATGATGCGAAAAGTGCTCGAAAGGAGTTAGCTGAAATGCAGAGGCATCATCGTGTACTTGAAGCAATTGCTTTGCGTGATGGAAAAGGGCTGTACTTGGGTCCATACAGGAAAAACGGATTCGGTCTGTATCTGGCCGGTATAAATGGAACAAGGAATAATAAAAAAAAAAGTTCTCCATAAACAGTCTTCCTACAAGACCTCTTACCAACATTGACTTAGAACACTATGCTAAAAAGCTGCAGATAGCACACTTTCGAGGTGTCTTTATGAGAGATACTTTACCTTCAAGACCTAACACTTGTGAGTGTGCAATTATTAATCTCAATACTGAAGAGGAACCAGGTTCACACTGGGTAGCTTACAGAAAGGAAGGCAAAATTGTCTACTATTTCGACAGCTTTGGAAATTTACCACCTCCTCCGGAAATAGTAAGGTATCTGAAAAACTGTACGATAAAATATAACTACAATACATTTCAGTCACTTAACAGCCAGAGATGTGGCCATTTATGTTTAAGGTTTCTGAATTCAACATAAAACAGACAGTCTTGCAGGGTATAGTTGTAGTCTAACAATGGACATTGAACACGGCATAACGTTAAGTCTGACGGGTAAAGAATCACTTCTAACTGCTCTCTTCAATCCTGCATTGAATTTATCCTCACATGTTTACGAAATTGCTCTGCTAAACCTTTTTACATATAATTCCATTCACAATATTACATCGTTAAATAATAATCTCTACTTCTACAACTATTTGAATGATGTAGAAATTTTGGATAAAGTTAGTCTGAAACATGGAACATATGAACTGCACGACATTTTTTCAGCATTATTGAAAGAAATTGAAGCGTACAACTTGAAGGTTAGCAGTGATAACTCGATAAATAAGAAAAAGCATGACTTGCAATTAAATATTACCTTCAATAAAACACTGAATCGATGTCAGATTAGGAGTAATCTTACTATAGATTTTAATCTCCCAGACAACATAGGTTCAGTTTTAGGGTTTGCAAAAACTGTAGTGGATAAAAAAGTCTTGAAGACTGCCGAATATTCAGTTAACATTCAAAGTGTTAATGTCTTGTGTGTTGACTGTAACATCTCAGGAGGTTCATTTCACAATGGGGAACCTACACATACATTGCATCAGTTCTGGCCTGCTGTACCACCAGGATATAAGATTGTGGAAACACCGAATTCACCCATTTATATGCCAGTAGTTGCAAGATACGTTTCAGAATTAAGTGTGTCAATTAGAGATCAAGAGGGAAATCTTGTTGATTTTGACGGGGAAGAGATAACTGTGCGATTACATTTGAGGAAAATACGGTAATGGGTATCGTATACAAACAGAATGCCTGCATAAGCAAGGACACAAGATACCTTGACAATGAGAGCAATAATAACAAGGAGGAGGAGGAGGAGAAGAAGAAGAAGAGGAAAAGAAAAGCAAAGAAGAGAAAAGTCAAAAATGTTTTAACTCCACACAACAGAGAAATTCTGTCGTCACTGGGATACAGAGTGCTATAAATACTGATACCTTCATCTGCAAACTCTCATTCGAGTCGTCCGACTTTCAGTGATCAAACAGGAGGAGGAGGAGGAGGAGGAGGAGGAGGAGGAAGCTAAGGAAAAAAAAAATGTTGAATGTAAGAGAAAAAATTCTCGTCGATGACTCGGTTAGTCGCCTGCAGTATCATAAGTATAAACCTTTTGGTCAACCGGCTTTTGCTCAGAACGATTCCATATCAATTGTTATACAAAATGAAAACACTTACCTGCTTCCTTCCGAGAGTCTGCTGTATATAGAAGGACGACTTGTCAATGCAGAGGGAAAGGGAAAAGCTACTGATATTGAGTTAACAAAAAACTGTGCACTTCATCTGTTTTCGGATATTCAGTACCGTCTCAATAACCAAATTATCGATCATGTACGTAATCCAGGAATTGCAACATTAATGAAAGGATATGCTTCTTTTACACCAGGTGACGCAAATGCATTACAAAATGCCGGATGGGGGGCAAGAGGCGAATTGAAAGAGTTAGTCGACGATGATGATGGTCGTTTTAATTTTTGCATTCCGCTTAAAATGATCTTAGGCTTTGCAGAGGATTACAAAAAGATTATTTTAAATGCTCGCCATGAACTGATACTGATTCGTAGCAGGCAAGATATTAACTGTATTGTCTCAGATAAAGCAGATACTAAATCAAAAATTGTGTTGGAAAAAGTTCACTGGGAAATGCCGCATGTTCAGGTGTCTGAAAAGCAACAAATATCACTGTGGAATATCTTAAAAAATGATATCACTTTGACTCTACCTTTTCGTCACTGGGATTTGGTTGAAAGCATTGCGCCAGAAATTAACTCATGGACATGGCAAATTAAATTTAATACAGCTCTTGAAACAGCAAGGTATGTAATATTGGCTTTTCAGTCAAACAGAAATTTGATTACTGCTGACTCTAGTGTATTCGACAAAATAAACATATCAAACTTGAAGGTGTATTTAAATTCTTCTAAATTCCCAGAGGAGAATTTTGCTGTTGATTTTGACACGAAGAATACTGCACAGGCGTTTGAAATGTATGCCAATTTTCAATCGCTGTATTATGGAGATAGCAGTGTAAGAAGAGGGAACCCGCTCATGAACCGTACTGAATTTCAGAACTGTCCTATATTTTTCATCGATTGTTCTCATCAAGACGAAACACTGAAATCTTCGGTCGTTGACATGAAGATTGAAATAGAAACAAAAGAAGCATTTGCTAAAAATACAATAGCTTACTGCCTGGTCATTCATGATTCAGTGATTGAAATGACTCCATCAACCAATCAAGTCACAAAGCGTACGCGGATATAGAATGGGAGGGGAAAAGACATGGGAAGCTGGAAAGAAAGAAGAAAAAAAAAATAGATGTTGTGTAAGGAGGATTTGTTCCCCGTCCAGCCAATCAGGTCACATAAGGCATACTCAGAGATATATATATAAGAGGAGGAAAAAAAAGTGCAAGCATTTGATCATTGTTGTCCTGTTTGCTCCCCCCTCACACCAGTAGCTTGTGAGAAGGAAATATGAACAAAGTTATAATAATTACCGCTAAGTCCGAGAATCATCCAGTGATAGTGTTAGTGACTAATTTAAGTGATGGTTGTGAATGTGTACTGCAAGTTCATAACATGGAGGCCTCTTTCAGTGCACTGAATTGTTCACTCGATTCATTGCTAAAAGAGAACAGTGACTGTAAAACATTAGTGTATTCAAAAAATCTGCTCTGTCCACTCGTCCTAAATATTCTAGAACAAATTATTATTATTCATAAAGATGTTGAAATGCTACGATTGGAAGATTATGGATTGGACTGTGCTAATAAGAAAGAGAAAGGTGCTGCTGCTGCTGCTGCTGATGCTGCTGCTTCTGTTGCTGATGATGATGCTTACTTCTTGTTCGAGTGGATTAAATCGAAAAATGTTTGTAAACTGCTCTCTCGAATTTATAGGAAACTTACTGTGCAACAGTGTCAAAATCTAAATGCAATTGATTATTACTTATTTCCTAAACAGTTGTTACCCTCTTTATGTGATCTTTCTCATATATTTCACAGTTTACCACAAGTGTTTCAAAATGATGCTCTTATTTCTAAGTATCAACATTGTTACAAGCATTATAATGTGAATGCACGTTGTCAAATTGATGGACCACCTCCTATTAAAAAGAATTGTAAAGAGTGCAGAAAGAAAATTTCGGATGAAATAAAATAACAATTATTGTATGTGGTTTTTTTTTTAATTTCACTCAGTAAATAAAGAAAAAGTTACAATGAATATATAATGTTTTGTTATTTTCTGTATACAAATCAGTTACAAATTCACATGGAAGTTGTCTGAATGACAGTATTGCACACACACACACACACAATAAAATTAGTCAGACGTTTGTCAAGTTTTCTTTGTTTTTCAGTTGGTAGTGACCCCACGCTAAAGTATTTACCTTATCTGACAGTATAAAACGTTTATCATCATGTGCAGACAAACCAAGCTTTTGTTGTTTAACAGTTGATACCACATGAGACTTTGATTGAATAATATACTGTACAGAAGTTTTAACATCTAAATTCAACATACATTCTCGATAATCATCGATGCTCAATGCTTTAATAGATGACTGTTTTATACCTTTCGCTCTCTGCATTACACGTAGTGATTCGGTCTCTAGTGCATACATTTTAGCTCTCAGGCCTATGAACTCAGTAATAAGTTCGCCGTTTAATTCATCTTTCAATAGTCCAACCTCCTTTTTATTCACAAGTGGAATGTTAAATCTGTTATTAATGGGAAAACCTGAAGTATCAAACCATTTTTGCACATCACTTTTGATATCCTCATAAATATTTTGAGTTTTAATATGGTAAATTAAACTATCGGTATCAGTGTAACACAGTTTTACATCTTTTACAGGGAACTTGTTCAGTATATACCCATAATGAAAGTCAACAAGACGCGTCTTTGAAATGTCTAAAATCGCCATACCTACAGATATAGGCTTGTCAAACACTACATTGAGTTTGTCTAATTCAATACCAACTAAATTCTCCTGAAATATAACGCTCCTCTTGAAATTTGGTTTTGCAATCATTGCAGATGCTCCATATTTACCATCCCATGAAGTTACTAGTTTTATGTCCCTCATCTTTCGTACATTTTGCATTGTCTTACCAAAGACGCTGTTATTCATTAGCTTAAAAAATTCTTTTCAAAATCGTTATTTGCTGCCATACGTTTCTGTGCGTTAATATCGATGTATGGTTTCATCCATGGAAGTTGTCTGAACGACAGTACTCTGTGAATCTTTCTCAATTTCAAATTATGTTGCAAACACTGTTTGAGATTTCTATAATGAATTACATAATTTTTCTTATCATACAAAGTAGAAATTAATTTTTTGGGAGCACTAGCCTTGCCTACCACACAGCTAGATGGTGGTATCATTTTCTCAGGACATAGTGGTAGATCAGAATGCATATCGTGGATGTTTTCAGGATATTCAAGATCTACTTCCAGAATGTAGCCTATATCAGAGTCATCCGGTATGTTGTTTACGTCAAAAGTTTTAACAATTTCAGCGTTGAGCCAAGAAAAATGTGAAACTGGGAGGTACTGCATCATTGCCCAACTGTAAAGACTATTTACATCAAGGTAAATAATGTAGGATTCATCACTATTTTCATCATAATTAGACATGAACCTGTTGTTTGCCACAGCATGTCTACACGAGCAGTGAACAATGCCGCCTCTAATACCTCGTTCGACGAATTGAAGTTGCTCAATGTCTGTGATGAGTTCTAATTCTGCTTTGGTGGTTTTCAATAATGCATCCCAAGCCAATCCAGGTGAAGTAACATAATGCGCGGGATCTAACTCATAGGTTTTAATGCAGAGATTTCGAAAATTTTCAAAAACATCGCTTAACAATAACACATCAATTTTTAAATAAAGATCCGAGTATTCCCCCAGTGTCTTGCACTTGAACAAATGCCAAGCATTACACGCCCTTTGATAATCACACTCTGAGACAGTTCTTCCACCAGTCAGCAAACTTTTAAATTCCTGAATCGGCGGTAAGTGTTCTTCTGATAAAACACTCTCATCACTCACATACTCATATGGAAATATACCCTTCTGATTGACTAAATAAAATTCATGATCATCAGGAAAGTATTTCCTCATTATCCTGAGTTCCTCTGGCTTTAGGTAAGATGCACACTTTTCTAGCGAGCATGATAAAAAATTAAATGAATCTATAAATCGGAAATTTATGTAGCAGTGCCGGTCTTTATGTGTTACTTGAATGCTCTTCGTGAAAGATTTGTATTTCTCCATATTCGATGGTAATATAGAAACGCGGCCTGGATTTAATTTAGTTTTCCTCCTCCCGGTCTCATTCACTAGTTGCTCGCAAATATTTGTAATTACGAAATGACTATCATAATTGGACAGATTGTGGAATACGACAGGCACTGTAAACAGAGGTCTGTAGTTTACATTGCAGCTAGCATGCGCTGCACCGCGGTACTCGCCTGTAAAATGACAATGGTCACGATGCTTCACATCGCCTGCCTCAAAGGCTTCCTTACAAATATGACAGATCTGTGCAGAGTGAAAGGCTGATTCTTCCTCTGGGCTTAATATAATCTCTTTATTTTGTAATAAGAAACCGTTCACATACTCAGCAATTGCATACAGCTGTTTCGTGAACCACTGCATGCAATCACGACCGCGATACAACTGAAATTCCGAATAGTCATCATTATAAGTACAATGTATGTAATATGCAATACTAAATGGTGTATGTAAATGTATTTGATCAGAGTTACTACTTCTACTGCAGCCAGCAACTGGTTGCAGCATGCACTCAGTGTCCGCATATATTATAAAAGGCAGCTTTAGCTTATTTCTGAAATTGGAAAATTTTATATATTTATTGTGCTCATTTGGCATGATAGTGTTGACTGGCTTAAACTGCGCACAGTCAAGCAAGTGTGCTTCTAACTTCTGTTTTGCATGGAAATAAGACAGACAACGGGGGCATATCACGACAGACTTATGATGAGCAGTAATGCTATAATGTGCTAGCTTCGACAAACTTTTTATATAATAAAAATGATTTATATTTGTATTTTCTAGCTGCAACATTAATAAATTTACATGTTTTTCTCTTTGGTACTTTGTAATATGCAGTGGTATAACTCGGATATCTTTCGACCTTTCCCTCGTCCTCCTTCTTGCCCCCTCTCTCTCCTCATCCGCTTCTCCCTCTTCTTCAACAACCATCCACTCATAATCCGAGTACTGTATACCGTACACATTGACAGACACACTTTCATTCTGCTTTTCGAATATATGGACATGCTTTAGCTCTGTAGGAAACGGTATATTAGAAAAGTTTAATTTGTTTGCATGTGCAAAATAGGCAGACACACGGTGCGCATTCTTGCTTACAGGATACAAAGCAGCTAGAATTGCCCATTTAAAACAAGCATTACCTTTCGAGTGAACGTTAATTACTGCATGTTTATTCGCAATCACTTTTGGCAGTTTCGTGTGACGTCCTGCATAAAACCCTTTGTTTTCGTTAACATTAATACATAGTTTTACTATATTACGCAACGCCCAACCTGAATCTCTCAATTGAAATTTCTCCAGTTTATTTAACAGTACATCCCTAATTTTAGTTGAATACCACTCTTCGGTAATGTCAGAGGAGAATATATTTAAATTCTTTGTATTTAAGTACTTGTCTTCTACGTCACCCGATTTGGGCAGCACAAAGTTGCAAATGAGTGAAAAATTAATTTTAAGAGGCTTGTTAATTTTACGCACTATGTTCTCAAAGACAGAGAAACATGCATCCAAGAAATATTTTGGGTCCTTAAACCCTCCTCGGTTAGATATCTCACCTGTACATATTCTATTTTTGAACGCACTTTCAACCGAAACCCATTCCAGAGCATTACTTTCCTGATGATCATGATTCAGCTTAATGCGCTTTGGCGATGGTTCGGTCATTATTCACTTTCAGCGCTTCTCAAAATATCGTATATGGCAGACAACAGGACATTACAATTTGAATATATAAATGAAACATCCCCACTCTCTAGCCACGTTTTGAGGCAAGCGGCTCCATTTACAAAATCAAATTGACAACTGAATGCATTATGAGAACAAATTGTATACAACACAAACAAAATCTCTTTGATGTAAGCATCAACAAGATTATTAAACTTGGTAACATATAACTCTGTGTAATAAGTACACTCGTATTTGTCATAGACTTGAAAAGCAGCAAAATGCTCACCTTGTTTAAAGCACTCTGTTTGAATTAGCTGCACTATTTTTCCATTCAATTCGGAATATGCATTTACATCCTCACCACACCCTATTACTTTTACTGCAAATACTAATGTGTCATGTGTATCAAAATGTGTGCCACAGGTATCGTCTTTTAAGGATTGCAAATCTATTTCCTTAATCTTGCCATTTGCTGACACTTTCCGTATTTGAATAGACATGGTTAGTATCACAATATGCTAACAACTACGTAATATTAGTATAAGGAAACATATGTTAGTATTTATCAAACAGGTTCAAAGTCAATGATATCCATACTATTTTTCCTACCACGATATATCAGAGCAACTGTTCCGGAATTCAGAAATTCCAATTCTTCATCACTGAGAGTGGTGAATCTTGCAGGAAGCAATATTTTGCACTCCTTCAAGTATACTACGACCGCTGCTCCAAATTTCGTCGTCGTCCGTCTCGCACTTAGGATGGGATATTTCTCCCCCTGTTCCAGAGACGACAGCAGCAGCGTAGTTTTGGAGCCTCCTCCTTCTCCCAGATACTTCAGACTCTGCAACACTGAACGAGAGGCATCCCTGTTCTCTCTTGAGTTACAACAACTTCTTAGTAGATGAAAACTATATGCCACTTAGTAGTAGTAGCACTAAGTAATACTTGTCAGACTTACATGTTTTGAGCCAGCTATGTGTTTCACACACTCTCTCCGACAGCAAAGGCAATTCCAATACTGACACTCGCACGGGCACTCGCACAGCTGAAGGAATACGACAGAGTGGAATCGTCTGTCGCTTTATACTGGTCTATAGGCATAAAAAAATATGATTAATGTAACTATGCGGATGTTTGCCTAAACGATAAGGACATATCACTTCATGTTATAATACTGCCGTCTTCTCAAGAAGATAGATTTATATCTATTGAAACCTAGGTAAAGATTACTTTATCCTTTGCAACTGGTCGGCTGTTCTTAGTCTGATTTACGTGGAACCGTTGCTGTAGCGCAGCTATGTTTAAAGTACCAAAAAAATTTTTGTTTCTCTGCTACTTTCACAGAGAGAGAGAGAGAGAGAGAGAAACTCTTGCAGTCATACTACACATTGCTTCTCTTGGAGTACATTCACCCCTGGTAAAGAAATGCTACGTCCCCCGCTGCTACTGATGGAGTTGTTATCGACGTAACTGAAAATCTTCACATTGGACGCATTACTCTCAGAAACGTTTACATTTATCGTCTGGCAACTAATGCCGCGTGATGACGTTTGCGGTCGCACCACTGTGTATGAAGTAGAAGCTTCTAAGTTGCTGCAGTCACCAAGAAAGTGGCACAGAAATTCAAGTTTTAGTTTTTGAAAATTCAGTTTTTGGCTGCTTTTGCTGCCTTGTAGTTGACCTAGGACCTTAAGATTTTGCATGAACCGAACTCTGGCAGCCACATTACACGAGAAAAAGCGAGAAGTGGTAATTCGTAGTAAAAACCGCAGAAAACATAATGTTTTCAACATTTGTTTTCGAAATGACGTAACTGAAAATCTTCACATTGGACGCATTACTCTCAGAAACGTTTACATTTATCGTCTGGCAACTAATGCAGCGTGATGACGTTTGCGGTCGCACCACTCTGTACGAAGTAGAAGCTCCTAAGTGTTTGCAGTCACCAAGGAAGAGGCACAGAAATTCAAGTTTTAGTTTTTGAAAATTCAGTTTTTGGCTGCTTTTGCTGCCTTGAAGTTGACCTAGGACCTTAAGATTTTGCATGAACCGAACCCTGGCAGCCACATTACACGTGAAAAAGCGAGAAGTGGTAATTCGTAGTAAAAACCGCAGAAAACATAACGTTTTCAACATTTGTTTTCGAAATGACGTAACTGAAAATCTTCACATTGGACGCATTACTCTCAGAAACGTTTACATTTATCGTCTGGCAACTAATGCAGCGTGATGACGTTTGCGGTCGCACCACTCTGTACGAAGTAGAAGCTTCTACGTTGTTGCAGTCACCAAGAAAGAGGCACAGAAATTCAAGTTTTAGTTTTTGAAAATTCAGTTTTTGGCTGCTTTTGCTGCCTTGTAGTTGACCTAGGACCTTAAGATTTTGCATGAACCGACCTCTGGCAGCCACATTTCACGAGAAAAAGCGAGAAGTGGTAATTCGTAGTAAAAACCGCAGAAAACATAACGTTTTCAACATTTGTTTTCGTATCGACGTAACTGAAAATCTTCACGTTGGACGCATTACTCTCAGAAACGTTTACATTTATCGTCTGGCAACTAATGCAGCGTGATGACGTTTGCGGTCGCACCACTCTGTACGAAGTAGAAGCTTCTAAGTTGTTGCAGTCACCAAGAAAGAGGCACAGAAATTCAAGTTTTAGTTTTTGAAAATTCAGTTTTTGGCTGCTTTTGCTGCCTTGTAGTTGACCTAGTACCTTAAGATTTTGCATGAACCGAACTCTGGCAGCCACATTACACGAGAAAAAGCGAGAAGTGGTAATTCGTAGTAAAAACCGCAGAAAACATAACGTTTTCAACATTTGTTTTCGAAATGACGTAACTGAAAATCTTCACATTGGACGCATTACTCTCAGAAACGTTTACATTTATCGTCTGGCAACTAATGCCGCGTGATGACGTTTGCGGTCGCACCACTCTGTACGAAATAGAAGCTTCTAAGTTGTTGCAGTCACCAAGAAAGAGGCACAGAAATTCAAGTTTTAGTTTATGAAAATTCAGTTTTTGGCTGCTTTTGCTGCATTGTAGTTGACCTAGGACCTTAAGATTTTGCATGAACCGAACTCTGGCAGCCACATTACACGAGAAAAAGCGAGAAGTGGTAATTCGTAGTAAAAACCGCAGAAAACATAACGTTTTCAACATTTGTTTTCGAAATGACGTAACTGAAAATCTTCACATTGGACGCATTACTCTCAGAAACGATTACATTTATCGTCTGGCAACTAATGCCGCGTGATGACGTTTGCGGTCGCACCACTCTTTACGAAGTAGAAGCTTCTAAGTTGTTGCAGTCACCAAGAAAGAGGCACAGAAATTCAAGTTTTAGTTTTTGAAAATTCAGTTTTTGGCTGCTTTTGCTGCCTTATAGTTGACCTAGGACCTTAAGATTTTGCATGAACCGAACTCTGGCAGCCACATTACACGAGAAAAAGCGAGAAGTGGTAATTCGTAGTAAAAACCGCAGACAACATAACGTTTTCAACATTTCTTTTCGAAATGACGTAACTGAAAATCTTCACATTGGACGCATTACTCTCAGAAACGTTTACATTTATCGTCTGGCAACTAATGCAGCGTGATGACGTTTACGGTCGCACCACTCTGTACGAAGTAGAAGCTTCTAAGTTGTTGCAGTCACCAAGAAAGAGGCACAGAAATTCAAGTTTTAGTTTTTGAAAATTCAGTTTTTGGCTGCTTTTGCTGCCTTGTAGTTGACCTAGGACCTTAAGATTTTGCATGAACCGAACTCTGGCAGCCACATTACACGAGAAAAAGCGAGAAGTGGTAATTCGTAGTAAAAACCGCAGAAAACATAACGTTTTCAACATTTGTTTTCGAAATGACGTAACTGAAAATCTTCACATTGGACGCATTACTCTCAGAAACGTTTACATTTATCGTCTGGCAACTAAAGCCGCGTGATGACGTTTGCGGTCGCACCACTCTGTACGTAGTAGAAGCTTCTAAGTTGTTGCAGTCACCAAGAAAGAGGCACAGAAATTCAAGTTTTAGTTTTTGAAAATTCAGTTTTTGGCTGCTTTTGCTGCCTTATAGTTGACCTAGGACCTTAAGATTTTGCATGAACCGAACTCTGGCAGCCACATTACACGAGAAAAAGCGAGAAGTGGTAATTCGTAGTAAAAACCGCAGAAAACATAACGTTTTCAACATTTGTTTTCGAAATGACGTAACTGAAAATCTTCACATTGGACGCATTACTCTCAGAAACGTTTACATTTATCGTCTGGCAACTAATGCAGCGTGATGACGTTTGCGGTCGCACCACTCTTTACGAAGTAGAAGCTTCTAAGTTGTTGCAGTCACCAAGAAAGAGGCACAGAAATTCAAGTTTTAGTTTTTGAAAATTCAGTTTTTGGCTGCTTTTGCTGCCTTGTAGTTGACCTAGGACCTTAAGATTTTGCATGAACCGAACTCTGGCAGCCACATTACACGAGAAAAAGCGGGAAGTGGTAATTCGTAGTAAAAACCGCAGAAAACATAACGTTTTCTACATTGTTTTCGTATCGACGTAACTGAAAATCTTCACATTGGACGCATTACTCTCAGAAACGTTTACATTTATCGTCTGGCAACTAATGCCGCGTGATGACGTTTGCGGTCGCACCACTCTGTACGAAGTAGAAGTTTCTAAGTTGTTGCAGTCACCAAGAAAGAGGCACAGAAATTCAAGTTTTAGTTTTTGAAAATTCAGTTTTTGGCTGCTTTTGCTGCCTTGTACTTGACCTAGGACCTTAAGATTTTGCATGAACCGAACTCTGGCAGCCACATTACACGAGAAAAAGCGAGAAGTGGTAATTCGTAGTAAAAACCGCAGAAAACATAACGTTTTCAACATTTTTGTTTTCGAAATGACGTAACTGAAAATCTTCACATTGGACGCATTACTCTCAGAAACGTTTACATTTATCGTCTGGCAACTAATGCAGCGTGATGACGTTTGCGGTCGCACCACTCTGTACGAAGTAGAAGCTTCTAAGTTGTTGCAGTCACTAAGAAAGAGGCACAGAAATTCAAGTTTTAGTTTTTGAAAATTCAGTTTTTGGCTGCTTTTGCTGCCTTGTAGTTGACCTAGGACCTTAAGATTTAGCATGAACCGAACTCTGGCAGCCACATTACACGAGAAAAAGCGAGAAGTGGTAATTCGTAGTAAAAACCGCAGAAAACATAACGTTTTCTACATTGTTTTCGTTTCGACGTAACTGAAAATCTTCACATTTGACGCATTACTCTCAGAAACGTTTACATTTATCGTCTGGCAACTAATGCCGCGTGATGGCGTTTGCGGTCGCACCACTCTGAACGAAGTAGAAGCTTCTAAGTTGTTGCAGTCACCAAGAAAGAGGCACAGAATTTCAAGTTTTAGTTTTTGAAAATTCAGTTTTTGGCTGCTTTTGCTGCCTTGTAGTTGACCTAGGACCTTAAGAGTTTGCATGAACCGAACTCTGGCAGCCACATTACACGAGAAAAAGCGGGAAGTGGTAATTCGTAGTAAAAACCGCAGAAAACATAACGTTTTCTACATTGTTTTCGTATCGACGTAACTGAAAATCTTCACATTGGACGCATTACTCTCAGAAACGTTTACATTTATCGTCTGGCAACTAATGCAGCGTGATGACGTTTGCGGTCGCACCACTCTGTACGAAGTAGAGGTTTCTAAGTTGTTGCAGTCACCAAGAAAGAGGCACAGAAATACAAGTTTTAGTTTATGAAATTTCAGTTTTTGGCTGCTTTTGCTGCCTTGTAGTTGACCTAGGACCTTAAGATTTTGCATGAACCGAACTCTGGCAGCCACATTACACGAGAAAAAGCGAGAAGTGGTAATTCGTAGTAAAAACCGCAGAAAACATAACGTTTTCAACATTTGTTATCGAAATGACGTAACTGAAAATCTTCACATTGGACGCATTACTCTCAGAAACGTTTACATTTATCGTCTGGCAACTAAAGCCGCGTGATGACGTTTGCGGTCGCATCACTCTGTACGTAGTAGAAGCTTCTAAGTTGTTGCAGTCACCAAGAAAGAGGCACAGAAATTCAAGTTTTAGTTTTTGAAAATTCAGTTTTTGGCTGCTTTTGCTGCCTTATAGTTGACCTAGGACCTTAAGATTTTGCATGAACCGAACTCTGGCAGCCACATTACACGAGAAAAAGCGAGAAGTGGTAATTCGTAGTAAAAACCGCAGAAAACATAACGTTTTCATCATTTTTTTCGAAATGACGTAACTGAAAATCTTCAGATTGGACGCATTACTCTCAGAAATGTTTACATTTATCGTCTGGCAACTAATGCCGCGTGATGACGTTTGCGGTCGCACCACTCTGTACGAAGTAGAAGCTTCTAAGTTGTTGCAGTCACCAAGAAAGAGGCACAGAAATTCAAGTTTTAGTTTTTGAAAATTCAGTTTTTGGCTGCTTTTGCTGCCTTGTAGTTGACCTAGGACCTTAAGATTTTGCATGAACCGAACTCTGGCAGCCACATTACACGAGAGAAAGCGAGAAGTGGTAATTCGTAGTAAAAAACGCAGAAAACATAACGTTTTCTACATTGTTTTCGTATCGACGTAACTGAAAATCTTCACATTGGACGCATTACTCTCATAAACGTTTACATTTATCGTCTGGCAACTAATGCAGCGTGATGACGTTTGCGGTCGCACCACTCTGTACGAAATAGAAGCTTCTAAGTTGTTGCAGTCACCAAGAAAGAAACACAGAAATTGAAGTCTTAGTTTTTGAAAATTCAGTTTTTGGCTGCTTTTGCTGCCTTGTAGTTGACCTAGGACCTTAAGATTTTGCATGAACCGAACTCTGGCAGCCACATTACACGAGAAAAAGCGAGAAGTGGTAATTCGTAGTAAAAACCGCAGAAAACATAACGTTTTCAACATTTGTTTTCGAAAGAGGCACAGAAATTCAAGTTTTAGTTTTTGAAAATTCAGTTTTTGGCTGCTTTTGCTGCCTTGTAGTTGACCTAGGACCTTAAGATTTTGCATGAACCGAACTCTGGCAGCCACATTACACGAGAAAAAGCGGGAAGTGGTAATTCGTAGTAAAAACCGCAGAAAACATAACGTTTTCTACATTGTTTTCGTATCGACGTAACTGAAAATCTTCACATTGGACGCATTACTCTCAGAAACGTTTACATTTATCGTCTGGCAACTAATGCAGCGTGATGACGTTTGCGGTCGCCCCACTCTGTACGAAGTAGAGGTTTCTAAGTTGTTGCAGTCACCAAGAAAGAGGCACAGAACTACAAGTTTTAGTTTATGAAAATTCAGTTTTGGCTGCTTTTGCTGCTTTGTAGTTGACTTAGGACCTTAAGATTTTGCATGAACCGAACTCTGGCAGACACATTACACGAGAAAAAGCGAGAAGTGGTAATTCGTAGTAAAAACCGCAGAAAACATAACGTTTTCAACATTTGTTTTCGAAATGACGTAACTGAAAATCTTCACATTGGACGCATTACTCTCAGAAACGTTTACATTTATCGTCTGGCAACTAAAGCCGCGTGATGACGTTTGCGGTCGCACCACTCTGTACGTAGTAGAAGCTTCTAAGTTGTTGCAGTCACCAAGAAAGACGCACAGAAATTCAAGTTTTAGTTTTTGAAAATTCAGTTTTTGGCTGCTTTTTGCTGCCTTGTAGTTGACCTAGGACCTTAAGATTTTGCATGAACCGAACTCTGGCAGCCACATTACACGAGAAAAAGCGAGAAGTGGTAATTCGTAGTAAAAAACGCAGAAAACATAACGTTTTCTACATTGTTTTCGTATCGACGTAACTGAAAATCTTCACATTGGACGCATTACTCTCAGAAACGTTTACATTTAACGTCTGGCAACTAATGCAGCGTGATGACGTTTGCGGTCGCACCACTCTGTACGAAGTAGAAGCTTCTAAGTTGTTGCAGTCACCAAGAAAGAGGCACAGAAATTCAAGTCTTAGTTTTTGAAAATTCAGTGTTTGGCTGCTTTTGCTGCCTTGTAGTTGACCTAGGACCTTAAGATTTTGCATGAACCGAAACATGGCAGCCACATTACACGAGAAAAAGCGAGAAGTGGTAATTCGTAGTAAAAACCGCAGAAAACATAACGTTTTCAACATTTGTTTTCGAAAGAGGCACAGAAATTCAAGTTTTAGTTTTTGAAAATTCAGATTTTGGCTGCTTTTGCTGCCTTGTAGTTGACCTAGGACCTTAAGATTTTGCATGAACCGAACTCTGGCAGCCACATTACACGAGAAAAAGCGGGAAGTGGTAATTCGTAGTAAAAACCGCAGAAAACATAACGTTTTCACATTGTTTTCGTATCGACGTAACTGAAAATCTTCACATTGGACGCATTACTCTCAGAAACGTTTACATTTAACGTCTGGCAACTAATGCAGCGTGATGACGTTTGCGGTCGCACCACTCTGTACGAAGTAGAGGTTTCTAAGTTGTTGCAGTCAACAAGAAAGAGGCACAGAAATACAAGTTTTAGTTTATGAAAATTCAGTTTTTGGCTGCTTTTGCTGCCTTGTAGTTGACCTAGGACCTTAAGATTTTGCATGAACCGAACTCTGGCAGCCACATTGCACGAGAAAAAGCGAGAAGTGGTAATTCGTAGTAAAAACCGCAGAAAACATAACGTTTTCAACATTTGTTTTCGAAATGACATAACTGAAAATCTTCAGATTGGTCGCATTACTCTCCGAAATGTTTACATTTATCGTCTGGCAACTAATGCCGCGTGATGACGTTTGCGGTCGCACCACTCTGTACGAAGTAGAAGCTTCTAAGTTGTTGCAGTCACCAAGAAAGAGGCACAGAAATTCAAGTTTTAGTTTTTTAAAATTCAGTTTTTGGCTGCTTTTGCTGCCTTGTAGTTGACCTAGGACCTTAAGATTTTGCATGAACCGAACTCAGGCAGCCACATTACACGAGAAAAAGCGAGAAGTGGTAATTCGTAGTAAAAAACGCAGAAAACATAACGTTTTCTACATTGTTTTCGTATCGACGTAACTGAAAATCTTCACATTGGGCGCATTACTCTCAGAAACGTTTACATTTATCGTCTGGCAACTAATGCAGCGTGATGACGTTTGCGGTCGCACCACTCTGTACGAAGTAGAAGCTTCTAAGTTGTTGCAGTCACCAAGAAAGAGGCACAGAAATTCAAGTCTTAGTTTTTGAAAATTCAGTTTTTGGCTGCTTTTGCTGCCTTGTAGTTGACCTAGGACCTTAAGATTTTGCATGATCCGAACTCTGGCAGCCACATTACACGAGAAAAAGCGAGAAGTGGTAATTCGTAGTAAAAACCGCAGAAAACATAACGTTTTCAACATTTTTGTTTTCGAAATGACGTAACTGAAAATCTTCACATTGGACGCATTACTCTCAGAAACGTTTATATTTATCGTCTGGCAACTAATGCAGCGTGATGACGTTTGCGGTCGCACCACTCTGTACGAAGTAGAAGCTTCTAAGTTGTTGCAGTCAATAAGAAAGAGGCACAGAAATTCAAGTTTTAGTTTTTGAAAATTCAGTTTTTGGCTGCTTTTGCCGCCTTGTAGTTGACCTAGGACCTTAAGATTTAGCATGAACCGAACTCTGGCAGCCACATTACACGAGAAAAAGCGAGAAGTGGTAATTCGTAGTAAGAACCGCAGAAAACATAACGTTTTCTACATTGTTTTCGTTTCGACGTAACTGAAAATCTTCACATTTGACGCATTACTCTCAGAAACGTTTACATTTATCGTCTGGCAACTAATGCAGCGTGATGACGTTTGCGGTCGCACCACTCTGTACGAAGTAGAAGCTTCTAAGTTGTTGCAGTCACCAAGAAAGAGGCACAGAATTTCAAGTTTTAGTTTTTGAAAATTCAGTTTTTGGCTGCTTTTGCTGCCTTGTAGTTGACCTAGGACCATAAGATTTTGCATGAACCGAACTCTGGCAGCCATATTACACGAGAAAAAGCGAGAAGTGGTAATTCGTAGTAAAAACCGCAGAGAACATAACGTTTTCAACATTTGTTTTCGAAATGACGTAACTGAAAATCTATTGGACGCATTACTCTCAGAAACGTTTACATTTATCGTCTGGCAACTAATGCCGCGTGATGACGTTTGCGGCCGCACCACTCTGTACGAAGTAGAAGCTTCTAAGTTGTTGCAGTCACCAAGAAAGAGGCACAGAAATTCAAGTTTTAGTTTTTGAAAATTCAGATTTTGGCTGCTTTTGCTGCCTTGTAGTTGACCTAGGACCTTAAGATTTTGCATGAACCGAACTCTGGCAGCCACATTACACGAGAAAAAGCGGGAAGTGGTAATTCGTAGTAAAAACCGCAGAAAACATAACGTTTTCACATTGTTTTCGTATCGACGTAACTGAAAATCTTCACATTGGACGCATTACTCTCAGAAACGTTTACATTTAACGTCTGGCAACTAATGCAGCGTGATGACGTTTGCGGTCGCACCACTCTGTACGAAGTAGAGGTTTCTAAGTTGTTGCAGTCAACAAGAAAGAGGCACAGAAATACAAGTTTTAGTTTATGAAAATTCAGTTTTTGGCTGCTTTTGCTGCCTTGTAGTTGACCTAGGACCTTAAGATTTTGCATGAACCGAACTCTGGCAGCCACATTGCACGAGAAAAAGCGAGAAGTGGTAATTCGTAGTAAAAACCGCAGAAAACATAACGTTTTCAACATTTGTTTTCGAAATGACATAACTGAAAATCTTCAGATTGGTCGCATTACTCTCCGAAATGTTTACATTTATCGTCTGGCAACTAATGCCGCGTGATGACGTTTGCGGTCGCACCACTCTGTACGAAGTAGAAGCTTCTAAGTTGTTGCAGTCACCAAGAAAGAGGCACAGAAATTCAAGTTTTAGTTTTTTAAAATTCAGTTTTTGGCTGCTTTTGCTGCCTTGTAGTTGACCTAGGACCTTAAGATTTTGCATGAACCGAACTCAGGCAGCCACATTACACGAGAAAAAGCGAGAAGTGGTAATTCGTAGTAAAAAACGCAGAAAACATAACGTTTTCTACATTGTTTTCGTATCGACGTAACTGAAAATCTTCACATTGGGCGCATTACTCTCAGAAACGTTTACATTTATCGTCTGGCAACTAATGCAGCGTGATGACGTTTGCGGTCGCACCACTCTGTACGAAGTAGAAGCTTCTAAGTTGTTGCAGTCACCAAGAAAGAGGCACAGAAATTCAAGTCTTAGTTTTTGAAAATTCAGTTTTTGGCTGCTTTTGCTGCCTTGTAGTTGACCTAGGACCTTAAGATTTTGCATGATCCGAACTCTGGCAGCCACATTACACGAGAAAAAGCGAGAAGTGGTAATTCGTAGTAAAAACCGCAGAAAACATAACGTTTTCAACATTTTTGTTTTCGAAATGACGTAACTGAAAATCTTCACATTGGACGCATTACTCTCAGAAACGTTTATATTTATCGTCTGGCAACTAATGCAGCGTGATGACGTTTGCGGTCGCACCACTCTGTACGAAGTAGAAGCTTCTAAGTTGTTGCAGTCAATAAGAAAGAGGCACAGAAATTCAAGTTTTAGTTTTTGAAAATTCAGTTTTTGGCTGCTTTTGCCGCCTTGTAGTTGACCTAGGACCTTAAGATTTAGCATGAACCGAACTCTGGCAGCCACATTACACGAGAAAAAGCGAGAAGTGGTAATTCGTAGTAAGAACCGCAGAAAACATAACGTTTTCTACATTGTTTTCGTTTCGACGTAACTGAAAATCTTCACATTTGACGCATTACTCTCAGAAACGTTTACATTTATCGTCTGGCAACTAATGCAGCGTGATGACGTTTGCGGTCGCACCACTCTGTACGAAGTAGAAGCTTCTAAGTTGTTGCAGTCACCAAGAAAGAGGCACAGAATTTCAAGTTTTAGTTTTTGAAAATTCAGTTTTTGGCTGCTTTTGCTGCCTTGTAGTTGACCTAGGACCATAAGATTTTGCATGAACCGAACTCTGGCAGCCATATTACACGAGAAAAAGCGAGAAGTGGTAATTCGTAGTAAAAACCGCAGAGAACATAACGTTTTCAACATTTGTTTTCGAAATGACGTAACTGAAAATCTATTGGACGCATTACTCTCAGAAACGTTTACATTTATCGTCTGGCAACTAATGCCGCGTGATGACGTTTGCGGCCGCACCACTCTGTACGAAGTAGAAGCTTCTAAGTTGTTGCAGTCACCAAGAAAGAGGCACAGAAATTCAAGTTTTAGTTTTTGAAAATTCAGTTTTTGGCTGCTTTTGCTGCCTTGTAGTTGACCTGGGACCTTAAGATTTTGCATGAACCGAACTCTGGCAGCCACATTACACGAGAAAAAGCGAGAAGTGTGAATTCGTAGTAAAAACCGCAGAAAACATAACGTTTTCTACATTGTTTTCGTATCGACGTAACTGAAAATCTTCACATTGGACGCATTACTCTCAGAAACGTTTACATTTATCGTCTGGCAACTAATGCCGCGTGATGACGTTTGCGGTCGCACCACTCTGTACGAAGTAGAAGCTTCTAAGTTGTTGCAGTCACCAAGAAAGAGGCACAGAAATTCAAGTTTTAGTTTTTGAAAATTCAGTTTTTGGCTGCTTTTGCTGCCTTGTAGTTGACCTAGGACATTAATATTTTGCATGAACCGAACTCTGGCAGCCACATTACACGAGAAAAATCGAGAAGTGGTAATTCGTAGTAAAAACCGCAGAAAACATAACGTTTTCAACATTTGTTTTCGAAATGACGTAACTGAAAATCTTCACATTGGACGCATTGCTCTCAGAAACGTTTACATTTATCGTCTGGCAACTAATGCCGCGTGATGACGTTTGCGGTCGCACCACTCTGTACGAAGTAGAAGCTTCTAAGTTGTTGCAGTCACCAAGAAAGAGGCACAGAAATTCAAGTTTTAGTTTTTGAAAATTCAGTTTTTGGCTGCTTTTGCTGCCTTGTAGTTGACCTAGGACCTTAAGATTTTGCATGAACCGAACTCTGGCAGCCACATTACACGAGAAAAAGCAAGAAGTGGTAATTCGTAGTAAAAACCGCAGAAAACATAACGTTTTCTACATTGTTTTCGAAATGACGTAACTGAAAATCTTCACATTGGACGCATTACTCTCAGAAACGTTTATATTTATCGTCTGGCAACTAATGCCGCGTGATGACGTTTGCGGTCGCACCACTCTGAACGAAGTAGAAGCTTCTAAGTTGTTGCAGTCACCAAGAAAGAGGCACAGAAATTCAAGTTTTAGTTTTTTAAAATTCAGTTTTTGGCTGCTTTTGCTGCCTTGTAGTTGACCGAGGACCTTAAGATTTTCCATGAACCGAACTCTGGCAGCCACATTACACGAGAAAAAGCGAGAAGTGGTAATTTGTAGTAAAAACCGCAGAAAACATAACGTTTTCTACATTGTTTTCGTATAGAAGTAACTGAAAATCTTCACATTGGACGCATTACTCTCAGAAACGTTTACATTTATCGTCTGGCAACTAATGCCGCGTGATGACGTTTGCTGTCGCACCACTCTGTACGAAGTAGAAGCTTCTAAGTTGTTGCAGTCACCAAGAAAGAGGCACAGAAATTCAAGTTTTAGTTTTTGAAAATTCAGTTTTTGGCTGCTTTTGCTGCCTTGTAGTTGACCTAGGACCTTAACATTTTGCGTGAACCGAACTCTGGCAGCCACATTACACGAGAAAAAGCGAGAAGTGGTAATTCGTAGTAAAAACCGCAGAAAACATAACGTTTTCTACATTGTTTTCGTATCGACGTAACTCAAAATCTTCACATTGGACGCATTACTCTCAGAAACGTTTACATTTATCGTCTGGCAACTAATGCCGCGTGATGACGTTTGCGGTCGCACCACTCTGTACGAAGTAGAAGCTTCTAAGTTGTTGCAGTCACCAAGAAAGAGGCACAGAAATTCAAGTTTTAGTTTTTGAAAATTCAGTTTTTGGCTTCTTTTGCTGCCTTGTAGTTGACCTAGGATCTTAAGATTTTGCATGAACCGAACTCTGGCAGCCACATTACACGAGAAAAAGCGAGAAGTGGTAATTCGTAGTAAAAACCGCAGAAAACATAACGTTTTCAACATTTGTTTTCGAAATGACGTAACTGAAAATCTTCACATTGGACGCATTACTCTAAGAAACGTTTACATTTATAGTCTGGCAACTAATGCCGCGTGATGGCGTTTGCGGTCGCACCACTCTGTACGAAGTAGAAGCTTCTAAGTTGTTGCAGTCACCAAGAAAGAGGCACAGAATTCAAGTTTTAGTTTTTGAAAATTCAGTTTTTGGCTGCTTTTGCTGCCTTGAAGTTGACCTAGGACCTTAAGATTTTGCAATAACCGAACTCTGGCAGCCACATTACACGAGAATAAGCGAGAAGTGGTAATTCGTACTAAAAACCGCAGAAAACATAACGTCTTCAACATTTGTTTTCGAAATGGCGTAATTGAAAATCTTCACATTGGACGCATTACTCTCAGAAACGTTTACATTTATCGTCTGGCAACTAATGCCGCGTGATGACGTTTGCGGTCGCACCACTCTGTACGAAGTAGAAGCTTCCAAGTTGTTGCAGTAACCAAGAAAGAGGCACAGAAATTCAAGTTTTAGTTTTTGCAAATTCAGTTTTTGGCTGCTTTTTCTGCCTTGTAGTTGACCTAGGACCTTAAGATTTTGCATGAACCGAACTCTGGCAGCCACATTACACGAGAAAAAGCTAGAAGTGGTAATTCGTAGTAAAAACCGCAGAAAACATAACGTTTTCTACATTGTTTTCGTTTCGACGTAACTGAAAATCTTCACATTTGACGCATTACTCTCAGAAACGTTTACATTTATCGTCTGGCAACTAATGACGCGTGATGACGTTTGCGGTCGCACCACTCTGAACGAAGTAGAAGCTTCTAAGTTGTTGCAGTCACCAAGAAAGAGGCACAGAATTTCAAGTTTTAGTTTTTGAAAATTCAGTTTTTGGCTGCTTTTGCTGCCTTGTAGTTGACCTAGGACCATAAGATTTTGCATGAACCGAACTCTGGCAGCCATATTACACGAGAAAAAGCGAGAAGTGGTAATTCGTAGTAAAAACCGCAGAGAACATTACGTTTTCAACATTTGTTTTCGAAATGACGTAACTGAAAATCTATTGGACGCATTACTCTCAGAAACGTTTACATTTATCGTCTGGCAACTAATGCCGCGTGATGACGTTTGCGGCCGCACCACTCTGTACGAAGTAGAAGCTTCTAAGTTGTTGCAGTCACCAAGAAAGAGGCACAGAAATTCAAGTTTTAGTTTTTGAAAATTCAGTTTTTGGCTGCTTTTGCTGCCTTGTAGTTGACCTGGGACCTTAAGATTTTGCATGAACCGAACTCTGGCAGCCACATTACACGAGAAAAAGCGAGAAGTGTGAATTCGTAGTAAAAACCGCAGAAAACATAACGTTTTCTACATTGTTTTCGTATCGACGTAACTGAAAATCTTCACATTGGACGCATTACTCTCAGAAACGTTTACATTTATCGTCTGGCAACTAATGCAGCGTGATGACGTTTGCGGTCGCACCACTCTGTACGAAGTAGAAGCTTCTAAGTTGTTGCAGTCACCAAGAAAGAGGCACAGAAATTCAAGTTTTTGTTTTTGAAAATTCAGTTTTTGGCTGCTTTTGCTGCCTTGTAGTTGACCTAGGACCTTAAGATTTTGCATGAAACGAACTCTGGCAGCCACATTACACGAGAAAAAGCGAGAAGTGGTAATTCGTAGTAAAAACCGCAGAAAACATAACGTTTTCTACATTGTTTTCGTATCGACGTAACTGAAAATCTTCACATTGGACGCATTACTCTCAGAAACGTTTACATTTATCGTCTGGCAACTAATGCCGCGTGATGACGTTTGCGGTCGCACCACTCTGTACGAAGTAGAAGCTTCTAAGTTGTTGCAGTCACCAAGAAAGAGGCACAGAAATTCAAGTTTTAGTTTTTGAAAATTCAGTTTTTGGCTGCTTTTGCTGCCTTGTAGTTGACCTAGGACATTAAGATTTTGCATGAACCGAACTCTGGCAGCCACATTACACGAGAAAAATCGAGAAGTGGTAATTCGTAGTAAAAACCGCAGAAAACATAACGTTTTCAACATTTGTTTTCGAAATGACGTAACTGAAAATCTTCACATTGGACGCATTGCTCTCAGAAACGTTTACATTTATCGTCTGGCAACTAATGCCGCGTGATGACGTTTGCGGTCGCACCACTCTGTACGAAGTAGAAGCTTCTAAGTTGTTGCAGTCACCAAGAAAGAGGCACAGAAATTCAAGTTTTAGTTTTTGAAAATTCAGTTTTTGGCTGCTTTTGCTGCCTTGTAGTTGACCTAGGACCTTAAGATTTTGCATGAACCGAACTCTGGCAGCCACATTACACGAGAAAAAGCAAGAAGTGGTAATTCGTAGTAAAAACCGCAGAAAACATAACGTTTTCTACATTGTTTTCGTATAGAAGTAACTGAAAATCTTCACATTGGACGCATTACTCTCAGAAACGTTTACATTTATCGTCTGGCAACTAATGCCGCGTGATGACGTTTGCTGTCGCACCACTCTGTACGAAGTAGAAGCTTCTAAGTTGTTGCAGTCACCAAGAAAGAGGCACAGAAATTCAAGTTTTAGTTTTTGAAAATTCAGTTTTTGGCTGCTTTTGCTGCCTTGTAGTTGACCTAGGACCTTAACATTTTGCGTGAACCGAACTCTGGCAGCCACATTACACGAGAAAAAGCGAGAAGTGGTAATTCGTAGTAAAAACCGCAGAAAACATAACGTTTTCTACATTGTTTTCGTATCGACGTAACTCAAAATCTTCACATTGGACGCATTACTCTCAGAAACGTTTACATTTATCGTCTGGCAACTAATGCCGCGTGATGACGTTTGCGGTCGCACCACTCTGTACGAAGTAGAAGCTTCTAAGTTGTTGCAGTCACCAAGAAAGAGGCACAGAAATTCAAGTTTTAGTTTTTGAAAATTCAGTTTTTGGCTTCTTTTGCTGCCTTGTAGTTGACCTAGGATCTTAAGATTTTGCATGAACCGAACTCTGGCAGCCACATTACACGAGAAAAAGCGAGAAGTGGTAATTCGTAGTAAAAACCGCAGAAAACATAACGTTTTCAACATTTGTTTTCGAAATGACGTAACTGAAAATCTTCACATTGGACGCATTACTCTAAGAAACGTTTACATTTATAGTCTGGCAACTAATGCCGCGTGATGGCGTTTGCGGTCGCACCACTCTGTACGAAGTAGAAGCTTCTAAGTTGTTGCAGTCACCAAGAAAGAGGCACAGAATTCAAGTTTTAGTTTTTGAAAATTCAGTTTTTGGCTGCTTTTGCTGCCTTGAAGTTGACCTAGGACCTTAAGATTTTGCAATAACCGAACTCTGGCAGCCACATTACACGAGAATAAGCGAGAAGTGGTAATTCGTACTAAAAACCGCAGAAAACATAACGTCTTCAACATTTGTTTTCGAAATGGCGTAATTGAAAATCTTCACATTGGACGCATTACTCTCAGAAACGTTTACATTTATCGTCTGGCAACTAATGCCGCGTGATGACGTTTGCGGTCGCACCACTCTGTACGAAGTAGAAGCTTCCAAGTTGTTGCAGTAACCAAG
The DNA here is from genome assembly GCF_023864345.2 of Schistocerca serialis cubense. NCBI lineage: Eukaryota > Metazoa > Arthropoda > Insecta > Orthoptera > Acrididae > Schistocerca > Schistocerca serialis. The sequence goes on from NW_026047571.1 coordinate 5,297,281, forward strand.
AAAGAGGCACAGAAATTCAAGTTTTAGTTTTTGCAAATTCAGTTTTTGGCTGCTTTTTCTGCCTTGTAGTTGACCTAGGACCTTAAGATTTTGCATGAACCGAACTCTGGCAGCCACATTACACGAGAAAAAGCTAGAAGTGGTAATTCGTAGTAAAAACCGCAGAAAACATAACGTTTTCTACATTGTTTTCGTATCGACGTAACTCAAAATCTTCACATTGGACGCATTACTCTCAGAAACGTTTACATTTATCGTCTGGCAACTAATGCAGCGTGATGACGTTTGCGGTCGCACCACTCTGTACGAAGTAGAAGCTTCTAAGTTGTTGCAGTCACCAAGAAAGAGGCACAGAAATTCAAGATTTTGTTTTTGAAAATTCAGTTTTTGGCTGCTTTTGCTGCATTGTAGTTGACCTAGGATCTTAAGATTTTGCATGAACCGAACTCTGGCAGCCACATTACACGAGAAAAAGCGAGAAGTGGTAATTCGTAGTAAAAACCGCAGAAAACATAACGTTTTCTACATTGTTTTCGTATCGACGTAACTGAAAATCATCACATAGGACGCATTAGTCTCAGAAACGTTTACATTTATCGTCTGGCAACTAATGCCGCGTGATGACGTTTGCGGTCGCACCACTCTGTACGAAGTAGAAGCTTCTAACTTGTTGCAGTCACCAAGAAAGAGGCACAGAAATTCAAGTTTTAGTTTTTGAAAATTCAGTTTTTGGCTGCTTTTGCTGTCTTGTAGTTGACCTAGGAAATTAAGATTTTGCATGAACCGAACTCTGGCAGCCACATTACACGAGAAAAAGCGAGAAGTGGTAATTCGTAGTAAAAACCGCAGAAAACATAACGTTTTCTACATTGTTTTCGTATCGACGTAACTGAAACTCTTCACATTGGACGCATTACTCTCAGAAACGTTTACATTTATCGTCTGGCAACTAATGCCGCGAGATGACGTTTGCGGTCGCACCACTCTGTACGAAGTAGAAGCCTCTAAGTTGTTGCAGTCACCAAGAAAGAGGCACAGAAATTCAAGTTTTGGTTTTTGAAAATTCAGTTTTTGGCTGCTTTTGCTGCCTTGTAGTTGACCTAGGACCTTAAGATTTTGCATGAACCGAACTCTGGCAGCCACATTACACGAGAAAAAACGAGAAGTGGTAATTCGTAGTAAAAACCGCAGAAAACATAACGTTTTCTACATTGTTTTCGAAATGACGTAACTGAAAATCTTCGTATTGGACGCATTACTCTCAGAAACGTTTACATTTATCGTCTGGCAACTAATGCAGCGTGATGAAGTTTGCGGTCGCACCACTCTGTACGAAGTAGAAGCTTCTAAGTTGTTGCAGTCACCAAGAAAGAGGCACAGAAATTCAAGTTTTAGTTTTTGAAAATTCAGTTTTTGGCTGCTTTTGCTGCTTTGTAGTTGACCTAGGACCTTAAGATTTTGCATGAACCGAACTCTGGCAGCCACATTACACGAGAACAAGCGAGAAGCGGTAATTCGTAGTAAAAACCGCAGAAAACATAACGTTTTCATCATTTGTTTTCGAAATGACGTAACTGAAAATCTTCACATTGGACGCATTACTCTCAGAAACGTTTACATTTATCGTCTGGCATCTAATGCAGCGTGATGACGTTTGCGGTCGCACCACTCTGTACGAAGTATAAGCTTCTAAGTTGTTGCAGTCTCCAAGAAAGAGGCACAGAAATTCAAGTTTTAGTTTTTGAAATTTCAGTTTTTGGCTGCTTTTGCTGGCTTGTAGTTGACCTAGGACCTTAATATTTTGCATGAACCGAACTCTGGCAGCCACATTACACAAGAAAAAGCGAGAAGTGGTAATTCCTAGTAAAAACCGCAGAAAACATAACGTTTTCAACATTTGTTTTCGAAATGACGTAACTGAAAATCTTCACATTGGACGCATTACTCTCAGAAACGTTTACATTTATCGTCTGGCAACTAATGCCGCGTGATGACGTTTGCGGTCGCACCACTCTGTACGAAGTAGAAGCTTCTAAGTTGTTGCAGTCACCAAGAAAGAGGCACAGAAATTCAAGTTTTAGTTTTTGAAAATTCAGTTTTTGGCTGCTTTTGCTGCCTTGTAGTTGACCTAGGACCTTAAGATTTTGCATGAACCGAACTCTGGCAGCCACATTACACGAGAAAAAGCGAGAAGTGGTAATTCGTAGTAAAAACCGCAGAAAACATAACGTTTTAAACATTTGTTTTCGAAATGACGTAACTGAAACTCTTCACATTGGACGCATTACTCTCAGAAACGTTTACATTTATCGTCTGGCAACTAATGCAGCGTGATGACGTTTGAGGTCGCACCACTCTGTACGAAGTAGAAGCTTCTAAGTTGTTGCAGTCACCAAGAAAGAGGCACAGAAATTCAAATTTTAGTTTTTGAAAATTCAGTTTTTGGCTGCTTTTGCTGCCTTGTAGTTGACCTAGGACCTTAAGATTTTGCATGAACCGAACTCTGGCAGCCACATTACACGAGAAAAAGCGAGAAGTGGTAATTCGTAGTAAAAACCGCAGAAAACATAACGTTTTCAACATTTGTTTTCGAAATGACGTAACTGGAAATCTTCACATTGGACGCATTACTCTCAGAAACGTTTACATTTATCGTCTGGCAACTAATGCAGCGTGATGACGTTTGCGGTCGCACCACTCTGTACGAAGTAGAAGCTTCTAAGTTGTTGCAGTCACCAAGAAAGAGGCACAGAAATTCAAGTTTTAGTTTTTGAAAATTCAGTCTTTGGCTGTATTTGCTGCCTTGTAGTTGACCTAGGACCTTAAGATTTTGCATGAACTGAACTCTGGCAGCCACATTACACGAGAAAAAGCGAGAAGTGGTAATTCGTAGTAAAAACCGCAGAAAACATAACGTTTTCAACATTTCTTTTCGAAATGACGTAACTGAAAATCTTCGTATTGGACGCATTACTCTCAGAAACGTTTACATTTATCGTCTGGCAACTAATGCAGCGTGATGACGTTTGCGGTCGCACCACTCTGTACGAAGTAGAAGCTTCTAAGTTGTTGCAGTCACCAAGAAAGAGGCACAGAAATTCAAGTTTTAGTTTTTGAAAATTCAGTTTTTGGCTGCTTTTGCTGCCTTGTAGTTGACCTAGGACCTTAAGATTTTGCATGAACCGAACTCTGGCAGCCAAATTACACGAGAAACAGCGAGAAGCGGTAATTCGTAGTAAAAACCGCAGAAAACATAACGTTTTAAACATTTGTTTTCGAAATGACGTAACTGAAAATCTTAACATTGGACGCATTACTCTCAGAAACGTTTACATTTATCGTCTGGCAACTAATGCCGCGTGATGACGTTTGCGGTCGCACCACTCTGTACGAAGTAGAAGCTTCTAAGTTGTTGCAGTCACCAAGAAAGAGGCACAGAAATTCTAGTTTTAGTTTTTGAAAATTCAGTTTTTGGCTCCTTTTGCTGCCTTGTAGTTGACCTAGGACATTAAGATTTTGCATGAACCGAACTCTGGCAGCCACATTACACGAGAAAAAGCGAGAAGTGGTAATTCGTAGTAAAAACCGCAGATAACATAACGTTTTCAACATTTGTTTTCGAAATGACGTAACTGAAAATCTTCACATTGGACGCATTACTCTCAGAAACGTTTACATTTATCGTCTGGCAACTAATGCCGCGTGATGACGTTTGCGGTCGCACCACTCTGTACGAAGTAGAAGCTTCTAAGTTGTTGCAGTCACCAAGAAAGAGGCACAGAAATTCAAGTTTTAGTTTTTGAAATATCTGTTTTTGGCTGCTTTTGCTGCCTTGTAGTTGACCTAGGACCTTAAGATTTTCCATGAACCGAACTCTGGCAGCCACATTACACGAGAAAAAGCAAGAAGTGGCAATTCGTAGTAAAAACCGCAGAAAACATAACGTTTTCTACATTGTTTTCGTATCGACGTAACTGAAAATCTTCACATTGGTCGCATTACTCTCAGAAACGTTTATATTTATCGTCTGGCAACTAATGCAGCGTGATGACGTTTGCGGTCGAACCACTCTGTACGAAGTAGAAGCTTCTAAGTTGTTGCAGTCACCAAGAAAGAGGCACAGAAATTCAAGTTTTAGTTTTTGAAAATTCAGTTTTTGGCTGCTTTTGCTGCCTTGTAGTTGACCTAGGACCTTAAGATTTTGCATGAACCGAACTCTGGCAGCCACATTACACGAGAAAAAGCGAGAAGTGGTAATTCGTAGTAAAAACCGCAGAAAACATAACGTTTTCAACATTTGTTTTTGAAATGACGTAACTGAAAATCTTCACATTGGACGCATTACTCTCAGAAATGTTTACATTTATCGTCTGGCAACTAATGCCGCGTGATGACGTTTGCGGTCGCACCACTCTGTACGAAGTAGAAGCTTCTAAGTTGTTGCAGTCACCAAGAAAGAGGCACAGAAATTCAAGTTTCAGTTTTTGAAAATTCAGTTTTTGGTTGCTTTTGCTGCCTTGTAGTTGACCTACGACCTTAAGATTTTGCATGAACCGAACTCTGGCAGCCACATTACACGAGAAAAAGCGAGAAGTGGTAATTCGTAGTAAAAACCGCAGAAAACATAACGTTTTCAACATTTGTTTTCGAAATGACGTAACCGAAAATCTTCACATTGGACGCATTACTCTCAGAAACGTTTCCATTTATCGTCTGTCAACTAATGCAGCGTGATGACGTTTGCGGTCGCACCACTCTGTACGAAGTAGAAGCTTCTAAGTTTTTGCAGTCAGCCAGAAAAAGGGAAAGAAATTCAAGTTTTAGTTTTTGAAAATTCAGTTTTTGGCTGCTTTTGCTGCCTTGTAGTTGACCTAGGACCTTAAGATTTTGCATGAACCGAACTCTGGCAGCCACATTACACGAGAAAAAGCGAGAAGTGGTAATTCGTAGTAAAAACCGCAGAAAACATAACGTTTTCAACATTTGTTTTCGAAATGACGTAACTGAAAATCTTCACATTGGACGCATTACTCTCAGAAACGTTTCCATTTATCGTCTGGCAACTAATGCAGCGTGATGACGTTTGCGGTCGCACCACTCTGTACGAAGTAGAAGCTTCTAAGTTGTTGCAGTCACCAAGAAAGAGGCACAGAAATGCAAGTTTTAGTTTTTTAAAATTCAGTCTTTGGCTGCTTTTGCTGCCTTGTAGTTGACCTAGGACCTTAAGATTTTGCATGAACCGAACTCTGGCAGCCACATTACACGAGAAAAAGCGAGAAGTGGTAATTCGTAGTAAAAACCTCAGAAAACATAACGTTTACGACATTTGTTTTCGAAATGACGTAACTGAAATTCTTCACATTGGACGCATTACTCTCAGAAACGTTTACAATTATCGTCTGGCAACTAATGCCGCGTGATGACTTTTGCGGTCGCACCACTCTATACGAAGTAGAAGCTTCTAAGTTGTTGCAGTCACCAAGAAAGAGGCACAGAAATTCAAGTTTTAGTTTTTGAAAATGCAGTTTTTGGCTGCTTTTGCTGCCTTGTAGTAGACCTTGGCCCTTAAGATTTTGCATGAACCGAACTCTGGCAGCCACATTACACGAGAAAAAGCGAGAAGTGGTAATTCGTAGTAGAAACCACAGAAAACATAACGTTTTCAACATTTGTTTTCGAAATGACGTAACTGAAAATCTTCACATTGGACGCATTACTCTCAGAAACGTTTACATTTATCGTCTGACAACTAATGCAGCGTGATGACGTTTGCGGTCGCACCACTCTGTACGAAGTAGAAGCTTCTAAGTTGTTGCAGTCACCAAGAAAGAGGCACAGAAATTCAAGTTTTAGTTTTTGAAAATTCAGTTTTTGGCTGCTTTTGCTGCCTTGTAGTTGACCTAGGACCTTAAGATTTTGCATGAACCGAACTCTGGCAGCCACATTACACGAGAAAAAGCGAGAAGTGGTAATTTGTAGTAAAAACCGCAGAAAACATAACGTTTTCAACATTTGTTTTCGAAATGACGTAACTGAAAATCTTCACATTGGACGCATTACTCTCAGAAACGTTTACATTTATCGTCTGGCAACTAATGCAGCGTGATGACGTTTGCGGTCGCACCACTCTGTACGAAGTAGAAGCTTCTAAGTTGTTGCAGTCACCAAGAAAGAGGCACAGAAATTCAAGTTTTAGTTTTTGAAAATTCAGTCTTTGGATGCTTTTGCTGCCTTGTAGTTGACCTAGGACCTTGAGATTTTGCATGAACCGAACTCTGGCAGCCACATTACACGAGAAAAAGCGAGAAGTGGTAATTCGTAGTAAAAACCGCAGAAAACATATCGTTTTCAACATTTGTTTTCGAAATGACGTAACTGAAATTCTTCACATTGGACGCATTACTCTCAGAAACGTTTACATTTATCGTCTGGCAACTAATGCCGCGTGATGACGTTTGCGGTCGCACCACTCTGTACGAAGTAGAAGCTTCTAAGTTGTTGCAGTCACCAAGAAAGAGGCACAGAAATTCAAGTTTTAGTTTTTGATAATTCAGTTTTTGGCTGCTTTTGCTGCCTTGTAGTTGACCTAGGACCTTATGATTTTGCATGAACCGAACTCTGGCAGCCACATTACACGAGAAAAAGCGAGAAGTGGTAATTCGTACTAAAAACCGCAGAAAACATAACGTCTTCAACATTTGTTTTCGAAATGACGTAACTGCAAATCCTCACATTGGACGCATTGCTCTCAGAAACGTTTACATTTATCGTCTGGCAACTAATGCAGCGTGATGACGTTTGCGGTCGCACCACTCTGTACGAAGTAGAAGCTTCTAAGTTGTTGCAGTCACCAAGAAAGAGGCACAGAAATTCAAGTTTTAGTTTTTGAAAATTCAGTCTTTGGCTGCTTTTGCTGCCTTGTAGTTGACCTAGGACCTTAAGATTTTGCATGAACCGAACTCTGGCAGCCACATTACACGAGAAAAAGCGATAAGTGGTAATTCGTAGTAAAAACCGCAGAATACATAACGTTTTCAACATTTGTTTTCGAAATGACGTAACTGAAATTCTTCACATTGGACGCATTACTCTCCGAAACGTTTACATTTATCGTCTGGCAACTAATGCAGCGTGATGACGATTGCGGTCGCACCACTCTGTACGAAGTAGAAGCTTCTAAGTTGTTGCAGTCACCAAGAAAGAGGCACAGAAATTCAAGTTTTAGTTTTTGAAAATTCAGTTTTTGGCTGCTTTTGCTGCCTTGTAGTTGACCTAGGACCTTAAGATTTTGCATGAACCGAACTCTGGCAGCCACATTACACGAGAAAAAGCGAGAAGTGGTAATTCGTAGTAAAAACCGCAGAAAACATAACGTTTTCAACATTTGTTTTCGAAATGACGTAACTGAAAATCTTCACATTGGACGCATTACTCTCAGAAACGTTTCCATTTATCGTCTGACAACTAATGCAGCGTGATGACGTTTGCGGTCGCACCACTCTGTACGAAGTAGAAGCTTCTAAGTTGTTGCAGTCACCAAGAAAGAGGCACAGAAATGCAAGTTTTAGTTTTTTAAAATTCAGTCTTTGGCTGCTTTTGCTGCCTTGTAGTTGACCTAGGACCTTAAGATTTTGCATGAACCGAACTCTGGCAGCCACATTACACGAGAAAAAGCGAGAAGTGGTAATTCGTAGTAAAAACCGCAGAAAACATAACGTTTACGACATTTGTTTTCGAAATGACGTAACTGAAATTCTTCACATTGGACGCATTACTCTCAGAAACGTTTACATTTATCGTCTGGCAACTAATGCAGCGTGATGACGTTTGCGGTCGCACCACTCTGTACGAAGTAGAAGCTTCTAAGTTGTTGCAGTCACCAAGAAAGAGGCACAGAAATTCAAGTTTTAGTTTTTGAAAATTCAGTTTTTGGCTGCTTTTGCTGCCTTGTAGTTGACCTAGGACCTTAAGATTTTGCATGAACCGAACTCTGGCAGCCACATTACACGAGAAAAAGCGAGAAGTGGTAATTCGTAGTAAAAACCGCAGAAAACATAACGTTTTCAACATTTGTTTTCGAAATGACGTAACTGAAAATCTTCACATTGGAGGCATTACTCTCAGAAACGTTTACATTTATCGTCTGGCAACTAATGCAGCGTGATGACGTTTGCGGTCGCACTACTCTGTACGAAGTAGAAGCTTCTAAGTTGTTGCAGTCACCAAGAAAGAGGCACAGAAATTCAAGTTTTAGTTTTTGAAAATTCAGTTTTAGGCTGCTTTTGCTGCCTTGTAGTTGACCTAGGACCTTAGGATTTTGCATGAGCCGAACTCTGGCAGCCGCATTACACGAGAAAAAGCGAGAAGTGGTAATTCGTAGTAAAAACCGCAGAAAACATAACGTCTTCAACATTTGTTTTCGAAATGACGTAACTGAAAATCTTCACATTGGACGCATTACTCTCAGAAACGTTTACATTTATCGTCTGGCAACTAATGCCGCGTGATGACGTTTGCGGTCGCACCACTCTGTACGAAGTAGGAGCTTCTAAGTTGTTGCAGTCACCAAGAAAGAGGCACAGAAATTCAAGTTTTAGTTTTTGAAAATTCAGTCTTTGGCTGCTTTTGCTGCCTTGTAGTTGACCTAGGACCTTAAGATTTTGCATGAACCGAACTCTGGCAGCCACTTTACACGAGAAAAAGCGAGAAGTGGTAATTCGTAGTAAGAACCGCAGAATACATAACGTTTTCAACATTTGTTTTCGAAATGACGTAACTGAAATTCTTCACATTGGACGCATTACTCTCAGAAACGTTTACATTTATCGTCTGGCAACTAATGCAGCGTGATGATGTTTGCGGTCGCACCACTCTGTACGAAGTAGAAGCTTCTAAGTTGTTGCAGTCACCAAGAAAGAGGCACAGAAATCCAAGTTTTAGTTTTTGAAAATTCAGTTTTTGGCTGCTTTTGCTGCCTTGTAGTTGACCTAGGACCTTAAGATTTTGCATGAACCGAACTCTGGCAGCCACATTACACGAGAAAAAGCGAGAAGTGGTAATTCGTAGTAAAAACCGCAGAAAACATAATGTTTTCAACATTTGTTTTCGAAATGACGTAACTGAAAATCTTCACATTGGACCCATTACTCTCAGAAACGTTTCCATTTATCGTCTGTCAACTAATGCAGCGTGTTGACGTTTGCGGTCGCACCACTCTGTACGAAGTAGAAGCTTCTAAGTTGTTGCAGTCAGCAAGAAAAAGGGAAAGAAATTCAAGTTTTAGTTTTTGAAAATTCAGTTTTTGGCTGCATTTGCTGCCTTGTAGTTGACCTAGGACCTTACGATTTTGCATGAACCGAACTCTGTCAGCCACATTACACGTGCAAAAGCGAGAAGGGGTAATTCGTAGTTAAAACCGCAGAAAACATAACGTTTTCAACATTTCTTTTCGAAATGACGTAACTGAAATTCTTCACATTGGACGCATTACTCTCAGAAACGTTTACATTTATCGTCTGGCAACTAATGCCGCGTGATGACGTTTGCGGTCGCACCACTCTGTACGAAGTAGAAGCTTCTAAGTTGTTGCAGTCACCAAGAAAGAGGAACAGAAATTCAAGATTTAGTTTTTTTAAATTCAGTTTTTGGCTGCTTTTGCTGCCTTGTAGTTGACCTAGGACATTAAGATTTTGCATGAACTGAGCTCTGGCAGCCACATTACACGAGAAAAAGCGAGAAGTGGTAATTCGTAGTAAAAACCGCAGAAAACATAACGTTTTCAACATTTGTTTTCGAAATGACGTAACTGAAAATCTTCACATTGGACGCATTACTCTCAGAAACGTTTACATTTATCGTCTGGCAACTAATGCAGCGTGATGACGTTTGCGGTCGCACCACTCTGTACGAAGTAGAAGCTTCTAAGTTGTTGCAGTCACCAAGAAAGAGGCACAGAAATTCAAGTTTTAGTTTTTGAAAATTCAGTCTTTGGATGCTTTTGCTGCCTTGTAGTTGACCTAGGACCTTGAGATTTTGCATGAACCGAACTCTGGCAGCCACATTACACGAGAAAAAGCGAGAAGTGGTAATTCGTAGTAAAAACCGCAGAAAACATATCGTTTTCAACATTTGTTTTCGAAATGACGTAACTGAAATTCTTCACATTGGACGCATTACTCTCAGAAACGTTTACATTTATCGTCTGGCAACTAATGCCGCGTGATGACGTTTGCGGTCGCACCACTCTGTACGAAGTAGAAGCTTCTAAGTTGTTGCAGTCACCAAGAAAGAGGCACAGAAATTCAAGTTTTAGTTTTTGATAATTCAGTTTTTGGCTGCTTTTGCTGCCTTGTAGTTGACCTAGGACCTTATGATTTTGCATGAACCGAACTCTGGCAGCCACATTACACGAGAAAAAGCGAGAAGTGGTAATTCGTACTAAAAACCGCAGAAAACATAACGTCTTCAACATTTGTTTTCGAAATGACGTAACTGCAAATCCTCACATTGGACGCATTGCTCTCAGAAACGTTTACATTTATCGTCTGGCAACTAATGCAGCGTGATGACGTTTGCGGTCGCACCACTCTGTACGAAGTAGAAGCTTCTAAGTTGTTGCAGTCACCAAGAAAGAGGCACAGAAATTCAAGTTTTAGTTTTTGAAAATTCAGTCTTTGGCTGCTTTTGCTGCCTTGTAGTTGACCTAGGACCTTAAGATTTTGCATGAACCGAACTCTGGCAGCCACATTACACGAGAAAAAGCGATAAGTGGTAATTCGTAGTAAAAACCGCAGAATACATAACGTTTTCAACATTTGTTTTCGAAATGACGTAACTGAAATTCTTCACATTGGACGCATTACTCTCCGAAACGTTTACATTTATCGTCTGGCAACTAATGCAGCGTGATGACGATTGCGGTCGCACCACTCTGTACGAAGTAGAAGCTTCTAAGTTGTTGCAGTCACCAAGAAAGAGGCACAGAAATTCAAGTTTTAGTTTTTGAAAATTCAGTTTTTGGCTGCTTTTGCTGCCTTGTAGTTGACCTAGGACCTTAAGATTTTGCATGAACCGAACTCTGGCAGCCACATTACACGAGAAAAAGCGAGAAGTGGTAATTCGTAGTAAAAACCGCAGAAAACATAACGTTTTCAACATTTGTTTTCGAAATGACGTAACTGAAAATCTTCACATTGGACGCATTACTCTCAGAAACGTTTCCATTTATCGTCTGACAACTAATGCAGCGTGATGACGTTTGCGGTCGCACCACTCTGTACGAAGTAGAAGCTTCTAAGTTGTTGCAGTCACCAAGAAAGAGGCACAGAAATGCAAGTTTTAGTTTTTTAAAATTCAGTCTTTGGCTGCTTTTGCTGCCTTGTAGTTGACCTAGGACCTTAAGATTTTGCATGAACCGAACTCTGGCAGCCACATTACACGAGAAAAAGCGAGAAGTGGTAATTCGTAGTAAAAACCGCAGAAAACATAACGTTTACGACATTTGTTTTCGAAATGACGTAACTGAAATTCTTCACATTGGACGCATTACTCTCAGAAACGTTTACATTTATCGTCTGGCAACTAATGCAGCGTGATGACGTTTGCGGTCGCACCACTCTGTACGAAGTAGAAGCTTCTAAGTTGTTGCAGTCACCAAGAAAGAGGCACAGAAATTCAAGTTTTAGTTTTTGAAAATTCAGTTTTTGGCTGCTTTTGCTGCCTTGTAGTTGACCTAGGACCTTAAGATTTTGCATGAACCGAACTCTGGCAGCCACATTACACGAGAAAAAGCGAGAAGTGGTAATTCGTAGTAAAAACCGCAGAAAACATAACGTTTTCAACATTTGTTTTCGAAATGACGTAACTGAAAATCTTCACATTGGAGGCATTACTCTCAGAAACGTTTACATTTATCGTCTGGCAACTAATGCAGCGTGATGACGTTTGCGGTCGCACTACTCTGTACGAAGTAGAAGCTTCTAAGTTGTTGCAGTCACCAAGAAAGAGGCACAGAAATTCAAGTTTTAGTTTTTGAAAATTCAGTTTTAGGCTGCTTTTGCTGCCTTGTAGTTGACCTAGGACCTTAGGATTTTGCATGAGCCGAACTCTGGCAGCCGCATTACACGAGAAAAAGCGAGAAGTGGTAATTCGTAGTAAAAACCGCAGAAAACATAACGTCTTCAACATTTGTTTTCGAAATGACGTAACTGAAAATCTTCACATTGGACGCATTACTCTCAGAAACGTTTACATTTATCGTCTGGCAACTAATGCCGCGTGATGACGTTTGCGGTCGCACCACTCTGTACGAAGTAGGAGCTTCTAAGTTGTTGCAGTCACCAAGAAAGAGGCACAGAAATTCAAGTTTTAGTTTTTGAAAATTCAGTCTTTGGCTGCTTTTGCTGCCTTGTAGTTGACCTAGGACCTTAAGATTTTGCATGAACCGAACTCTGGCAGCCACTTTACACGAGAAAAAGCGAGAAGTGGTAATTCGTAGTAAGAACCGCAGAATACATAACGTTTTCAACATTTGTTTTCGAAATGACGTAACTGAAATTCTTCACATTGGACGCATTACTCTCAGAAACGTTTACATTTATCGTCTGGCAACTAATGCAGCGTGATGACGTTTGCGGTCGCACCACTCTGTACGAAGTAGAAGCTTCTAAGTTGTTGCAGTCACCAAGAAAGAGGCACAGAAATCCAAGTTTTAGTTTTTGAAAATTCAGTTTTTGGCTGCTTTTGCTGCCTTGTAGTTGACCTAGGACCTTAAGATTTTGCATGAACCGAACTCTGGCAGCCACATTACACGAGAAAAAGCGAGAAGTGGTAATTCGTAGTAAAAACCGCAGAAAACATAATGTTTTCAACATTTGTTTTCGAAATGACGTAACTGAAAATCTTCACATTGGACGCATTACTCTCAGAAACGTTTCCATTTATCGTCTGTCAACTAATGCAGCGTGTTGACGTTTGCGGTCGCACCACTCTGTACGAAGTAGAAGCTTCTAAGTTGTTGCAGTCAGCAAGAAAAAGGGAAAGAAATTCAAGTTTTAGTTTTTGAAAATTCAGTTTTTGGCTGCATTTGCTGCCTTGTAGTTGACCTAGGACCTTACGATTTTGCATGAACCGAACTCTGTCAGCCACATTACACGTGCAAAAGCGAGAAGGGGTAATTCGTAGTTAAAACCGCAGAAAACATAACGTTTTCAACATTTCTTTTCGAAATGACGTAACTGAAATTCTTCACATTGGACGCATTACTCTCAGAAACGTTTACATTTATCGTCTGGCAACTAATGCCGCGTGATGACGTTTGCGGTCGCACCACTCTGTACGAAGTAGAAGCTTCTAAGTTGTTGCAGTCACCAAGAAAGAGGAACAGAAATTCAAGATTTAGTTTTTTTAAATTCAGTTTTTGGCTGCTTTTGCTGCCTTGTAGTTGACCTAGGACATTAAGATTTTGCATGAACCGAGCTCTGGCAGCCACATTACACGAGAAAAAGCGAGAAGTGGTAATTCGTAGTAAAAACCGCAGAAAACATAACGTTTTCAACATTTGTTTTCGAAATGACGTAACTGAAAATCTTCACATTGGACGCATTACTCTCAGAAACGTTTACATTTATCGTCTGGCTACTAATGCAGCGTGTTGACGTTTGCGGTCGCACCACTCTGTACGAAGTAGAAGCTTCTAAGTTGTTGCAGTCACCAAGAAAGAGGCACAGAAATTCAAGTTTTAGTTTTTGAAAATGCAGTTTTTGCTGCTTTTGCTGCCTTGTAGTTGACCTAGGACCTTAAGATTTTGCATGAACCGAACTCTGGCAGCCACATTACACGAGAAAAAGCGAGAAGTGGTAATTCGTAGTAAAAACCGCAGAAAACATAACGTCTTCAACATTTGTTTTCGAAATGACGTAACTGAAAATCTTCACATTGGACGCATTACTCTCAGAAACGTTTACATTTATCGTCTGGCAACTAATGCAGCGTGATGACGTTTGCGGTCGCACCACTCTGTACGAAGTAGAAGCTTCTAAGTTGTTGCAGTCACCAAGAAAGAGGCACAGAAATTCAAGTTTTAGTTTTTGAAAATTCAGCTTTTGGCTGCTTTTGCTGCCTTGTAGTTGACCTAGGACCCTAAGATTTTGCATGAACCGAACTCTGGCAGCCACATTACACGAGAAAAAGCGAGAAGTGGTAATTCGTAGTAAAAACCGCAGAAAACATAACGTTTTCAACATTTATTTTCGAAATGACGTAACTGAAAATCTTCACATTGGAGGCATTACTCTCAGAAACGTTTACATTTATCGTCTGGCAACTAATGCAGCGTGATGACGTTTGCGGTCGCACCACTATGTACGAAGTAGAAGCTTCTAAGTTGTTGCAGTCACCAAGAAAGAGGCACAGAAATTCAAGTTTTAGTTTTTGAAAATTCAGTTTTAGGCTGCTTTTGCTGCCTTGTAGTTGACCTAGGACCTTAGGATTTTGCATGAACCGAACTCTGGCAACCACATTACACGAGAAAAAGCGAGAAGTGGTAATTCGTAGTAAAAACCGCAGAAAACATAACGTTTTCAACATTTGTTTTCGAAATGACGTAACTGAAAATCTTCACATTGGACGCATTACCCTCAGAAACCTTTACATTTATCGTCTGGCAACTAATGCCGCGTGATGATGTTTGCGGTCGCACCACTCTCTACGAAGTAGAAGCTTCTAAGTTGTTGCAGTCACCAAGAAAGAGGCACAGAAATTCAAGTTTTAGTTTTTGAAAATTCAGTTTTTGGCTGCTTTTGCTGCCTTCTAGTTGACCTAGGACCTTAAGATTTTGCATGAACCGAACTCTGGCAGCCACATTACACGAGAAAAAGCGAGAAGTGGTAATTCGTAGTAAAAACCGCAGAAAACATAACGTCTTCAACATTTGTTTTCGAAATGACGTAACTGAAAATCTTCACATTGGACGCATTACTCTCAGAAACGTTTACATTTATCGTCTGGCAACTAATGCAGCGTGATGACGTTTGCGGTCGCACCACTCTGTACGAAGTAGAAGCTTCTAAGTTGTTGCAGTCACCAATAAAGAGGCACAGAAATTCAAGTTTTTGTTTTTGAAAATTCAGTTTTTGGCTGCTTTTGCTGCCTTGTAGTTGACCTAGGACTTTAAGATTTTGCATGAACCGAACTCTGGCAGCCACATTACACGAGAAAAAGCGAGAAGTGGTAATTCGTAGTAAAAACCGCAGAAAACATAACGTTTTCAACATTTGTTTTCGAAATGACGTAACTGAAAATCTTCACATTGGACGCATTACTCTCAGAAACGTTTCCATTTATCGTCTGTCAACTAATGCAGCGTGTTGACGTTTGCGGTCGCACCACTCTGTACGAAGTAGAAGCTTCTAAGTTGTTGCAGTCAGCAAGAAAAAGGGAAAGAAATTCAAGTTTTAGTTTTTGAAAATTCAGTTTTTGGCTGCTTTTGCTGCCTTGTAGTTGACCTAGGACCTTAAGATTTTGCATGAACCTAACTCTGGCAGCCACATTACACGACAAAAAGCGAGAAGTGGTAATTCGTAGTAAAAACCGCAGAAAACATAACGTTTTCAACATTTGTTTTCGAAATGACGTAACTGAAAATCTTCACATTGGACGCATTACACTCAGAAACGTTTACATTTATCGTCTGGCAACTAATGCCGCGTGATGACGTTTGCGGTCGCACCACTCTGTACGAAGTAGAAGCTTCTAAGTTGTTGCAGTCACCAAGAAAGAGGCACAGAAATTCAAGTTTTAGTTTTTGAAAATTCAGTTTTTGGCTGCTTTTCTGCCTTGTAGTTGACCTAGGACCTTAAGATTTTGCATGAACCGAACTCTGGCAGCCACATTACACGTGAAAAAGCGAGAAGGGGTAATTCGTTGTAAAAACCGCAGAAAACATAACGTTTTCAACATTTCTTTTCGAAATGACGTAACTGAAAATCTTCACATTGGACGCATTACTCTCAGAAACGTTTACATTTATCGTCTGGCAACTAGTGCCGCGTGATGACGTTTGCGGTCGCACCACTCTGTACGAAGTAGAAGCTTCTAAGTTGTTGCAGTCACCAAGAAAGAGGCACAGAAATTCAAGTTTTAGTTTTTTTAAATTCAGTTTTTGGCTGCTTTTGCTGCCTTGTAGTTGACCTAGGACCTTAAGATTTTGCATGAACCGAACTCTGGCAGCCACATTACACGAGAAAAAGCGAGAAGTGGTAATTCGTAGTAAAAACCGCAGAAAACATAACGTTTTCAACATTTGTTTTCGAAATGACGTAACTGAAAATCTTCACATTGGACGCATTACTCTCAGAAACGTTTACATTTATCGTCTGGCAACTAATGCAGCGTGATGATGTTTGCGGTCGCACCACTCTGTACGAAGTAGAAGCTTCTAAGTTGTTGCAGTCACCAAGAAAGAGGCACAGATAGTCAAGTTTTAGTTTTTGAAAATTCAGTTTTAGGCTGCTTTTGCTGCCTTGTAGTTGACCTAGGACCTTAGGATTTTGCATGAACCTAACTCTGGCAACCACATTACACGAGAAAAAGCGAGAAGTGGTAATTCGTAGTAAAAACCGCAGAAAACATAACGTTTTCAACATTTGTTTTCGAAATGACGTAACTGAAAATCTTCACATTGGACGCATTACTCTCAGAAACTTTTACATTTATCGTCTGGCAACTAATGCCGCGTGATGATGTTTGCGGTCGCACCACTCTCTACGAAGTAGAAGCTTCTAAGTTGTTGCAGTCACCAAGAAAGAGGCACAGAAATTCAAGTTTTAGTTTTTGAAAATTCAGTTTTTGGCTGCTTTTGCTGCCTTCTAGTTGACCTAGGACCTTAAGATTTTGCATGAACCGAACTCTGGCAGCCACATTACACGAGAAAAAGCGAGAAGTGGTAATTCGTAGTAAAAACCGCAGAAAACATAACGTCTTCAACATTTGTTTTCGAAATGACGTAACTGAAAATCTTCACATTGGACGCATTACTCTCAGAAACGTTTACATTTATCGTCTGGCAACTAATGCAGCGTGATGACGTTTGCGGTCGCACCACTCTGTACGAAGTAGAAGCTTCCAAGTTGTTGCAGTCACCAAGAAAGAGGCACAGAAATTCAAGTTTTAGTTTTTGAAAATTCAGTTTTTGGCTGCTTTTGCTGCCTTGTAGTTGACCTAGGACCTCAAGATTTTGCATGAACCGAACTCTGGCAGCCACATTACACGAGAAAAAGCGAGAAGTGGTAATTCGTAGTAAAAACCGCAGAAAACATAACGTTTTCAACATTTGTTTTCGAAATGACGTAACTGAAAATCTTCACATTGGACGCATTACTCTCAGAAACGTTTCCATTTATCGTCTGTCAACTAATGCAGCGTGTTGACGTTTGCGGTCGCACCACTCTGTACGAAGTAGAAGCTTCTAAGTTGTTGCAGTCAGCAAGAAAAAGGGAAAGAAATTCAAGTTTTAGTTTTTGAAAATTCAGTTTTTGGCTGCTTTTGCTGCCTTGTAGTTGACCTAGGACCTTAAGATTTTGCATGAACCTAACTCTGGCAGCCACATTACACGAGAAAAAGCGAGAAGTGGTAATTCGTAGTAAAAACCGCAGAAAACATAACGTTTTCAACATTTGTTTTCGAAATGACGTAACTGAAAATCTTCACATTGGACGCATTACTCTCAGAAACGTTTACATTTATCGTCTGGCAACTAATGCCGCGTGATGACGTTTGCGGTCGCACCACTCTGTACGAAGTAGAAGCTTCTAAGTTGTTGCAGTCACCAAGAAAGAGGCACAGAAATTCAAGTTTTAGTTTTTGAAAATTCAGTTTTTGGCTGCTTTTCTGCCTTGTAGTTGACCTAGGACCTTAAGATTTTGCATGAACCGAACTCTGGCAGCCACATTACACGTGAAAAAGCGAGAAGGGGTAATTCGTTGTAAAAACCGCAGAAAACATAACGTTTTCAACATTTCTTTTCGAAATGACGTAACTGAAAATCTTCACATTGGACGCATTACTCTCAGAAACGTTTACATTTATCGTCTGGCAACTAGTGCCGCGTGATGACGTTTGCGGTCGCACCACTCTGTACGAAGTAGAAGCTTCTAAGTTGTTGCAGTCACCAAGAAAGAGGCACAGAAATTCAAGTTTTAGTTTTTTTAAATTCAGTTTTTGGCTGCTTTTGCTGCCTTGTAGTTGACCTAGGACCTTAAGATTTTGCATGAACCGAACTCTGGCAGCCACATTACACGAGAAAAAGCGAGAAGTGGTAATTCGTAGTAAAAACCGCCGAAAACATAACGTTTTCAACATTTGTTTTCGAAATGACGTAACTGAAAATCTTCACATTGGACGCATTACTCTCAGAAACGTTTACATTTATCGTCTGGCAACTAATGCAGCGTGATGATGTTTGCGGTCGCACCACTCTGTACGAAGTAGAAGCTTCTAATTTGTTGCAGTCACCAAGAAAGAGGCACAGAAATTCAAGTTTTAGTTTTTGAAAATGCAGTTTTTGCTGCTTTTGCTGCCTTGTAGTTGACCCAGGACCTTAAGATTTTGCATGAACCGAACTCTGGCAGCCACATTACACGAGAAAAAGCGAGAAGTGGTAATTCGTAGTAAAAACCGCAGAAAACATAACGTTTTCAACATTTGTTTTCGAAATGACGTAACTGAAAATCTTCACATTGGACGCATTACTCTCAGAAACTTTTACATTTATCGTCTGGCAACTAATGCCACGTGATGACGTTTGCGGTCGCACCACTCTCTACGAAGTAGAAGCTTCTAAGTTGTTGCAGTCACCAAGAAAGAGGCACAGAAATTCAAGTTTTAGTTTTTGAAAATTAAGTTTTTGGCTGCTTTTGCTGCCTTCTAGTTGACCTAGGACCTTAAGATTTTGCATGAACCGAACTCTGGCAGCCACATTACACGAGAAAAAGCGAGAAGTGGTAATTCGTAGTAAAAACCGCAGAAAACATAACGTCTTCAACATTTGTTTTCGAAATGACGTAACTGAAAATCTTCACATTGGACGCATTACTCTCAGAAACGTTTACATTTATCGTCTGGCAACTAATGCAGCGTGATGACGTTTGCGGTCGCACCACTCTGTACGAAGTAGAAGCTTCTAAGTTGTTGCAGTCACCAAGAAAGAGGCACAGAAATTCAAGTTTTAGTTTTTGAAAATTCAGTCTTTGGCTGCTTTTGCTGCCTTGTAGTTGACCTAGGACCTTAAGATTTTGCATGAACTGAACTCTGGCAGCCACATTACACGAGAAAAAGCGAGAAGTGGTAATTCGTAGTAAAAACCGCAGAAAACATAACGTTTTCAACATTTGTTTTCGAAATGACGTAACTGAAATTCTTCACATTGGACGCATTACTCTCAGAAACGTTTACATTTATCGTCTGGCAACTAATGCAGCGTGATGACGTTTGCGGTCGCACCACTCTGTACGAAGTAGAAGCTTCTAAGTTGTTGCAGTCACCAAGAAAGAGGCACAGAAATTCAAGTTTTAGTTTTCGAAAATTCAGTTTTTGGCTGCTTTTGCTGCCTTGTAGTTGACCTAGGACCTTAAGATTTTGCATGAACCGAACTCTGGCAGCCACATTACACGAGAAAAAGCGAGAAGTGGTAATTCGTAGTAAAAACCGCAGAAAACATAACGTTTTCAACATTTGTTTTCGAAATGACGTAACTGAAAATCTTCACATTGGACGCATTACTCTCAGAAACGTTTCCATTTATCGTCTGTCAACTAATGCAGCGTGTTGACGTTTGCGGTCGCACCACTCTGTACGAAGTAGAAGCTTCTAAGTTGTTGCAGTCACCAAGAAAGAGGCACAGAAATTCAAGTTTTAGTTTTTGAAAATTCAGTTTTTGGCTGCTTTTTCTGCCTTGTAGTTGACCTAGGACCTTAAGATTCTGCATGAACCGAACTCTGGCAGCCACATTACACGTGAAAAAGCGAGAAGGGGTAATTCGTAGTAAAAACCGCAGAAAACATAACGTTTTCAACATTTGTTTTCGAAATGACGTAACTGAAAATCTTCACATTGGACGCATTACTCTCAGAAACGTTTACATTTATCGTCTGGCAACTAATGCCGCGTGATGACGTTTGCGGTCGCACCACTCTGTACGAAGTAGAAGCTTCTAAGTTGTTGCAGTCACCAAGAAAGAGGCACAGAAATTCAAGTTTTAGTTTTTGAAAATTCAGTTTTTGGCTGCTTTTTCTGCCTTGTAGTTGACCTAGGACCTTAAGATTTTGCATGAACCGAACTCTGGCAGCCACATTACACGTGAAAAAGCGAGAAGGGGTAATTCGTAGTAAAAACCGCAGAAAACATAACGTTTTCAACATTTCTTTTCGAAATGACGTAACTGAAAATCTTCACATTGGACGCATTACTCTCAGAAACGTTTACATTTATCGTCTGGCAACTAATGCCGCGTGATGACGTTTGCGGTCGCACCACTCTGTACGAAGTAGAAGCTTCTAAGTTGTTTCAGTCACCAAGAAAGAGGCACAGAAATTCAAGTTTTAGTTTTTTTAAATTCAGTTTTTGGCTGCTTTTGCTGCCTTGTAGTTGACCTAGGACCTTAAGATTTTGCATGAACCGAGCTCTGGCAGCCACATTACACGAGAAAAAGCGAGAAGTGGTAATTCGTAGTAAAAACCGCAGAAAACATAACGTTTTCAACATTTGTTTTCGAAATGACGTAACTGAAAATCTTCACATTGGACGCATTACTCTCAGAAACGTTTACATTTATCGTCTGGCAACTAATGCAGCGTGATGACGTTTGCGGTCGCACCACTCTGTACGAAGTAGAAGCTTCTAAGTTGTTGCAGTCACCAAGAAAGAGGCACAGAAATTCAAGTTTTAGTTTTTGAAAATGCAGTTCTTGCTGCTTTTGCTGCCTTGTAGTTGACCTAGGACCTTAAGATTTTGCATGAACCGAACTCTGGCAGCCACATTACACGAGAAAATGCGAGAAGTGGTAATTCGTAGTAAAAACCGCAGAAAACATAACGTTTTCAACATTTGTTTTCGAAATGACGTAACAGAAAATCTTCACATTGGACGCATTACTCTCAGAAACGTTTACATTTATCGTCTGGCAACTAATGCCGCGTGATGACGTTTGCGGTCGCACCACTCTGTACGAAGTAGAAGCTTCTAAGTTGTTGCAGTCACCAAGAAAGAGGAACAGAAATTCAAGTTTTAGTTTTTTTAAATTCAGTTTTTGGCTGCTTTTGCTGCCTTGTAGTTGACCTAGGACCTTAAGATTTTGCATGAACCGAGCTCTGGCAGCCACATTACACGAGAAAAAGCGAGAAGTGGTAATTCGTAGTAAAAACCGCAGAAAACATAACGTTTTCAACATTTGTTTTCGAAATGACGTAACTGAAAATCTTCACATTGGACGCATTACTCTCAGAAACGTTTACATTTATCGTCTGGCTACTAATGCAGCGTGATGACGTTTGCGGTCGCACCACTCTGTACGAAGTAGAAGCTTCTAAGTTGTTGCAGTCACCAAGAAAGAGGCACAGAAATTCAAGTTTTAGTTTTTGAAAATGCAGTTTTTGCTGCTTTTGCTGCCTTGTAGTTGACCTAGGACCTTAAGATTTTGCATGAACCGAACTCTGGCAGCCACATTACACGAGAAAAAGCGAGAAGTGGTAATTCGTAGTAAAAACCGCAGAAAACATAACGTCTTCAACATTTGTTTTCGAAATGACGTAACTGAAAATCTTCACATTGGACGCATTACTCTCAGAAACGTTTACATTTATCGTCTGGCAACTAATGCAGCGTGATGACGTTTGCGGTCGCACCACTCTGTACGAAGTAGAAGCTTCTAAGTTGTTGCAGTCACCAAGAAAGAGGCACAGAAATTCAAGTTTTAGTTTTTGAAAATTCAGTTTTTGGCTGCTTTTGCTGCCTTGTAGTTGACCTAGGACCTTAAGATTTTGCATGAACCGAACTCTGGCAGCCACATTACACGAGAAAAAGCGAGAAGTGGTAATTCGTAGTAAAAACCGCAGAAAACATAACGTTTACGACATTTGTTTTCGAAATGACGTAACTGAAATTCTTCACATTGGACGCATTACTCTCAGAAACGTTTACATTTATCGTCTGGCAACTAATGCAGCGTGATGACGTTTGCGGTCGCACCACTCTGTACGAAGTAGAAGCTTCTAAGTTGTTGCAGTCACCAAGAAAGAGGCACAGAAATTCAAGTTTTAGTTTTTGAAAATTCAGCTTTTGGCTGCTTTTGCTGCCTTGTAGTTGACCTAGGACCTTAAGATTTTGCATGAACCGAACTCTGGCAGCCACATTACACGAGAAAAAGCGAGAAGTGGTAATTCGTAGTAAAAACCGCAGAAAACATAACGTTTTCAACATTTATTTTCGAAATGACGTAACTGAAAATCTTCACATTGGAGGCATTACTCTCAGAAACGTTTACATTTATCGTCTGGCAACTAATGCAGCGTGATGACGTTTGCGGTCGCACCACTCTGTACGAAGTAGAAGCTTCTAAGTTGTTGCAGTCACCAAGAAAGAGGCACAGAAATTCAAGTTTTAGTTTTTGAAAATTCAGTTTTAGGCTGCTTTTGCTGCCTTGTAGTTGACCTAGGACCTTAGGATTTTTCATGAACCGAACTCTGGCAGCCACATTACACGAGAAAAAGCGAGAAGTGGTAATTCGTAGTAAAAACCGCAGAAAACATAACGTTTTCAACATTTGTGTTCGAAATGACGTAACTGAAAATCTTCACATTGGACGCATTACTCTCAGAAACTTTTACATTTATCGTCTGGCAACTAATGCCGCGTGATGACGTTTGCGGTCGCACCACTCTCTACGAAGTAGAAGCTTCTAAGTTGTTGCAGTCACCAAGAAAGAGGCACAGAAATTCAAGTTTTAGTTTTTGAAAATTCAGTTTTTAGCTGCTTTTCTGCCTTGTAGTTGACCTAGGACCTTAAGATTTTGCATGAACCGAACTCTGGCAGCCACATTACACGTGAAAAAGCGAGAAGGGGTAATTCGTAGTAAAAACCGCAGAAAACATAACGTTTTCAACATTTCTTTTCGAAATGACGTAACTGAAAATCTTCACATTGGACGCATTACTCTCAGAAACGTTTACATTTATCGTCTGGCAACTAGTGCCGCGTGATGACGTTTGCGGTCGCACCACTCTGTACGAAGTAGAAGCTTCTAAGTTGTTGCAGTCACCAAGAAAGAGGCACAGAAATTCAAGTATTAGTTTTTGAAAATTCAGTCTTTGGCTGCTTTTGCTGCCTTGTAGTTGACCTAGGACCTTAAGATTTTGCATGAACCGAACTCTGGCAGCCACATTACACGAGAAAAAGCGAGAAGTGGTAATTCGTAATAAAACGGCAGAAAACATAACGTTTTCAACATTTGTTTTCGAAATGACGTAACTGAAATTCTTCACATTGGACGCATTACTCTCAGAAACGTTTACATTTATCGTCTGGCAACTAATGCAGCGTGATGACGTTTGCGGTCGCACCACTCTGTACGAAGTAGAAGCTTCTAAGTTGTTGCAGTCACCAAGAAAGAGGCACAGAAATTCAAGTTTTAGTTTTTGAAAATTCAGCTTTTGGCTGCTTTTGCTGCCTTGTAGTTGACCTAGGACCTTAAGATTTTGCATGAACCGAACTCTGGCAGCCACATTACACGAGAAAAAGCGAGAAGTGGTAATTCGTAGTAAAAACCGCAGAAAACATAACGTTTTCAACATTTATTTTCGAAATGACGTAACTGAAAATCTTCACATTGGAGGCATTACTCTCAGAAACGTTAACATTTATCGTCTGGCAACTAATGCAGCGTGATGACGTTTTCGGTCGCACCACTCTGTACGAAGTAGAAGCTTCTAAGTTGTTGCAGTAACCAAGAAAGAGGCACAGAAATTCAAGTTTTAGTTTTTGAAAATTCAGTTTTAGGCTGCTTTTGCTGCCTTGTAGTTGACCTAGGACCTTAGGATTTTGCATGAACCGAACTCTGGCAGCCACATTACACGAGAAAAAACGAGAAGTGGTAATTCGTAGTAAAAACCGCAGAAAACATAACGTTTTCAACATTTGTTTTCGAAATGACGTAACTGAAAATCTTCACATTGGACGCATTACTCTCAGAAACTTTTACATTTATCGTCTGGCAACTAATGCCGCGTGATGACGTTTGCGGTCGCACCACTCTCTACGAAGTAGAAGCTTCTAAGTTGTTGCAGTCACCAAGAAAGAGGCACAGAAATTCAAGTTTTAGTTTTTGAAAATTCAGTTTTTGGCTGCTTTTCTGCCTTGTAGTTGACCTAGGACCTTAAGATTTTGCATGAACCGAACTCTGGCAGCCACATTACACGTGAAAAAGCGAGAAGGGGTAATTCGTAGTAAAAACCGCAGAAAACATAACGTTTTCAACATTTCTTTTCGAAATGACGTAACTGAAAATCTTCACATTGGACGCATTACTCTCAGAAACGTTTACATTTATCGTCTGGCAACTAGTGCCGCGTGATGACGTTTGCGGTCGCACCACTCTGTACGAAGTAGAAGCTTCTAAGTTGTTGCAGTCACCAAGAAAGAGGCACAGAAATTCAAGTATTAGTTTTTGAAAATTCAGTCTTTGGCTGCTTTTGCTGCCTTGTAGTTGACCTAGGACCTTAAGATTTTGCATGAACCGAACTCTGGCAGCCACATTACACGAGAAAAAGCGAGAAGTGGTAATTCGTAATAAAACGGCAGAAAACATAAGGTTTTCAACATTTGTTTTCGAAATGACGTAACTGAAATTCTTCACATTGGACGCATTACTCTCAGAAACGTTTACATTTATCGTCTGGCAACTAATGCAGCGTGATGACGTTTGCGGTCGCACCACTCTGTACGAAGTAGAAGCTTCTAAGTTGTTGCAGTCACCAAGAAAGAGAAACAGAAATTCTAGTTTTAGTTTTTGAAAATTCAGTTTTTTGCTGCTTTTGCTGCCTTGTAGTTGACCTAGGACCTCAAGATTTTGCATGGACCGAACTCTGGCAGCCACATTACACGAGAAAAAGCGAGAACTGGTAATTCGTAGTAAAAACCGCAGAAAACATAACGTTTTCAACATTTGTTTTCGAAATGACGTAACTGAAAATCTTCACATTGGACGCATTACTCTCAGAAACGTTTCCATTTATCGTCTGTCATCTAATGCAGCGTGTTGACGTTTGCGGTCGCACCACTCTGTACGAAGTAGAAGCTTCTAAGTTGTTGCAGTCACCAAGAAAGAGGCACAGAAATTCAAGTTTTAGTTTTTGAAAATTCAGTTTTTGGCTGCTTTTGCTGCCTTGTAGTTGACCTAGGACCTTAAGATTTTGCATGAACCGAACTCTGGCAGCCACATTACACGAGAAAAAGCGAGAAGTGGTAATTCGTAGTAAAAACCGCAGAAAACATAACGTTTTCAACATTTGTTTTCGAAATGACGTAACTGAAAATCTTCACATTGGACGCATTACTCTCAGAAACGTTTACATTTATCGTCTGGCAACTAATGCCGCGTGATGACGTTTGCGGTCGCACCACTCTGTATGAAGTAGAAGCTTCTAAGTTGTTGCAGTCACCAAGAAAGAGGCACAGAAATTCAAGTTTTAGTTTTTGAAAATTCAGTTTTTGGCTGCTTTTCTGCCTTGTAGTTGACCTAGGACCTTAAGATTTTGCATGAACCGAACTCTGGCAGCCACATTACACGTGAAAAAGCGAGAAGGGGTAATTCGTAGTAAAAACCGCAGAAAACATAACGTTTTCAACATTTCTTTTCGAAATGACGTAACTGAAAATCTTCACATTGGACGCATTACTCTCAGAAACGTTTACATTTATCGTCTGGCAACTAGTGCCGCGTGATGACGTTTGCGGTCGCACCACTCTGTACGAAGTAGAAGCTTCTAAGTTGTTGCAGTCACCAAGAAAGAGGCACAGAAATTCAAGTTTTAGTTTTTTTAAATTCAGTTTTTGGCTGCTTTTGCTGCCTTGTAGTTGACCTAGGACCTTAAGATTTTGCATGAACCGAACTCTGGCAGCCACATTACACGAGAAAAAGCGAGAAGTGGTAATTCGTAGTAAAAACCGCAGAAAACATAACGTTTTCAACATTTGTTTTCGAAATGACGTAACTGAAAATCTTCACATTGGACGCATTACTCTCAGAAACGTTTACATTTATCGTCTGGCAACTAATGCAGCGTGATGATGTTTGCGGTCGCACCACTCTGTACGAAGTAGAAGCTTCTAAGTTGTTGCAGTCACCAAGAAAGAGGCACAGAAATTCAAGTTTTAGTTTTTGAAAATGCAGTTTTTGCTGCTTTTGCTGCCTTGTAGTTGACCTAGGACCTTAAGATTTTGCATGAACCGAACTCTGGACGCCACATTACACGAGAAAAAGCGAGAAGTGGTAATTCGTAGTAAAAACCGCAGAAAACATAACGTTTTCAACATTTGTTTTCGAAATGACGTAACTGAAAATCTTCACATTGGACGCATTACTCTCAGAAACTTTTACATTTATCGTCTGGCAACTAATGCCACGTGATGACGTTTGCGGTCGCACCACTCTCTACGAAGTAGAAGCTTCTAAGTTGTTGCAGTCACCAAGAAAGAGGCACAGAAATTCAAGTTTTAGTTTTTGAAAATTCAGTTTTTGGCTGCTTTTGCTGCCTTCTAGTTGACCTAGGACCTTAAGATTTTGCATGAACCGAACTCTGGCAGCCACATTACACGAGAAAAAGCGAGAAGTGGTAATTCGTAGTAAAAACCGCAGAAAACATAACGTCTTCAACATTTGTTTTCGAAATGACGTAACTGAAAATCTTCACATTGGACGCATTACTCTCAGAAACGTTTACATTTATCGTCTGGCAACTAATGCAGCGTGATGACGTTTGCGGTCGCACCACTCTGTACGAAGTAGAAGCTTCTAAGTTGTTGCAGTCACCAAGAAAGAGGCACAGAAATTCAAGTTTTAGTTTTTGAAAATTCAGTCTTTGGCTGCTTTTGCTGCCTTGTAGTTGACCTAGGACCTTAAGATTTTGCATGAACTGAACTCTGGCAGCCACATTACACGAGAAAAAGCGAGAAGTGGTAATTCGTAGTAAAAACCGCAGAAAACATAACGTTTTCAACATTTGTTTTCGAAATGACGTAACTGAAATTCTTCACATTGGACGCATTACTCTCAGAAACGTTTACATTTATCGTCTGGCAACTAATGCAGCGTGATGACGTTTGCGGTCGCACCACTCTGTACGAAGTAGAAGCTTCTAAGTTGTTGCAGTCACCAAGAAAGAGGCACAGAAATTCAAGTTTTAGTTTTTGAAAATTCAGTTTTGGCTGCTTTTGCTGCCTTGTAATTGACCTAGGACCTTAAGATTTTGCATGAACCGAACTCTGGCAGCCACATTACACGAGAAAAAGCGAGAACTGGTAATTCGTAGTAAAAACCGCAGAAAACATAACGTTTTCAACATTTGTTTTCGAAATGACGTAACTGAAAATCTTCACATTGGACGCATTACTCTCAGAAACTTTTACATTTATCGTCTGGCAACTAATGCCACGTGATGACGTTTGCGGTCGCACCACTCTCTACGAAGTAGAAGCTTCTAAGTTGTTGCAGTCACCAAGAAAGAGGCACAGAAATTCAAGTTTTAGTTTTTGAAAATTCAGTTTTTGGCTGCTTTTTCTGCCTTGTAGTTGACCTAGGACCTTAAGATTTTGCATGAACCGAACTCTGGCAGCCACATTACACGTGAAAAAGCGAGAAGGGGTAATTCGTAGTAAAAACCGCAGAAAACATAACGTTTTCAACATTTGTTTTCGAAATGACGTAAATGAAAATCTTCACATTGGACGCATTACTCTCAGAAACGTTTACATTTATCGTCTGGCAACTAATGCCGCGTGATGACGTTTGCGGTCGCACCACTCTGTACGAAGTAGAAGCTTCTAAGTTGTTGCAGTCACCAAGAAAGAGGCACAGAAATTCAAGTTTTAGTTTTTGAAAATTCAGTTTTTGGCTGCTTTTTCTGCCTTGTAGTTGACCTAGGACCTTAAGATTTTGCATGAACCGAACTCTGGCAGCCACATTACACGTGAAAAAGCGAGAAGGGGTAATTCGTAGTAAAAACCGCAGAAAACATAACGTTTTCAACATTTCTTTTCGAAATAACGTAACTGAAAATCTTCACATTGGACGCATTACTCTCAGAAACGTTTACATTTATCGTCTGGCAACTAATGCCGCGTGATGACGTTTGCGGTCGCACCACTCTGTACGAAGTAGAAGCTTCTAAGTTGTTGCAGTCACCAAGAAAGAGGCACAGAAATTCAAGTTTTAGTTTTTTTAAATTCAGTTTTTGGCTGCTTTTGCTGCCTTGTAGTTGACCTAGGACCTTAAGATTTTGCATGAACCGAACTCTGGCAGCCACATTACACGAGAAAAAGCGAGAAGTGGTAATTCGTAGTAAAAACCGCAGAAAACATAACGTTTTCAACATTTGTTTTCGAAATGACGTAACTGAAAATCTTCACATTGGACGCATTACTCTCAGAAACGTTTACATTTATCGTCTGGCAACTAATGCAGCGTGATGACGTTTGCGGTCGCACCACTCTGTACGAAGTAGAAGCTTCTAAGTTGTTGCAGTCACCAAGAAAGAGGCACAGAAATTCAAGTTTTAGTTTTTGAAAATGCAGTTTTTGCTGCTTTTGCTGCCTTGTAGTTGACCTAGGACCTTAAGATTTTGCATGAACCGAACTCTGGCAGCCACATTACACGAGAAAAAGCGAGAAGTGGTAATTCGTAGTAAAAACTGCAAAAAACATAACGTTTTCAACATTTGTTTTCGAAATGACGTAACTGAAAATCTTCACATTGGACGCATTACTCTCAGAAACGTTCACATTTATCGTCTGGCAACTAATGCAGCGTGATGACCTTTGCGGTCGCACCACTCTGTACGAAGTAGAAGCTTCTAAGTTGTTGCAGTCACCAAGAAAGAGGCACAGAAATTCAAGTTTTAGTTTTTGAAAATTCAGTTTTTGGTTGCTTTTGCTGCCTTGTAGTTGACCTAGGACCTTAAGATTTTGCATGAACCGAACTCTGGCAGCCACATTACACGAGAAAAAGCGAGAAGTGGTAATTCGTAGTAAAAACCGCAGAAAACATAACGTTTTCTACATTGTTTTCGTATCGACGTAACTGAAAATCTTCACATTGGACGCATTACTCTCAGAAACGTTTACATTTATCGTCTGGCAACTAATGCAGCGTGATGACGTTTGCGGTCGCACCACTCTGTACGAAGTAGAAGCTTCTAAGTTGTTGCAGTCACCAAGAAAGAGGCACAGAAATTCAAGTTTTACTTTTTGAAAATTCAGTTTTTGTCTGCTTTTCCTGCCTTGTAGTTGACCTAGGACCTTAAGATTTTGCATGAACCGAACTCTGGCAGCCACATTACACGAGAAAAAGCGAGAAGTGGTAATTCGTAGTAAAAACCGCAGAAAACATAACGTTTTCAACATTTGTTTTCGAAGTGACGTAACTGAAAATCTTCACATTGGACGCATTACTCTCACAAACATTCACATTTATCGTCTGGCAACTAATGCAGCGTAATGACGTTTTCGGTCGCACCACTCTGTACGAAGTAGAAGCTTCTAAGTTGTTGCAGTCACCAAGAAAGAGGCACAGAAATTCAAGTTTTAGTTTTTGAAAATTCAGTTTTTGGCTGCTTTTGCTGCCTTGTAGTTGACCTAGGACCTTACGATTTTGCATGAACCGAACTCCGGCAGCCACATTACACGAGAAAAAGCGAGAAGTGGTAATTCGTAGTAAAAACCGCAGAAAACATAACGTTTTCAACATTTGTTTTCGAAATGACGAAACTGAAAATCTTCACATTGGACGCATTACACTCAGAAACGTTTACATTTATCGTCTGGTAACTAATGCAGCGTGATGACGTTTGCGGTCGCACCACTCTGTACGAAGTAGAAGCTTCTAAGTTGTTGCAGTCACCAAGAAAGAGGCACAGAAATTCAAGTTTTACTTTTTGAAAATTCAGTTTTTGGCTGCTTTTGCTGCCTTGTAGTTGACCTAGGACCTTAAGATTTTGCATGAACCGAACTCTGGCAGCCACATTACACGAGAAAAAGCGAGAAGTGGTAATTCGTAGTAAAAACCGCAGAAAACATAACGTTTTCAACATTTGTTTTCGAAATGACGTAACTGAAAATCTTCACATTGGACGCATTACTCTCAGAAACGTTTACATTTATCGTCTGGCAACTAATGCAGCGTGATGACGTTTGCGGTCGCACCACTCTGTACGAAGTAGAAGCTTCTAAGTTGTTGCAGTCACCAAGAAAGAGGCACAGAAATTCAAGTTTTAGTTTTTGAAAATTCAGTTTTCGGCTGCTTTTGCTGCCTTGTAGTTGACCTAGGACCTTAAGATTTTGCATGAACTGAACTCTGGCAGCCACATTACACGAGAAAAAGCGAGAAGTGGTAATTCGTAGTAAAAACCGCAGAAAACATAACGTTTTCAACATTTGTTTTCGAAATGACGTAACTGAAAATCTTCACATTGGACGCATTACTCTCAGAAACGTTTACTGTTGTGTCGGTAGCTGGGCCGACACCGTAAAGTTGAGATGGCTGAAAATGAACTCTAGACTAACGCTGTAGCCGATAGGGCACGCAAGGCTACGCCGACGGGCGTGAAGTCTGGAACATGAGAACTTATAAATGAATAAGAAGAAAAGTATGTAGATGCTTATTACTTATCTTTTAATTAGTCCTTGGAATACATCTCTCTTGAATACTCGTAAGCTATAGGCACTGATACAAATGGCGCCTTGCTAGTTCATAGCCATTAACTTAGCTGACGGCTATTCTGTCTCTCGGCTAATGAGAGAAAGGCTTCGTACATCTGGTCGGTAGCTAGGTTCTCGTACAACTGGGCGGTAGCTAGGTTCTCGTACAACTGGGGCGAGTCCACTCTCGTATCACGAGACCTGCCTTTGTGGTGGCGCTAGGTCTGCGATTACACAGTGGCGACACGCGGGTCCGACATGTACTACATGGACCGCGGCCGATTTAAGCTACCACCTAGGTAGTGTGGTGTCTGGCGGTGACACCACATTTACATTTATCGTCTGGCAACTAATGCAGCGTGATGACGTTTGCGGTCGCACCACTCTGTACGAAGTAGAAGCTTCTAAGTTGTTGCAGTCACCAAGAAAGAGGCACAGAAATTCAAGTTTTAGTTTTTGAAAATTCAGTTTTTGGTTGGTTTTGCTGCCTTGTAGTTGACCTAGGACCTTAAGATTTTGCATGAACCGAACTCTGGCAGCCACATTACACGAGAAAAAGCGAGAAGTGGTAATTCGTAGTAAAAACCGCAGAAAACATAACGTTTTCTACATTGTTTTCGTATCGACGTAACTGAAAATCTTGACATTGGACGCATTACTCTCAGAAACGTTTACATTTATCGTCTGGCAACTAATGCCACGTGATGACGTTTGCGGTCGCACCACTCTGTACGAAGTAGAAGCTTCTAAGTTGTTGCAGTCACCAAGAAAGAGGCACAGAAATTCAAGTTTTAGTTTTTGAAAATTCAGTTTTTGGCTGCTTTTGCTGCCTTGTAGTTGACCTAGGACCTTAAGATTTTGCATGAACCGAACTCTGGCAGCCACATTACACGGGAAAAAGCGAGAGGTGGTAATTCCTAGTAAAAACCGCAGAAAACATAAAGTTTTCAATATTTGTTTTCGAAATGACGTAACTGAAAATCTTCACATTGGACGCATTACTCTCAGAAAAGTTTACATTTATCGTCTGGCAACTAATGCAGCGTGATGACGTTTGCGGTCGCACCACTCTGTACGAAGTAGAAGCTTCTAAGTTGTTGCAGTCACCAAGAAAGAGGCACAGAAATTCAAGTTTTACTTTTTGAAAATTCAGTTTTTGGCTGCTTTTGCTGCCTTGTAGTTGACCTAGGACCTTAAGATTTTGCATGAACCGAACTCTGGCAGCCACATTACACGAGAAAAAGCGAGAAGTGGTAATTCGTAGTAAAAAAGGCCGAAAACATAACGTTTTCAACATTTGTTTTCGAAATGACGTAACTGAAAATCTTCACATTGGACGCATTACTCTCAGAAACGTTTACATTTATCGTCTGGCAACTAATGCAGCGTGATGACGTTTGCGGTCGCTCCACTCTGTACGAAGTAGAAGCTTCTAAGTTGTTGCAGTCACCAAGAAAGAGGCACAGAAATTCAAGTTTTAGTTTTTGAAAATTCAGTTTTTGGCTGCTTTTGCTGCCTTGTAGTTGACCTAGGACCCTAAGATTTTGCATGAACCGAACTCTGGCAGCCACATTACACGAGAAAAAGCGAGAAGTGGTAATTCGTAGTAAAAACTGCAGAAAACATAACGTTTTCAACATTTGTTTTCGAAATGACGTAACTGAAAATCTTCACATTGGACGCATTACTCTCAGAAACGTTTACATTTATCGACTGGCAACTAATGCAGCGTGATGACGTTTGCGGACGCACCACTCTGTACGAAGTAGAAGCTTCTAAGTTGTTGCAGTCACCAAGAAAGAGGCACAGAAATTCAAGTTTTAGTTTTTGAAAATTCAGTTTTTGGCTGCTTTTGCTGCCTTGTAGTTGACCTAGGACCTTAAGATTTTGCATGAAGCGAACTCTGGCAGCCACATTACACGAGAAAAAGCGAGAAGTGGTAATTCGTAGTAAAAACCGCAGAAAACATAACGTTTTCTACATTGTTTTCGTATCGACGTAACTGAAAATCTTCTAATTGGACGCATTACTCTCAGAAACGTTTAAATTTATCGTCTGGCAACTAATGCAGCGTGATGACGTTTGCGGTCGCACCACTCTGTACGAAGTAGAAGCTTCTAAGTTGTTGCAGTCACCAAGAAAGAGGCACAGAAATACAAGTTTTAGTTTTTGAAAATTCAGTTTTTGGCTGCTTTTGCTGCCTTGTAGTTGACCTAGGACCTTAAGATTTTGCATGAACCGAACTCTGGCAGCCACATTACACGATAAAAAGCGAGAAATGGTAATTCGTAGTAAAAACCGCAAAAAACATAACGTTTTCTACATTGTTTTCGTATCGACGTAATTGAAAATCTTCACATTGGACGCATTACTCTCAGAAACGTTTACATTTATCGTCTGGCAACTAATGCAGCGTGATTACGTTTGCGGTCGCACCACTCTGTACGATGTAGAAGCTTCTAAGTTGTTGCAGTCACCAAGAAAGAGGCACAGAAATTCAAGTTTTAGTTTTTGAAAATTCAGTTTTTGCCTTGTAGTTGACCTAGGACCTTAAGATTTTGCATGAACCGAACTCTGGCAGCCACATTACATGGGAAAAAGCGAGAAGTGGTAATTCCTAGTAAAAACCGCAGAAAACATAACGATTTCAACATTTGTTTTCGAAGTGACGTAACTGAAAATCTTCACATGGACGCATTACTCTCAGAAACGTTTACATTTATCGTCTGGCAACTAATGCAGCGTGATGACGTTTGCGGTCGCACCACTCTGTACGAAGTAGAAGCTTCTAAGTTGTTGCAGTCACCAAGAAAGAGGCACAGAAATTCAAGTTTTACTTTTTGAAAATTCAGTTTTTGGCTGCTTTTGCTGCCTTGTAGTTGACCTAGGACCTTAAGATTTTGCATGAACCTAACTCTGGCAGCCACATTACACGAGAAAAAGCGAGAAGTGGTAATTCGTAGTAAAAACCGCAGAAAACATAACGTTTTCTACATTGTTTTCGTATCGACGTAACTGAAAATCTTGACATTGGACGCATTACTCTCAGAAACGTTTACATTTATCGTCTGGCAACTAATGCCACGTGATGACGTTTGCGGTCGCACCACTCTGTACGAAGTAGAAGCTTCTAAGTTGTTGCAGTCACCAAGAAAGAGGCACAGAAATTCAAGTTTTAGTTTTTGAAAATTCAGTTTTTGGCTGCTTTTGCTGCCTTGTAGTTGACCTAGGACCTTAAGATTTTGCATGAACCGAACTCTGGCAGCCACATTACACGGGAAAAAGCGAGAGGTGGTAATTCCTAGTAAAAACCGCAGAAAACATAACGTTTTCAATATTTGTTTTCGAAATGACGTAACTGAAAATCTTCACATTGGACGCATTACTCTCAGAAAAGTTGACATTTATCGTCTGGCAACTAATGCAGCGTGATGACGTTTGCGGTCGCACCACTCTGTACGAAGTAGAAGCTTCTAAGTTGTTGCAGTCACCAAGAAAGAGGCACAGAAATTCAAGTTTTACTTTTTGAAAATTCAGTTTTTGGCTGCTTTTGCTGCCTTGTAGTTGACCTAGGACCTTAAGATTTTGCATGAACCGAACTCTGGCAGCCACATTACACGAGAAAAAGCGAGAAGTGGTAATTCGTAGTAAAAAAGGCCGAAAACATAACGTTTTCAACATTTGTTTTCGAAATGACGTAACTGAAAATCTTCACATTGGACGCATTACTCTCAGAAACGTTTACATTTATCGTCTGGCAACTAATGCAGCGTGATGACGTTTGCGGTCGCTCCACTCTGTACGAAGTAGAAGCTTCTAAGTTGTTGCAGTCACCAAGAAAGAGGCACAGAAATTCAAGTTTTAGTTTTTGAAAATTCAGTTTTTGGCTGCTTTTGCTGCCTTGTAGTTGACCTAGGACCCTAAGATTTTGCATGAACCGAACTCTGGCAGCCACATTACACGAGAAAAAGCGAGAAGTGGTAATTCGTAGTAAAAACCGCAGAAAACATAACGTTTTCAACATTTGTTTTCGAAATGACGTAACTGAAAATCTTCACATTGGACGCATTACTCTCAGAAACGTTTACATTTATCGACTGGCAACTAATGCAGCGTGATGACGTTTGCGGACGCACCACTCTGTACGAAGTAGAAGCTTCTAAGTTGTTGCAGTCACCAAGAAAGAGGCACAGAAATTCAAGTTTTAGTTTTTGAAAATTCAGTTTTTGGCTGCTTTTGCTGCCTTGTAGTTGACCTAGGACCTTAAGATTTTGCATGAAGCGAACTCTGGCAGCCACATTACACGAGAAAAAGCGAGAAGTGGTAATTCGTAGTAAAAACCGCAGAAAACATAACGTTTTCTACATTGTTTTCGTATCGACGTAACTGAAAATCTTCTAATTGGACGCATTACTCTCAGAAACGTTTACATTTATCGTCTGGCAACTAATGCAGCGTGATGACGTTTGCGGTCGCACCACTCTGTACGAAGTAGAAGCTTCTAAGTTGTTGCAGTCACCAAGAAAGAGGCACAGAAATACAAGTTTTAGTTTTTGAAAATTCAGTTTTTGGCTGCTTTTGCTGCCTTGTAGTTGACCTAGGACCTTAAGATTTTGCATGAACCGAACTCTGGCAGCCACATTACACGATAAAAAGCGAGAAATGGTAATTCGTAGTAAAAACCGCAAAAAACATAACGTTTTCTACATTGTTTTCGTATCGACGTAATTGAAAATCTTCACATTGGACGCATTACTCTCAGAAACGTTTACATTTATCGTCTGGCAACTAATGCAGCGTGATTACGTTTGCGGTCGCACCACTCTGTACGATGTAGAAGCTTCTAAGTTGTTGCAGTCACCAAGAAAGAGGCACAGAAATTCAAGTTTTAGTTTTTGAAAATTCAGTTTTTGCCTTGTAGTTGACCTAGGACCTTAAGATTTTGCATGAACCGAACTCTGGCAGCCACATTACATGGGAAAAAGCGAGAAGTGGTAATTCCTAGTAAAAACCGCAGAAAACATAACGATTTCAACATTTGTTTTCGAAGTGACGTAACTGAAAATCTTCACATGGACGCATTACTCTCAGAAACGTTTACATTTATCGTCTGGCAACTAATGCAGCGTGATGACGTTTGCGGTCGCACCACTCTGTACGAAGTAGAAGTTTCTAAGTTGTTGCAGTCACCAAGAAAGAGGCACAGAAATTCAAGTTTTACTTTTTGAAAATTCAGTTTTTGGCTGCTTTTGCTGCCTTGTAGTTGACCTAGGACCTTAAGATTTTGCATGAACCTAACTCTGGCAGCCACATTACACGAGAAAAAGCGAGAAGTGGTAATTCGTAGTAAAAACCGCAGAAACCATAACGTTTTCAACATTTGTTTTCGAAATGACGTAACTGAAAATCTTCACATTGGACGCATTACTCTCAGAAACGTTTACATTTATCGTCTGGCAACTAATGCCGCGTGATGACGTTTGCGGTCGCACCACTCTGTACGAAGTAGAAGCTTCTAAGTTGTTGCAGTCACCAAGAAAGAGGCACAGAAATTCAAGTTTTACTTTTTGAAAATTCAGTTTTTGGCTGCTTTTGCTGCCTTGTAGTTGACCTAGGACCTTAAGATTTTGCGTGAACCGAACTCTGGCAGCCACATTACACGAGAAAAAGCGAGAAGTGGTAATTCGTAGTAAAAACTGCAGAAAACATAACGTTTTCAACATTTGTTTTCGAAATGACGTAACTGAAAATCTTCACATTGGACGCATTACTCTCAGAAACGTTTACATTTATCGTCTGGCAACTAATGCAGCGTAATGATGTTTTCGGTCGCACCACTCTGTACGAAGTAGAAGCTTCTAAGTTGTTGCAATCACCAACAAAGAGGCACAGAAATTCAAGTTTTTTTTTTTGATAATTCAGTTTTTGGCTGCTTTAGCTGCCTTGTAATTGACCTAGGACCATAAGATTTTGCGTGAACCGAACTCTGGCAGCCACATTACACGAGAAAAAGCGAGAAGTGGTAATTCGTAGTAAAAACCGCAGAAAACATAACGTTTTCAACATTTGTTTTCGAAATGACGTAACTGAAAATCTTCACATTGGACGCATTACTCTCAGATACGTTTACATTTATCGTCTGGCAACTAATTCAGCGTGATGACGTTTGCGGTCGCACCACTCTGTACGAAGTAGAAGCTTCTAAGTTGTTGCAGTCACCAAGAAAGAGGCACAGAAATTCAAGTTTTAGTTTTTGAAAATTCAGTTTTTGGCTGCTTTTGCTGCCTTGTAATTGACCTAGGACCTTAAGATTTTGCATCAACCGAACTCTGGCAGCCACATTACACGAGAAAAAGCGAGAAGTGGTAATTCGTAGTAAAAACCGCAGAAAACATAACGTTTTCAACATTTGTTTTCGAAATGTCGTAACTGAAAATCTTCACATTGGACGCATTACTCTCAGAAACGTTTACATTTATCGTCTGGCAACTAATGCAGCGTGATGACGTTTGCGGTCGCACCACTCTGTACGAAGTAGAAGCTTCTAAGTTGTTGCAGTCACCAAGAAAGAGGCACAGAAATTCAAGTTTTAGTTTTTGAAAATTCGGTTTTTGGTTGCTTTTGCTGCCTTGTATTTGACCTAGGACCTTAAGATTTTGCATGAACCGAACTCTGGCAGCCACATTACACGAGAAAAAGCGAGAAGTGGTAATTCGTAGTAAAAACCGCAGAAAACATAACGTTTTCTACATTGTTTTCGTATCGACGTAACTGAAAATCTTCACATTGGACGCATTACTCTCAGAAACGTTTACATTTATCGTCTGGCAACTAATGCCACGTGATGACGTTTGCGGTTGCACCACTCTGTACGAAGTAGAAGCTTCTAAGTTGTTGCAGTCACCAAGAAAGAGGCACAGAAATTCAAGTTTTAGTTTTTGAAAATTCAGTTTTTGGCTGCTTTAGCTGCCTTGTAGTTGACCTAGGACCTTAAGATTTTGCATGAACCGAACTCTGGCAGCCACATTACACGGGAAAAAGCGAGAAGTGGTTATTCCTAGTAAAAACCGAAGAAAACATAACGTTTTCAACATTTGTTTTCGAAATGACGTAAATGGAAACCTTTACATTGGACGCATTACTCTCAGAAACGTTTACATTTATCGTCTGGCAACTAATGCAGCGTAATGACGTTTGCGGTCACACCACTCTGTACGAAGTAGAAGCTTCTAAGTTGTTGCAGTCACCAAGAAAGAGGCACAGAATTTCAAGTTTTACTTTTTGAAAATTCAGTTTTTGGCTGCTTTTGCTGCCTTGTAGTTGACCTAGGACCTTAAGATTTTGCATGAACCGAACTCTGGCAGCCACATTACACGAGAAAAAGCGAGAAGTGGTAATTCGTAGTAAAAACCGCAGAAAAGATAACGTTTTCAACATTTGTTTTCGAAATGACGTAACTGAAAATCTTCACATTGGACGCATTACTCTCAGAAACGTTTACATTTATCGTCTGGCAACTAATGCAGCGTGATGACGTTTGCGGTCGCACCACTCTGTACGAAGTAGAAGCTTCTAAGTTGTTGCAGTCACCAAGAAAGAGGCACAGAAATTCAAGTTTTAGTTTTTGAAAATTCAGTTTTTGGCTGCTTTTGCTGCCTTGTAGTTGACCTAGGACCTTAAGATTTTGCATCAACCGAACTCTGGCAGCCACATTACACGAGAAAAAGCGAGAAGTGCTAATTCGTAGTAAAAACCGCAGAAAACATAACGTTTTCAACATTTGTTTTCGAAATGACGTAACTGAAAATCTTCACATTGGACGCATTACTCTCAGAAACGTTTACATTTATCGTCTGGCAACTAATGCAGCGTGATGACGTTTGCGGTCGCACCACTCTGTACGAAGTAGAAGCTTCTAAGTTGTTGCAGTCACCAAGAAAGAGGCACAGAAATTCAAGTTTTAGTTTTTGAAAATTCGGTTTTTGGTTGCTTTTGCTGCCTTGTAGTTGACCTAGGACCTTAAGATTTTGCATGAACCGAACTCTGGCAGCCACATTACACGGGAAAAAGCGAGAAGTGGTTATTCCTAGTAAAAACCGAAGAAAACATAACGTTTTCAACATTTGTTTTCGAAATGACGTAACTGGAAATCTTCACATTGGACGCATTACTCTCAGAAACGTTTACATTTATCGTCTGGCAACTAATGCAGCGTAATGACGTTTGCGGTCACACCACTCTGTACGAAGTAGAAGCTTCTAAGTTGTTGCAGTCACCAAGAAAGAGGCACAGAAATTCAAGTTTTACTTTTTGAAAATTCAGTTTTTGGCTGCTTTTGCTGCCTTGTAGTTGACCTAGGACCTTAAGATTTTGCATGAACCGAACTCTGGCAGCCACATTACACGAGAAAAAGCGAGAAGTGGTAATTCGTAGTAAAAACCGCAGAAAACATAACGTTTTCAACTTGTTTTCGAAATGACGTAACTGAAAATCTTCACATTGGACGCATTACTCTCAGAAACGTTTACATTTATCGTCTGGCAACTAATGCAGCGTGATGACGTTTGCGGACGCACCACTCTGTACGAAGTAGAAGCTTCTAAGTTGTTGCAGTCACCAAGAAAGAGGCACAGAAATTCAAGTTTTAGTTTTTGAAAATTCAGTTTTTGGCTGCTTTTGCTGCCTTGTAGTTGACCTAGTACCTTAAGATTTTGAATGAACCGAACTCTGGCAGCCACATTACACGAGAAAAAGCGAGAAGTGGTAATTCGTAGTAAAAACCGCAGAAAACATAACGTTTTCAACAGTTGTTTTCGAAATGACGTAACTGAAAATCTTCACATTGGACGCATTACTCTCAGAAACGTTTACATTTATCGTCTGGCAACTAATGCAGCGTGATGACGTTTGCGGTCGCACCACTCTGTACGAAGTAGAAGCTTCTAAGTTGTTGCAGTCACCAAGAAAGAGGCACAGAAATTCAAGTTTTAGTTTTTGAAAATTCAGTTTTTGGCTGCTTTTGCTGCCTTGTAGTTGACCTAGGACCTTAAGATTTTGCATCAACCGAACTCTGGCAGCCACATTATACGAGAAAAAGCGAGAAGTGGTAATTCGTAGTAAAAACCGCAGAAAACATAACGTTTTCAACATTTGTTTTCGAAATGACGTAACTGAAAATCTTCACATTGGACGCATTACTCTCAGAAACGTTTACATTTATCGTCTGGCAACTAATGCAGCGTGATGACGTTTGCGGTCGCACCACTCTGTACGAAGTAGAAGCTTCTAAGTTGTTGCAGTCACCAAGAAAGAGGCACAGAAATTCAAGTTTTAGTTTTTCAAAATTCGGTTTTTGGTTGCTTTTGCTGCCTTGTAGTTGACCTAGGACCTTAAGATTTTGCATGAACCGAACTCTGGCAGCCACATTACACGGGAAAAAGCGAGAAGTGGTTATTCCTAGTAAAAACCGAAGAAAACATAACGTTTTCAACATTTGTTTTCGAAATGACGTAACTGGAAATCTTCACATTGGACGCATTACTCTCAGAAACGTTTACATTTATCGTCTGGCAACTAATGCAGCGTAATGACGTTTGCGGTCACACCACTCTGTACGAAGTAGAAGCTTCTAAGTTGTTGCAGTCACCAAGAAAGAGGCACAGAAATTCAAGTTTTACTTTTTGAAAATTCAGTTTTTGGCTGCTTTTGTTGCCTTGTAGTTGACCTAGGACCTTAAGATTTTGCATGAACCGAACTCTGGCAGCCACATTACACGAGAAAAAGCGAGAAGTGGTAATTCGTAGTAAAAACCGCAGAAAACATAACGTTTTCAACATTTGTTTTCGAAATGACGTAACTGAAAATCTTCACATTGGACGCATTACTCTCAGAAACGTTTACATTTATCGTCTGGCAACTAATGCAGCGTGATGACGTTTGCGGTCGCACCACTCTGTACGAAGTAGAAGCTTCTAAGTTGTTGCAGTCACCAAGAAAGAGGCACAGAAATTCAAGTTTTAGTTTTTGAAAATTTAGTTTTTGGATGCTTTTGCTGCCTTGTAGTTGACCTAGGACCTTAAGATTTTGCATGAACCAAACTCTGGCAGCCACAATACACGAGAAAAAGCGAGAAGTGGTAATTCGTAGTAAAAACCGCAGAAAACATAACGTTTTCTACATTGTTTTCGAAATGACGTAACTGAAAATCTTCACATTGGACGCATTACTCTCAGAAACGTTTACATTTATCGTCTGGCAACTAATGCAGCGTGATGACGTTTGCGGTCGCACCACTCTGTACGAAGTAGAAGCCTCTAAGCTGTTGCAGTCACCAAGAAAGAGGCACAGAAATTCAAGTTTTAGTTTTTGAAAATTCAGTTTTTGGCTGCTTTTGCTGCCTTGTAGTTGACCTAGGACCTTAAGATTTTGCATGAACCGAACTCTGGCAGCCACATTACACGAGAAAAAGCGAGAAGTGGTAATTCGTAGTAAAAACTGCAGAAAACATAACGTTTTCAACATTTGTTTTCGAAATGACGTAACTGAAAATCTTCACATTGGACGCATTACTCTCAGAAACGTTCACATTTATCGTCTGGCAACTAATGCAGCGTGATGACCTTTGCGGTCGCACCACTCTGTACGAAGTAGAAGCTTCTAAGTTGTTGCAGTCACCAAGAAAGAGGCACAGAAATTCAAGTTTTAGTTTTTGAAAATTCAGTTTTTGGTTGCTTTTGCTGCCTTGTAGTTGACCTAGGACCTTAAGATTTTGCATGAACCGAACTCTGGCAGCCACATTACACGAGAAAAAGCGAGAAGTGGTAATTCGTAGTAAAAACCGCAGAAAACATAACGTTTTCTACATTGTTTTCGTATCGACGTAACTGAAAATCTTCACATTGGACGCATTACTCTCAGAAACGTTTACATTTATCGTCTGGCAACTAATGCAGCGAGATGACGTTTGCGGTCGCACCACTCTGTACGAAGTAGAAGCTTCTAAGTTGTTGCAGTCACCAAGAAAGAGGCACAGAAATTCAAGTTTTACTTTTTGAAAATTCAGTTTTTGTCTGCTTTTCCTGCCTTGTAGTTGACCTAGGACCTTAAGATTTTGCATGAACCGAACTCTGGCAGTCACATTACACGAGAAAAAGCGAGAAGTGGTAATTCGTAGTAAAAACCGCAGAAAACATAACGTTTTCAACATTTGTTTTCGAAGTGACGTAACTGAAAATCTTCACATTGGACGCATTACTCTCACAAACGTTCACATTTATCGTCTGGCAACTAATGCAGCGTAATGACGTTTTCGGTCGCACCACTCTGTACGAAGTAGAAGCTTCTAAGTTGTTGCAGTCACCAAGAAAGAGGCACAGAAATTCAAGTTTTAGTTTTTGAAAATTCAGTTTTCGGCTGCTTTTGCTGCCTTGTAGTTGACCTAGGACCTTACGATTTTGCATGAACCGAACTCCGGCAGCCACATTACACGAGAAAAAGCGAGAAGTGGTAATTCGTAGTAAAAACCGCAGAAAACATAACGTTTTCAACATTTGTTTTCGAAATGACGAAACTGAAAATCTTCACATTGGACGCATTACACTCAGAAACGTTTACATTTATCGTCTGGCAACTAATGCAGCGTGATGACGTTTGCGGTCGCACCACTCTGTACGAAGTAGAAGCTTCTAAGTTGTTGCAGTCACCAAGAAAGAGGCACAGAAATTCAAGTTTTACTTTTTGAAAATTCAGTTTTTGGCTGCTTTTGCTGCCTTGTAGTTGACCTAGGACCTTAAGATTTTG
This sequence comes from Schistocerca serialis cubense, assembly GCF_023864345.2. Classification (NCBI taxonomy): domain Eukaryota; kingdom Metazoa; phylum Arthropoda; class Insecta; order Orthoptera; family Acrididae; genus Schistocerca; species Schistocerca serialis. The sequence continues at coordinate 5,340,037 of NW_026047571.1, forward strand.
CATGAACCGAACTCTGGCAGCCACATTACACGAGAAAAAGCGAGAAGTGGTAATTCGTAGTAAAAACCGCAGAAAACATAACGTTTTCAACATTTGTTTTCGAAATGACGTAACTGAAAATCTTCACATTGGACGCATTACTCTCAGAAACGTTTACATTTATCGTCTGGCAACTAATGCAGCGTGATGACGTTTGCGGTCGCACCACTCTGTACGAAGTAGAAGCTTCTAAGTTGTTGCAGTCACCAAGAAAGAGGCACAGAAATTCAAGTTTTAGTTTTTGAAAATTCAGTTTTTGGCTGCTTTTGCTGCCTTGTAGTTGACCTAGGACCTTAAGATTTTGCATGAACTGAACTCTGGCAGCCACATTACACGAGAAAAAGCGAGAAGTGGTAATTCGTAGTAAAAACCGCAGAAAACATAACGTTTTCAACATTTGTTTTCGAAATGACGTAACTGAAAATCTTCACATTGGACGCATTACTCTCAGAAACGTTTACTGTTGTGTCGGTAGCTGGGCCGACACCGTAAAGTTGAGATGGCTGAAAATGAACTCTAGACTAACGCTGTAGCCGATAGGGCACGCAAGGCTACGCCGACGGGCGTGAAGTCTGGAACATGAGAACTTATAAATGAATAAGAAGAAAAGTATGTAGATGCTTATTACTTATCTTTTAATTAGTCCTTGGAATACATCTCTCTTGAATACTCGTAAGCTATAGGCACTGATACAAATGGCGCCTTGCTAGTTCATAGCCATTAACTTAGCTGACGGCTATTCTGTCTCTCGGCTAATGAGAGAAAGGCTTCGTACATCTGGTCGGTAGCTAGGTTCTCGTACAACTGGGCGGTAGCTAGGTTCTCGTACAACTGGGGCGAGTCCACTCTCGTATCACGAGACCTGCCTTTGTGGTGGCGCTAGGTCTGCGATTACACAGTGGCGACACGCGGGTCCGACATGTACTACATGGACCGCGGCCGATTTAAGCTACCACCTAGGTAGTGTGGTGTCTGGCGGTGACACCACATTTACATTTATCGTCTGGCAACTAATGCAGCGTGATGACGTTTGCGGTCGCACCACTCTGTACGAAGTAGAAGCTTCTAAGTTGTTGCAGTCACCAAGAAAGAGGCACAGAAATTCAAGTTTTAGTTTTTGAAAATTCAGTTTTTGGTTGGTTTTGCTGCCTTGTAGTTGACCTAGGACCTTAAGATTTTGCATGAACCGAACTCTGGCAGCCACATTACACGAGAAAAAGCGAGAAGTGGTAATTCGTAGTAAAAACCGCAGAAAACATAACGTTTTCTACATTGTTTTCGTATCGACGTAACTGAAAATCTTCACATTGGACGCATTACTCTCAGAAACGTTTACATTTATCGTCTGGCAACTAATGCCACGTGATGACGTTTGCGGTCGCACCACTCTGTACGAAGTAGAAGCTTCTAAGTTGTTGCAGTCACCAAGAAAGAGGCACAGAAATTCAAGTTTTAGTTTTTGAAAATTCAGTTTTTGGCTGCTTTTGCTGCCTTGTAGTTGACCTAGGACCTTAAGATTTTGCATGAACCGAACTCTGGCAGCCACATTACACGGGAAAAAGCGAGAGGTGGTAATTCCTAGTAAAAACCGCAGAAAACATAACGTTTTCAATATTTGTTTTCGAAATGACGTAACTGAAAATCTTCACATTGGACGCATTACTCTCAGAAAAGTTTACATTTATCGTCTGGCAACTAATGCAGCGTGATGACGTTTGCGGTCGCACCACTCTGTACGAAGTAGAAGCTTCTAAGTTGTTGCAGTCACCAAGAAAGAGGCACAGAAATTCAAGTTTTACTTTTTGAAAATTCAGTTTTTGGCTGCTTTTGCTGCCTTGTAGTTGACCTAGGACCTTAAGATTTTGCATGAACCGAACTCTGGCAGCCACATTACACGAGAAAAAGCGAGAAGTGGTAATTCGTAGTAAAAAAGGCCGAAAACATAACGTTTTCAACATTTGTTTTCGAAATGACGTAACTGAAAATCTTCACATTGGACGCATTACTCTCAGAAACGTTTACATTTATCGTCTGGCAACTAATGCAGCGTGATGACGTTTGCGGTCGCTCCACTCTGTACGAAGTAGAAGCTTCTAAGTTGTTGCAGTCACCAAGAAAGAGGCACAGAAATTCAAGTTTTAGTTTTTGAAAATTCAGTTTTTGGCTGCTTTTGCTGCCTTGTAGTTGACCTAGGACCCTAAGATTTTGCATGAACCGAACTCTGGCAGCCACATTACACGAGAAAAAGCGAGAAGTGGTAATTCGTAGTAAAAACCGCAGAAAACATAACGTTTTCAACATTTGTTTTCGAAATGACGTAACTGAAAATCTTCACATTGGACGCATTACTCTCAGAAACGTTTACATTTATCGACTGGCAACTAATGCAGCGTGATGACGTTTGCGGACGCACCACTCTGTACGAACTAGAAGCTTCTAAGTTGTTGCAGTCACCAAGAAAGAGGCACAGAAATTCAAGTTTTAGTTTTTGAAAATTCAGTTTTTGGCTGCTTTTGCTGCCTTGTAGTTGACCTAGGACCTTAAGATTTTGCATGAAGCGAACTCTGGCAGCCACATTACACGAGAAAAAGCGAGAAGTGGTAATTCGTAGTAAAAACCGCAGAAAACATAACGTTTTCTACATTGTTTTCGTATCGACGTAACTGAAAATCTTCTAATTGGACGCATTACTCTCAGAAACGTTTACATTTATCGTCTGGCAACTAATGCAGCGTGATGACGTTTGCGGTCGCACCACTCTGTACGAAGTAGAAGCTTCTAAGTTGTTGCAGTCACCAAGAAAGAGGCACAGAAATACAAGTTTTAGTTTTTGAAAATTCAGTTTTTGGCTGCTTTTGCTGCCTTGTAGTTGACCTAGGACCTTAAGATTTTGCATGAACCGAACTCTGGCAGCCACATTACACGAGAAAAAGCGAGAAATGGTAATTCGTAGTAAAAACCGCAAAAAACATAACGTTTTCTACATTGTTTTCGTATCGACGTAATTGAAAATCTTCACATTGGACGCATTACTCTCAGAAACGTTTACATTTATCGTCTGGCAACTAATGCAGCGTGATTACGTTTGCGGTCGCACCACTCTGTACGATGTAGAAGCTTCTAAGTTGTTGCAGTCACCAAGAAAGAGGCACAGAAATTCAAGTTTTAGTTTTTGAAAATTCAGTTTTTGCCTTGTAGTTGACCTAGGACCTTAAGATTTTGCATGAACCGAACTCTGGCAGCCACATTACACGAGAAAAAGCCAGAAGTGGTAATTCGTAGTAAAAACCGTAGAAAACATAACGTTTTCAACATTTGTTTTCGTATCGACGTAACTGAAAATCTTCACATTGTACGCATTACACTCAGAAACGTTTACATTTAACGTCTGGCAACTAATGCAGCGTGATGACGTTTGCGGTCGCACCACTCTGTACGTAGTAGAAGCTTCTAAGTTGTTGCAGTCACCAAGAAAGAGGCACAGAAATTCAAGTTTTAGTTTTTGAAAATTCAGTTTTTGGCTGCTTTTGCTGCCTTGTAGTTGACCTAGGACCTTAAGATTTTGCATGAACCGAACTCTGGCAGCCACATTACACGAGAAAAAGCGAGAAGTGGTAATTCGTAGTAAAAACCGAAGAAAACATAACGTTTTCAACATTTGTTTTCGAAATGACGAAACTGAAAATCTCCACATTGGACGCATTACTCTCAGAAACGTTTACATTTATCGTCTGGCAACTAATGCAGCGTGATGACGTTTGCGGTCGCACCACTCAGTACGAAGTAGAAGCTTCTAAGTTGTTGCAGTCACCAAGAAAGAGGCACAGAAATTCAAGTTTTAGTTTTTGAAAATTCAGTTTTTGGCTGCTTTTGCTGCCTTGTAGTTGACCTAGTACCTTAAGATTTTGCATGAACCGAACTCTGGCAGCCACATAACACGAGAAAAAGCGAGAAGTGGTAATTCGTAGTAAAAACCGCAGAAACCATAACGTTTTCAACATTTGTTTTCGAAATGACGTAACTGAAAATCTTCACATTGGACGCATTACTCTCAGAAACGTTTACATTTATCGTCTGGCAACTAATGCAGCGTGATGACGTTTGCGGTCGCACCACTCTGTACGAAGTAGAAGCTTCTAAGTTGTTGCAGTCACCAAGAAAGAGGCACAGAAATTCAAGTTTTAGTTTTTGAAAATTCAGTTTTTGGCTGCTTTTGCTGCCTTGTAGTTGACCTAGGACCTTAAGATTTTGCATCAACCGAACTCTGGCAGCCACATTACACGAGAAAAAGCGAGAAGTGGTAATTCGTAGTAAAAACCGCAGAAAACATAACGTTTTCAACATTTGTTTTCGAAATGACGTAACTGAAAATCTTCACATTGGACGCATTACTCTCAGAAACGTTTACATTTATCGTCTGGCAACTAATGCAGCGTGATGACGTTTGCGGTCGCACCACTCTGTACGAAGTAGAAGCTTCTAAGTTGTTGCAGTCACCAAGAAAGAGGCACAGAAATTCAAGTTTTAGTTTTTGAAAATTCAGTTTTTGGCTGCTTTTGCTGCCTTGTAGTTGACCTAGGACCTTAAGATTTTGCATGAACCGAACTCTGGCAGCCACATTACACGAGAAAAAGCGAGAAGTGGTAATTCGTAGTAAAAAAGGCCGAAAACATAACGTTTTCTACATTGTTTTCGTATCGACGTAACTGAAAATCTTCACATTGGACGCATTACTCTCAGAAACGTTTACATTTATCGTCTGGCAACTAATGCCACGTGATGACGTTTGCGGTCGCACCACTCTGTACGAAGTAGAAGCTTCTAAGTTGTTGCAGTCACCAAGAAAGAGGCACAGAAATTCAAGTTTTAGTTTTTGAAAATTCAGTTTTTGGCTGCTTTTGCTGCCTTGTAGTTGACCTAGGACCTTAAGATTTTGCATGAACCGAACTCTGGCAGCCACATTACATGGGAAAAAGCGAGAAGTGGTAATTCCTAGTAAAAACCGCAGAAAACATAACGTTTTCAACATTTGTTTTCGAAGTGACGTAACTGAAAATCTTCACATGGACGCATTACTCTCAGAAACGTTTACATTTATCGTCTGGCAACTAATGCAGCGTGATGACGTTTGCGGTCGCACCACTCTGTACGAAGTAGAAGCTTCTAAGTTGTTGCAGTCACCAAGAAAGAGGCACAGAAATTCAAGTTTTACTTTTTGAAAATTCAGTTTTTGGCTGCTTTTGCTGCCTTGTAGTTGACCTAGGACCTTAAGATTTTGCATGAACCGAACTCTGGCAGCCACATTACACGAGAAAAAGCGAGAAGTGGTAATTCGTAGTAAAAACCGCAGAAAACATAACGTTTTCAACATTTGTTTTCGAAATGACGTAACTGAAAATCTTCACATTGGACGCATTACTCTCAGAAACGTTTACATTTATCGTCTGGCAACTAATGCAACGTGATGACGTTTGCGGACGCACCACTCTGTACGAAGTAGAAGCTTCTAAGTTGTTGCAGTCACCAAGAAAGAGGCACAGAAATTCAAGTTTTAGTTTTTGAAAATTCAGTTTTTGGCTGCTTTTGCTGCCTTGTAGTTGACCTAGGACCATAAGATTTTGCATGAAACGAACTCTGGCAGCCACATTACACGAGAAAAAGCGAGAAGTGGTAATTCGTAGTAAAAACCGCAGAAAACATAACGTTTTCTACATTGTTTTCGAAATGACGTAACTGAAAATCTTCACATTGGACGCATTACTCTCAGAAACGTTTACATTTATCGTCTGGCAACTAATGCAGCGTGATGACGTTTGCGGTCGCACCACTCTGTACGAAGTAGAAGCTTCTAAGTTGTTGCAGTCACCAAGAAAGAGGCACAGAAATTCAAGTTTTAGTTTTTGAAAATTCAGTTTTTGGCTGCTTTTGCTGCCTTGTAGTTGACCTAGGACCTTAAGATTTTGCGTGAACCGAACTCTGGCAGCCACATTACACGAGAAAAAGCGAGAAGTGGTAATTCGTAGTAAAAACTGCAGAAAACATAACGTTTTCAACATTTGTTTTCGAAATGACGTAACTGAAAATCTTCACATTGGACGCATTACTCTCAGAAACGTTTACATTTATCGTCTGGCAACTAATGCAGCGTAATGATGTTTTCGGTCGCACCACTCTGTACGAAGTAGAAGCTTCTAAGTTGTTGCAGTCACCAACAAAGAGACACAGAAATTCAAGTTTTAGTTTTTGAAAATTCAGTTTTTGGCTGCTTTAGCTGCCTTGTAATTGACCTAGGACCATAAGATTTTGCGTGAACCGAACTCTGGCAGCCACATTACACGAGAAAAAGCGAGAAGTGGTAATTCGTAGTAAAAACCGCAGAAAACATAACGTTTTCAACATTTGTTTTCGAAATGACGTAACTGAAAATCTTCACATTGGACGCATTACTCTCAGATACGTTTACATTTATCGTCTGGCAACTAATTCAGCGTGATGACGTTTGCGGTCGCACCACTCTGTACGAAGTAGAAGCTTCTAAGTTATTGCAGTCACCAAGAAAGAGGCACAGAAATTCAAGTTTTAGTTTTTGAAAATTCAGTTTTTGGCTGCTTTTGCTGCCTTGTAATTGACCTAGGACCTTAAGATTTTGCATCAACCGAACTCTGGCAGCCACATTACACGAGAAAAAGCGAGAAGTGGTAATTCGTAGTAAAAACCGCAGAAAACATAACGTTTTCAACATTTGTTTTCGAAATGACGTAACTGAAAATCTTCACATTGGACGCATTACTCTCAGAAACGTTTACATTTATCGTCTGGCAACTAATGCAGCGTGATGACGTTTGCGGTCGCACCACTCTGTACGAAGTAGAAGCTTCTAAGTTGTTGCAGTCACCAAGAAAGAGGCACAGAAATTCAAGTTTTAGTTTTTGAAAATTCGATTTTTGGTTGCTTTTGCTGCCTTGTATTTGACCTAGGACCTTAAGATTTTGCATGAACCGAACTCTGGCAGCCACATTACACGAGAAAAAGCGAGAAGTGGTAATTCGTAGTAAAAACCGCAGAAAACATAACGTTTTCTACATTGTTTTCGTATCGACGTAACTGAAAATCTTCACATTGGACGCATTACTCTCAGAAACGTTTACATTTATCGTCTGGCAACTAATGCCACGTGATGACGTTTGCGGTTGCACCACTCTGTACGAAGTAGAAGCTTCTAAGTTGTTGCAGTCACCAAGAAAGAGGCACAGAAATTCAAGTTTTAGTTTTTGAAAATTCAGTTTTTGGCTGCTATAGCTGCCTTGTAGTTGACCTAGGACCTTAAGATTTTGCATGAACCGAACTCTGGCAGCCACATTACACGGGAAAAAGCGAGAAGTGGTTATTCCTAGTAAAAACCGAAGAAAACATAACGTTTTCAACATTTGTTTTCGAAATGACGTAAATGGAAACCTTTACATTGGACGCATTACTCTCAGAAACGTTTACATTTATCGTCTGGCAACTAATGCAGCGTAATGACGTTTGCGGTCACACCACTCTGTACGAAGTAGAAGCTTCTAAGTTGTTGCAGTCACCAAGAAAGAGGCACAGAATTTCAAGTTTTACTTTTTGAAAATTCAGTTTTTGGCTGCTTTTGCTGCCTTGTAGTTGACCTAGGACCTTAAGATTTTGCATGAACCGAACTCTGGCAGCCACATTACACGAGAAAAAGCGAGAAGTGGTAATTCGTAGTAAATACCGCAGAAAACATAACGTTTTCAACATTTGTTTTCGAAATGACGTAACTGAAAATCTTCACATTGGACGCATTACTCTCAGAAACGTTTACATTTATCGTCTGGCAACTAATGCAGCGTGATGACGTTTGCGGTCGCACCACTCTGTACGAAGTAGAAGCTTCTAAGTTGTTGCAGTCACCAAGAAAGAGGCACAGAAATTCAAGTTTTAGTTTTTGAAAATTCAGTTTTTGGCTGCTTTTGCTGCCTTGTAGTTGACCTAGGACCTTAAGATTTTGCATGAACCGAACTCTGGCAGCCACATTACACGAGAAAAAGCGAGAAGTGGTAATTCGTAGTAAAAACCGCAGAAAACATAACGTTTTCAACATTTGTTTTCGAAATGACGTAACTGAAAATCTTCACATTGGACGCATTACTCTCAGAAACGTTTACATTTATCGTCTGGCAACTAATGCAGCGTGATGACGTTTGCGGTCGCACCACTCTGTACGAAGTAGAAGCTTCTAAGTTGTTGCAGTCACCAAGAAAGAGGCACAGAAATTCAAGTTTTAGTTTTTGAAAATTCGGTTTTTGGTTGCTTTTGCTGCCTTGTAGTTGACCTAGGACCTTAAGATTTTGCATGAACCGAACTCTGGCAGCCACATTACACGGGAAAAAGCGAGAAGTGGTTATTCCTAGTAAAAACCGAAGAAAACATAACGTTTTCAACATTTGTTTTCGAAATGACGTAACTGGAAATCTTCACATTGGACGCATTACTCTCAGAAACGTTTACATTTATCGTCTGGCAACTAATGCAGCGTGATGACGTTTGCGGTCGCACCACTCTGTACGAAGTAGAAGCTTCTAAGTTGTTGCAGTCACCAAGAAAGAGGCACAGAAATTCAAGTTTTAGTTTTTCAAAATTCGGTTTTTGGTTGCTTTTGCTGCCTTGTAGTTGACCTAGGACCTTAAGATTTTGCATGAACCGAACTCTGGCAGCCACATTACACGGGAAAAAGCGAGAAGTGGTTATTCCTAGTAAAAACCGAAGAAAACATAACGTTTTCAACATTTGTTTTCGAAATGACGTAACTGGAAATCTTCACATTGGACGCATTACTCTCAGAAACGTTTACATTTATCGTCTGGCAACTAATGCAGCGTAATGACGTTTGCGGTCACACCACTCTGTACGAAGTAGAAGCTTCTAAGTTGTTGCAGTCACCAAGAAAGAGGCACAGAAATTCAAGTTTTACTTTTTGAAAATTCAGTTTTTGGCTGCTTTTGTTGCCTTGTAGTTGACCTAGGACCTTAAGATTTTGCATGAACCGAACTCTGGCAGCCACATTACACGAGAAAAAGCGAGAAGTGCTAAATCGTAGTAAAAACCGCAGAAAACATAACGTTTTCAACATTTGTTTTCGAAATGACGTAACTGAAAATCTTCACATTGGACGCATTACTCTCAGAAACGTTTACATTTATCGTCTGGCAACTAATGCAGCGTGATGACGTTTGCGGTCGCACCACTCTGTACGAAGTAGAAGCTTCTAAGTTGTTGCAGTCACCAAGAAAGAGGCACAGAAATTCAAGTTTTAGTTTTTGAAAATTCAGTTTTTGGCTGCTTTTGCTGCCTTGTAGTTGACCTAGGACCTTAAGATTTTGCATCAACCGAACTCTGGCAGCCACATTACACGAGAAAAAGCGAGAAGTGGTAATTCGTAGTAAAAACCGCAGAAAACATAACGTTTTCAACATTTGTTTTCGAAATGACGTAACTGAAAATCTTCACATTGGACGCATTACTCTCAGAAACGTTTACATTTATCGTCTGGCAACTAATGCAGCGTGATGACGTTTGCGGTCGCACCACTCTGTACGAAGTAGAAGCTTCTAAGTTGTTGCAGTCACCAAGAAAGAGGCACAGAAATTCAAGTTATAGTTTTTGAAAATTCGGTTTTTGGTTGCTTTTGCTGCCTTGTAGTTGACCTAGGACCTTAAGATTTTGCATGAACCGACCTCTGGCAGCCACATTACACGGGAAAAAGCGAGAAGTGGTTATTCCTAGTAAAAACCGAAGAAAACATAACGTTTTCAACATTTGTTTTCGAAATGACGTAACTGGAAATCTTCACATTGGACGCATTACTCTCAGAAACGTTTACATTTATCGTCTGGCAACTAATGCAGCGTAATGACGTTTGCGGTCACACCACTCTGTACGAAGTAGAAGCTTCTAAGTTGTTGCAGTCACCAAGAAAGAGGCACAGAAATTCAAGTTTTACTTTTTGAAAATTCAGTTTTTGGCTGCTTTTGCTGCCTTGTAGTTGACCTAGGACCTTAAGATTTTGGCATGAACCGAACTCTGGCAGCCACATTACACGAGAAAAAGCGAGAAGTGGTAATTCGTAGTAAAAACCGCAGAAAACATAACGTTTTCAACATTTGTTTTCGAAATGACGTAACTGAAAATCTTCACATTGGACGCATTACTCTCAGAAACGTTTACATTTATCGTCTGGCAACTAATGCAGCGTGATGACGTTTGCGGTCGCACCACTCTGTACGAAGTAGAAGCTTCTAAGTTGTTGCAGTCACCAAGAAAGAGGCACAGAAATTCAAGTTTTAGTTTTTGAAAATTCAGTTTTTGGCTGCTTTTGCTGCCTTGTAGTTGACCTAGGACCTTAAGATTTTGCATCAACCGAACTCTGGCAGCCACATTACACGAGAAAAAGCGAGAAGTGGTAATTCGTAGTAAAAACCGCAGAAAACATAACGTTTTCAACATTTGTTTTCGAAATGACGTAACTGAAAATCTTCACATTGGACGCATTACTCTCAGAAACGTTTACATTTATCGTCTGGCAACTAATGCAGCGTGATGACGTTTGCGGACGCACCACTCTGTACGAAGTAGAAGCTTCTAAGTTGTTGCAGTCACCAAGAAAGAGGCACAGAAATTCAAGTTTTAGTTTTTGAAAATTCAGTTTTTGGCTGCTTTTGCTGCCTTGTAGTTGACCTAGGACCTTAAGATTTTGCATCAACCGAACTCTGGCAGCCACATTACACGAGAAAAAGCGAGAAGTGGTAATTCGTAGTAAAAACCGCAGAAAACATAACGTTTTCAACATTTGTTTTCGAAATGACGTAACCGAAAATCTTCACATTGGACGCATTACTCTCAGAAACGTTTACATTTATCGTCTGGCAACTAATGCAGCGTGATGACGTTTGCGGTCGCACCACTCTGAACGAAGTAGAAGCTTCTAAGTTGTTGCAGTCACCAAGAAAGAGGCACAGAAATTCAAGTTTTAGTTTTTGAAAATTCGGTTTTTGGTTGCTTTTGCTGCCTTGTAGTTGACCTAGGACCTTAAGATTTTGCATGAACCGAACTCTGGCAGCCACATTACACGCGAAAAAGCGAGAAGTGGTAATTCGTAGTAAAAACCGCAGAAAACATAACGTTTTCTACATTGTTTTCGTATCGACGTAACTGAAAATTTTCACATTGGACGCATTACTCTCAGAAACGTTTACATTTATCGTCTGGCAACTAATGCCACGTGATGACGTTTGCGGTCGCACCACTCTGTACGAAGTAGAAGCTTCTAAGTTGTTGCAGTCACCAAGAAAGAGGCACAGAAATTCAAGTTTTAGTTTTTGAAAATTCAGTTTTTGGCTGCTTTTGCTGCCTTGTAGTTGACCTAGGACCTTAAGATTTTGCATGAACCGAACTCTGGCAGCCACATTACACGGGAAAAAGCGAGAAGTGGTTATTCCTAGTAAAAACCGAAGAAAACATAACGTTTTCAACATTTGTTTTCGAAATGACGTAACTGGAAATCTTCACATTGGACGCATTACTCTCAGAAACGTTTACATTTATCGTCTGGCAACTAATGCAGCGTAATGACGTTTGCGATCACACCACTCTGTACGAAGTAGAAGCTTCTAAGTTGTTGCAGTCACCAAGAAAGAGGCACAGAAATTCAAGTTTTACTTTTTGAAAATTCAGTTTTTGGCTGCTTTTGCTGCCTTGTAGTTGACCTAGGACCTTAAGATTTTGCATGAACCGAACTCTAGCAGCCACATTACACGAGAAAAAGCGAGAAGTGGTAAATCGTAGTAAAAACCGCAGAAAACATAACGTTTTCAACATTTATTTTCGAAATGACGTAACTGAAAATCTTCACATTGGACGCATTACTCTCAGAAACGTTTACATTTATCGTCTGGCAACTAATGCAGCGTGATGACGTTTGCGGACGCACCACTCTGTACGAAGTAGAAGCTTCTAAGTTGTTGCAGTCACCAAGAAAGAGGCACAGAAATTCAAGTTTTAGTTTTTGAAAATTCAGTTTTTGGCTGCTTTTGCTGCCGTGTAGTTGACCTAGGACCTTAAGATTTTGCATCAACCGAACTCTGGCAGCCACATTACACGAGAAAAAGCGAGAAGTGGTAATTCGTAGTAAAAGCCGCAGAAAACATAACGTTTTCTACATTGTTTTCGTATCGACGTAACTGAAAATCTTCTAATTGGACGCATTACTCTCAGAAACGTTTACATTTATCGTCTGGCAACTAATGCAGCGTGATGACGTTTGCGGTCGCACCACTCTGTACGAAGTAGAAGCTTCTACGTTGTTGCAGTCACCAAGAAAGAGGCACAGAAATTCAAGTTTTAGTTTTTGAAAATTCAGTTTTTGGCTGCTTTTGCTGCCTTGTAGTTGACCTAGGACCTTAAGATTTTGCATGAACCGAACTCTGGCAGCCACATTACACGAGCAAAAGCGAGAAGTGGTAATTCGTAGTAATAACCGCAGAAAACATAACGTTTTCTACATTGTTTTCGTATCGACGTAACTGAAAATCTTCACATTGGACGAATTACTCTCAGAAACGTTTACATTTATCGTCTGGCAACTAATGCAGCGTGATGACGTTTGCGGTCGCACCACTCTGTACGAAGTAGAAGCTTCTAAGTTGTTGCAGTCACCAAGAAAGAGGCAAAGAAATACAAGTTTTAGTTTTTGAAAATTCAGTTTTTGGCTGCTTTTGCTGCCTTGTAGTTGACCTAGGACCTTAAGATTTTGCATGAACCGATCTCTGGCAGCCACATTACACGAGAAAAAGCGAGAAGTGGTAATTCGTAGTAAAAACCGCAAAAAACATAACGTTTTCTACATTGTTTTCGTATCGACGTAATTGAAAATCTTCACATTGGACGCATTACTCTCAGAAACGTTTACATTTATCGTCTGGCAACTAATGCAGCGTGATTACGTTTGCGGTCGCACCACTCTGTACGATGTAGAAGCTTCTAAGTTGTTGCAGTCACCAAGAAAGAGGCACAGAAATTCAAGTTTTAGTTTTTGAAAATTCAGTTTTTGGCTGCTTTTTCTGCCTTGTAGTTGACCTAGGACCATAAGATTTTGCATGAACCGAACTCTGGCAGCCACATTACACGAGAAAAAGCGAGAAGTGGTAATTCGTAGTAAAAACCGCAGAAAACATAACGTTTTCAACAGTTGTTTTCGAAATGACGTAACTGAAAATCTTCACATTGGACGCATTACTCTCAGAAACGTTTACATTTATCGTCTGGCAACTAATGCAGCGTGATGACGTTTGCGGTCGCACCACTCTGTACGAAGTAGAAGCTTCTAAGTTGTTGCAGTCACCAAGAAAGAGGCACAGAAATTCAAGTTTTAGTTTTTGAAAATTCAGTTTTTGGTTGCTTTTGCTGCCTTGTAGTTGACCTAGGACCTTAAGATTTTGCATGAACCGAACTCTGGCAGCCACATTACACGAGAAAAAGCGAGAAGTGGTAATTCGTAGTAAAAACCGCAGAAAACATAACGTTTTCTACATTGTTTTCGTATCGACGTAACTGAAAATCTTCACGTTGGACGCATTACTCTCAGAATCGTTTACATTTATCGTCTGGCGACTAATGCAGCGTGATGACGTTTGCGGTCGCACCACTCTGTACGAAGTAGAAGCTTCTAAGTTGTTGCAGTCACCAAGAAAGGGGCACAGAAATTCAAGTTTTAGTTTTTGAAAATTTAGTTTTTGGATGCTTTTGCTGCCTTGTAGTTGACCTAGGACCTTAAGATTTTGCATGAACCAAACTCCGGCAGCCACAATACACGAGAAAAAGCGAGAAGTGGTAATTCGTAGTAAAAACCGCAGAAAACATATTGTTTTCTACATTGTTTTCGAAATGACGTAACTGAAAATCTTCACATTGGACGCATTACTCTCAGAAACGTTTACATTTATCGTCTGGCAACTAATGCAGCGTGATGACGTTTGCGGTCGCACCACTCTGTACGAAGTAGAAGCTTCTAAGTTGTTGCAGTCACCAAGAAAGAGGCACAGAAATTCAAGTTTTAGTTTTTGAAAATTCAGTTTTTGGCTGCTTTTGCTGCCTTGTAGTTGACCTAGGACCTTAAGATTTTGCATGAACCGAACTCTGGCAGCCACATTACACGAGAAAAAGCGAGAAGTGGTAATTCGTAGTAAAAACCGCAGAAAACATAACGTTTTCAACATTTGTTTTCGAAATGACGTAACTGAAAATCTTCACATTGGACGCATTACTCTCAGAAACGTTTACATTTATCGTCTGGCAACTAATGCCGCGTGATGACGTTTGCGGTCGCACCACTCTGTACGAAGTAGAAGCTTCTAAGTTGTTGCAGTCACCAAGAAAGAGGCACAGAAATTCAAGTTTTACTTTTTGAAAATTCAGTTTTTGGCTGCTTTTGCTGCCTTTTAGTTGACCTAGGTCCTTAAGATTTTGCATGAACCGAACTCTGGCAGCCACATTACACGAGAAAAAGCGAGAAGTGGTAATTCGTAGTAAAAACCGCAGAAAACATAACGTTTTCAACATTTGTTTTCGAAATGACGTAACTGAAAATCTTCACATTGGACGCATTACTCTCAGAAACGTTTACATTTATCGTCTGGCAACTAATGCAGCGTAATGACGTTTTCGGTCGCACCACTCTGTACGAAGTAGAAGCTTCTAAGTTGTTGCAGTCACCAACAAAGAGGCACAGAAATTCAAGTTTTAGTTTTTGAAAATTCAGTTTTTGGCTGCTTTAGCTGCCTTGTAGTTGACCTAGGACCATAAGATTTTGCATGAACCGAACTCTGGCAGCCGCATTACACGAGAAAAAGCGAGGAGTGGTAATTCGTAGTAAAAACCGCAGAAAACATAACGTTTTCAACATTTGTTTTTGAAATGACGTAACTGAAAATCTTCACATTGGACGCATTACTCTCAGAAACGTTTACATTTATCGTCTGGCAACTAATGCAGCGTGATGACGTTTGCGGTCGCACCACTCTGTACGAAGTAGAAGCTTCTAAGTTGTTGCAGTCACCAAGAAAGAGGCACAGAAATTCAAGTTTTAGTTTTTGAAAATTCAGTTTTTGGCCGGTTTGGCTGCCTTGTAGTTGACCTAGGACCTTAAGATTTTGCATGAACCGAACTCTGGCAGCCACATTACACGAGAAAAAGCGAGAAGTGGTAATTCGTAGTAAAAACCGCAGAAAACATAACGTTTTCAACATTTGTTTTCGAAATGACGAAACTGAAAATCTTCACATTGGCCGCATTACTCTCAGAAACGTTTACATTTATCGTCTGGCAACTAATGCAGCGTGATGACGTTTGCGGTCGCACCACTCTGTACGAAGTAGAAGCTTCTAAGTTGTTGCAGTCACAAAGAAAGAGGCACAGAAATTCAAGTTTTAGTTTTTGAAAATTCAGTTTTTGGCTGCTTTTGCTGCCTTGTAGTTGACCTAGGACATTAAGATTTTGCATGAACCGAACTCTGGCAGCCACATTACTCGAGAAAAAGCGAGAAGTGGTAATTCGTAGTAAAAACCGCAGAAAACATAACGTTTTCAACATTTGTTTTCGAAATGACGTAACTGAAAATCTTCACATTGGACGCATTACTCTCAGATACGTTTACATTTATCGTCTGGCAACTAATTCAGCGTGATGACGTTTGCGGTCGCACCACTCTGTACGAAGTAGAAGCTTCTAAGTTGTTGCAGTCACCAAGAAAGAGGCACAGAAATTCAAGTTTTAGTTTTTGAAAATTCAGTTTTTGGCTGCTTTTGCTGCCTTGTAGTTGACCTAGGACCTTAAGATTTTGCATCAACCGAACTCTGGCAGCCACATTACACGAGAAAAAGCGAGAAGTGGTAATTCGTAGTAAAAACCGAAGAAAACATAACGTTTTCAACATTTGTTTTCGAAATGACGTAACTGAAAATCTTCACATTGGACGCATTACTCTCAGAAACGTTTACATTTATCGTCTGGCAACTAATGCAGCGTGATGACGTTTGCGGTCGCACCACTCTGTACGAAGTAGAAGCTTCTAAGTTGTTGCAGTCACCAAGAAAGAGGCACAGAAATTCAAGTTTTAGTTTTTGAAAATCGG
Source organism: Schistocerca serialis cubense (assembly GCF_023864345.2). Lineage (NCBI taxonomy): Eukaryota > Metazoa > Arthropoda > Insecta > Orthoptera > Acrididae > Schistocerca > Schistocerca serialis. The sequence continues at coordinate 5,356,271 of NW_026047571.1, forward strand.
TTTTTGGTTGCTTTTGCTGCCTTGTAGTTGACCTAGGACCTTAAGATTTTGCATGAACCGAACTCTGGCAGCCACATTACACGAGAAAAAGCGAGAAGTGGTAATTCGTAGTAAAAACCACAGAAAACATAACGTTTTCTACATTGTTTTCGTATCGACGTAACTGAAAATCTTCACATTGGACGCATTACTCTCAGAAACGTTTACATTTATCGTCTGGCAACTAATGCAGCCTGATTACGTTTGCGGTCGCACCACTCTGTACGATGTAGAAGCTTCTAAGTTGTTGCAGTCACCAAGAAAGAGGCACAGAAATTCAAGTTTTAGTTTTTGAAAATTCAGTTTTTGGCTGCTTTTTCTGCCTTGTAGTTGACCTAGGACCATAAGATTTTGCATGAACCGAACTCTGGCAGCCACATTACACGAGAAAAAGCGAGAAGTGGTAATTCGCAGTAAAAACCGCAGAAAACATAACGTTTTCAACATTTGTTTTCGAAATGACGTAACTGAAAATCTTCACGTTGGACGCATTACTCTCAGAAACGTTTACATTTATCGTCTGGCAACTAATGCAGCGTGATGACGTTTGCGGTCGCACCACTATGTACGAAGTAGAAGCTTCTAAGTTGTTGCAGTCACCCAGAAAGAGGCACAGAAATTCAAGTTTTAGTTTTTGAAAATTCAGTTTTTGGCTGCTTTTGCTGACTTGTAGTTGACCTAGGACCTTAAGATTTTGCATCAACAGAACTCTGGCAGCCACATTACACGAAAAAAAGCGAGAAGTGGTAATTCGTAGTAAAAACCGCAGAAAACATAACGTTTTCTACATTGTTTTCGTATCAACGTAACTGAAAATCTTCTCATTGGACGCATTACTCTCAGAAACGTTTACATTTATCGTCTGGCAACTAATGCAGCGTGATGACGTTTGCGGTCGCACCACTCTGTACGAAGTAGAAGCTTCTAAGTTGTTGCAGTCACCAAGAAAGAGGCACAGAAATTCAAGTTTTAGTTTCTGAAAATTCAGTTTTTGGCTGCTTTTGCTGCCTTGTAGTTGACCTAGGACCTTAAGATTTTGCATGAACCGAACTCTGGCAGCCACATTACACGAGAAAAAGCGAGAAGTGGTAATTCGTAGTAAAAACCGCAAAAAACATAACGTTTTCTACATTGTTTTCGTATCGACGTAATTGAAAATCTTCATATTGGACGCATTACTCTCAGAAACGTTTACATTTATCGTCTGGCAACTAATGCAGCGTGATTACGTATGCGGTCGCACCACTCTGTACGATGTAGAAGCTTCTAAGTTGTTGCAGTCACCAAGAAGAGGCACAGAAATTCAAGTTTTAGTTTTTGAAAATTCAGTTTTTGCCTTGTAGTTGACCTAGGACCTTAAGATTTTGCATGAACCGAACTCTGGCAGCCACATTACACGAGAAAAAGCGAGAAGTGGTAATTCGTAGTAAAAACCGCAGAAAACATAACGTTTTCAACATTTGTTTTCGTATCGACGTAACTGAAAATCTTCACATTGGACGCATTACTCTCAGAAACGTTTACATTTAACGTCTGGCAACCAATGCAGCGTGATGACGTTTGCGGTCGCACCACTCTGTACGTAGTAGAAGCTTCTAAGTTGTTGCAGTCACCAAGAAAGAGGCACAGAAATTCAAGTTTTAGTTTTTGAAAATTCAGTTTTTTGCTGCTTTTGCTGCCTTGTAGTTGACCTAGGACCTTAAGATTTTGCATGAACCGAACTCTGGCAGCCACATTACACGAGAAAAAGCGAGAAGTGGTAATTCGTAGTAAAAACCGCAAAAAACATAACGTTTTCTACATTGTTTTCGTATCGACGTAGTTGAAAATCTTCACATTGGACGCATTACTCTCAGAAACGTTTACATTTATCGTCTGGCAACTAATGCAGCGTGATTACGTTTGCGGTCGCACCACTCTGTACGATGTAGAAGCTTCTAAGTTGTTGCAGTCACCAAGAAAGAGGCACAGAAATTCAAGTTTTAGTTTTTGAAAATTCAGTTTTTTGCTGCTTTTTCTGCCTTGTAGTTGACCTTGGACCATAAGATTTTGCATGAACCGAACTCTGGCAGCCACATTACACGAGAAAAAGCGAGAAGTGGTAATTCGTAGTAAAAACCGCAGAAAACATAACGTTTTCAACATTTGTTTTCGAAATGACGTAACTGAAAATCTTCACATTGGATGCATTACTCTCAGAAACGTTTACATTTATCGTCTGGAAACTAATGCAGCGTGATGACGTTTGCGGTCGCTCCACTCTGTACGAAGTAGAAGCTTCTAAGTTATTGCAGTCACCAAGAAAGAGGCACAGAAATTCAAGTTTTAGTTTTTGAAAATTCAGTTATTGGCTGCTTTTGCTGCCTTGTAGTTGACCTAGGACCTTAAGATTTCGCATGAACCGAACTCTGGCAGCCACATTACACGAGAAAAAGCGAGAAGTGGTAATTCGTAGTAAAAACCGCAGAAAACATAACGTTTTCAACATTTGTTTTCGAAATGACGTAACTGAAAATCTTCACATTGGACGCATTACTCTCAGAAACGTTTACATTTATCGACTGGCAACTAATGCAGCGTGATGACGTTTGCGGTCGCACCACTCTGTACGAAGTAGAAGCTTCTAAGTTGTTGCAGTCACCAAGAAAGAGGCACAGAAATTCAAGTTTTAGTTTTTGAAAATTCAGTTTTTGGCTGCTTTTGCTGCCTTGTAGTTGACCTAGGACCTTAAGATTTTGCATGAACAGAACTCTGGCAGCCACATTACACGAGAAAAAGCGAGAAGTGGTAATTCGTAGTAAAAACCGCAGAAAACATAACGTTTTCTACATTGTTTTCGTATCGACGTAACTGAAAATCTTCTCATTGGACGCATTACTCTCAGAAACGTTTACATTTATCGTCTGGCAACTAATGCAGCGTGATGACGATTGCGGTCGCACCACTCTGTACGAAGTAGAAGCTTCTAAGTTGTTGCAGTCACCAAGAAAGAGGCACAGAAATTCAAGTTTTAGTTTCTGAAAATTCAGTTTTTGGCTGCTTTTGCTGCCTTGTAGTTGACCTAGGACCTTAAGATTTTGCATGAACCGAACTCTGGCAGCCACATTACACGAGAAAAAGCGAGAAGTGGTAATTCGTAGTAAAAATCGCAGAAAACATAACGTTTTCTACATTGTTTTCGTATCGACGTAACTGAAAGTCTTCACATTGGACGAATTACTCTCAGAACCGCTTACATTTATCGTCTGGCAACTAATGCAGCGTGATGACGTTTGCGGTCGCACCACTCTGTACGAAGTAGAAGCTTCTAAGTTGTTGCAGTCACCAAAAAAGAGGCACAGAAATTCAAGTTTTAGTTTTTGAAATTTCAGTTTTTGGCTGCTTTTGCTGCCTTGTAGTTGACCTAGGACCTTAAGATTTTGCATGAACCGAACTCTGGCAGCCACATTACACGAGAAAAAGCGAGAAGTGGTAATTCGTAGTAAAGACCGCAAAAAACATAACGTTTTCTACGTTGTTTTCGTATCGACGTAATTGAAAACCTTTATATTGGACGCATTACTCTCAGAAACGTTTACATTTATCGTCTGGCAACTAATGCAGCGTGATTACGTATGCGGTCGCACCACTCTGTACGATGTAGAAGCTTCTAAGTTGTTGCAGTCACGAAGAAAGAGGCACAGAAATTCAAGTTTTAGTTTTTGAAAATTCAGTTTTTGCCTTGTAGTTAACCTAGGACCTTAAGATTTTGCATGAACCGAACTCTGGCAGCCACATTACACGAGAAAAAGCGAGAAGTGGTAATTCGTAGTAAAAACCGCAGAAAACATAACGTTTTCAACATTTGTTTTCGTATCGACGTAACTGAAAATCTTCACATTGGACGCATTACTCTCAGAAACGTTTACATTTAACGTCTGGCAACTAATGCAGCGTGATGACGTTTGCGGTCGCACCACTCTGTACGTAGTAGAAGCTTCTAAGTTGTTGCAGTCACCAAGAAAGAGGCACAGAAATTCAAGTTTTAGTTTTTGAAAATTCAGTTTTTGGCTGCTTTTGCTGCCTTGTAGTTAACCTAGGACCTTAACATTTTGCATGAACCGAACTCTGGCAGCCACATTACACGAGAAAAAGCGAGAAGGGGTAATTCGTAGTAAAAACCGCAGAAAACATAACGTTTTCTGCATTGTTTTCGTATCGACGTAACTGAAAATCTTCTCATTGGACGCATTACTCTCAGAAACGTTTACATTTATCGTCTGGCAACTAATGCAGCGTGATGACGTTTGCGGTCGCACCACTCTGTACGAAGTAGAAGCTTCTAAGTTGTTGCAGTCACCAAGAAAGAGGCACAGAAATTCAAGTTTTAGTTTTTGAAAATTCAGTTTTTGGCTGCTTTTGCTGCCTTGTAGTTGACCTAGGACCTTAATATTTTGCATGATTCGAACTCTGGCAGCCACATTACACGAGAAAAAGCGAGAAGTGGTAATTCGTAGTAAAAACCGCAGAAAACATAACGTTTTCTACATTGTTTTCGTATCGACGTAACTGAAAATCTTCACATTGTACGCATTACTCTCAGAAACGTTTACATTTATCGTCTGGCAACTAATGCAGCGTGATGACGTTTGCGGTCGCACCACTCTGTACGAAGTAGAAGCTTCTAGGTTGTTGCAGTCACCAAGAAAGAGGCACAGAAATTCAAGTTTTAGTTTTTGAAAATTCAGTTTTTGGCTGCTTTTGCTGCCTTGTAGTTGACCTAGGACCTTAAGATTTTGCATGAACCGAACTCTGGCAGCCACATTACACGAGAAAAAGCGATAAGTGGTAATTCGTAGTAAAAACCACAGAAAACCTAACGTTTTCTACATTGTTTTCGAAATGACGTAACTGAACATCTTCACATTGGACGCATTACTCTCAGAAACGTTCACATTTATCGTCTGGCAACTAATGCAGCGTGATGACGTTTGCGGTCGCACCACTCTGTACGAAGTAGAAGCTTCTAAGTTGTTGCAGTCACCAAGAAAGAGGCACAGAAATTCAAGTTTTAGTTTTTGAAAATTCAGTTTTTGGCTGCTTTTGCTGCCTTGTAGTTGACCTAGGACCTTAAGATTTTGCATGAACCGAACTCTGGCAGCCACATTACACGAGAAAAAGCGAGAAGTGGTAATTCGTAGTAAAAACCGCAGAAAACATAACGTTTTCTTCATTGTTTTCGAAATGACGTAACTGAAAATCTTCACATTGGACGCATTACTCTCAGAAACGTTTACATTTATCGTCTGGCAACTAATGCCGCGTGATGACGTTCGCGGGGTCACCACCCAGTACGAAGTAGAAGTTTCTAAGTTGTTGCAGCACCAAGAAAGATGCACAGAAATTCAAGTTTTAGTTTTTGAAAATTCAGTTTTTGGCTGCTTTTGCTGCCTTGTTGTTGACCTAGGACCTTAAGATTTTGCATGAACCGAACTCTGGCAGCCACATTACACGAGAAAAAGCGAGAAGTGGTAATTCGTAGTAAGAACCGCAGAAAACATAACGTTTTCAACATTTGTTTTCGAAATGACGTAACTGAAAATCTTCACATTGGACGCATTACTCTCAGAAACGTTTACATTTATCGTCTGGCAACTAATGCAGCGTGATGACGTTTGCGGTCGCACCACTCTGTACGAAGTAGAAGCTTCTAAGTTGTTGCAGTCACCAAGAAAGAGGCACAGAAATTCAAGTTTTAGTTTTTGAAAATTCAGTTTTTGGCTGCTTTTGCTGCCTTGTAGTTGACCTAGGACCTTAAGATTTTGCATGAACCGAACTCTGGCAGCCACATTACACGAGAAAATCGAGAAGTGGTAATTCGTAGTAAAAACCGCAGAAAACATAACGTTTTCTTCATTGCTTTCGAAATGACGTAACTGAAAATCTTCACATTGGACGCATTACTCTCAGAAACGTTTACATTTATCGTCTGGCAACTAATGCCGCGTGATGACGTTTGCGGTCGCACCACCCTGTATGAAGTAGAAGTTTCTAAGTTGTTGCAGTCACCAAGAAAGAGGCACAGATATTCAAGTTTTAGTTTTTGAAAATTCAGTTTTTGGCTGCTTTTGCTGCCTTGTAGTTGACCTAGGACCTTAAGATTTTGCATGAACCGAACTCTGGCAGCCACATTACACGAGAAAAAGCGAGAAGTGGTAATTCGTAGTAAAAACCGCAGAAAACATATCGTTTTCAACATTTGTTTTCGAAATGACGTAACTGAAAATCTTCACATTGGACGCATTACTCTCAGAAACGTTTACATTTATCGTCTGGCAACTAATGCAGCGTGATGAAGTTTGCGGTCGCACCACTCTGTACGAAGTAGAAGCTTCTAAGTTGTTGCAGTCACCAAGAAAGAGGCACAGAAATTCAAGTTTTAGTTTCTGAAAATTCAGTTTTTGGCTGCTTTTGCTGCCTTGTAGTTGACCTAGGACCTTAAGATTTTGCATGAACCGAACTCTGGCAGCCACATTACACGAGAAAAAGCGAGAAGTCTTAATTCGTGGTAAAAACCGCAGAAAACATTACGTTTTCTACATTGTATTCGAAATGACGCAACTGAAAATCTGCACATTGGACGCATTACTCTCAGAAACCTTTACATTTATCGTCTGGCAACTAATGCAGCGTAATGACGTTTGCGGTCGCACCACTCTGTACGAAGTAGAAGCTTCTAAGTTGTTGCAGTCACCAAGAAAGAGGCACAGAAATTCAAGTTTTAGTTTTTGAAAATTCAGTTTTTGGCTGCTTTTGCTGCCTTGTAGTTGACCTAGGACCTTAAGATTCTGCATGAACCGAACTCTGGCAGCCACATTACACGAGAAAAAGCGAGAAGTGGTAATTCGTAGTAAGAACCGCAGAAAACATAACGTTTTCAACATTTGTTTTCGAAATGACGTAACTGAAAATCTTCACATTGGACGCATTACTCTCAGAAACGTTTACATTTATCGTCTGGCAACTAATGCAGCGTGATGACGCTTGCGGTCGCACCACTCTGTACGAAGTAGAAGCTTCTAAGTTGTTGCAGTCACCAAGAAAGAGGCACAGAAATTCAAGTTTTAGTTTTTGAAAATTCAGTTTTTGGCTGCTTTAGCTGCCTTGTAGTTGACCTAGGACCTTAAGATTTTCCATGAACCGAACTCTGGCAGCCACATTACACGAGAATAAGCGAGAAGTGGTAATTCGTAGTAAAAACCGCAGAAAACATAACGTTTTCTACATTGTTTTCGAAATGACGTAACTGAAAATCTTCACATTGGACGCATTACTCTCAGAAACGTTTACATTTATCGTCTGGCAACTAATGCAGCGTGATGACGTTTGCGGTCGCACCACTCTGTACGAAGTAGAAGCTTCTAAGTTGTTGCAGTCACCAAGAAAGAGGCACAGAAATTCAAGTTTTAGTTTTTGAAAATTCAGTTTTTGGCTGCTTTTGCTGCCTTGTAGTTGACCTAGGACCTTAAGATTTTGCATGAACCGAACTCTGGCAGCCACATTACACGAGAAAATCGAGAAGTGGTAATTCGTAGTAAAAACCGCAGAAAACATAACGTTTTCTTCATTGTTTTCTAAATGACGTAACTGAAAATCTTCACATTGGACGCATTACTCTCAGAAACGTTTACATTTATCGTCTGGCAACTAATGCCGCGTGATGACGTTTGCGGTCGCACCACCCTGTACGAAGTAGAAGTTTCTAAGTTGTTGCAGTCACCAAGAAAGAGGCACAGATATTCAAGTTTTAGTTTTTGAAAATTCAGTTTTTGGCTGCTTTTGCTGCCTTGTAGTTGACCTAGGACCTTAAGATTTTGCATGAACCGAACTCTGGCAGCCACATTACACGAGAAAAAGCGAGAAGTGGTAATTCGTAGTAAAAACCGCAGAAAACATAACGTTTTCAACATTTGTTTTCGAAATGACGTAACTGAAAATCTTCACATTGGACGCATTACTCTCAGAAACGTTTACATTTATCGTCTGGCAACTAATGCAGCGTGATGAAGTTTGCGGTCGCACCACTCTGTACGAAGTAGAAGCTTCTAAGTTGTTGCAGTCACCAAGAAAGAGGCACAGAAATTCAAGTTTTAGTTTCTGAAAATTCAGTTTTTGGCTGCTTTTGCTGCCTTGTAGTTGACCTAGGACCTTAAGATTTTGCATGAACCGAACTCTGGCAGCCACATTACACGAGAAAAAGCGAGAAGTCTTAATTCGTGGTAAAAACCGCAGAAAACATTACGTTTTCTACATTGTTTTCGAAATGACGCAACTGAAAATCTGCACATTGGACGCATTACTCTCAGAAACCTTTACATTTATCGTCTGGCAACTAATGCAGCGTAATGACGTTTGCGGTCGCACCACTCTGTACGAAGTAGAAGCTTCTAAGTTGTTGCAGTCACCAAGAAAGAATCACAGAAATTCAAGTTTTAGTTTTTGAAAATTCAGTTTTTGGCTGCTTTTGCTGCCTTGTAGTTGACCTAGGACCTTAAGATTTTGCATGAACCGAACTCTGGCAGCCACATTACACGAGAAAATCGAGAAGTGGTAATTCGTAGTAAAAACCGCAGAAAACATAACGTTTTCTTCATTGTTTTCGAAATGACGTACCTGAAAATCTTCACATTGGACGCATTACTCTCAGAAACGTTTACATTTATCGTCTGGCAACTAATGCCGCGTGATGACGTTTGCGGTCGCACCACCCTGTACGAAGTAGAAGTTTCTAAGTTGTTGCAGTCACCAAGAAAGAGGCACAGATATTCAAGTTTTAGTTTTTGAAAATTCAGTTTTTGGCTGCTTTTGCTGCCTTGTAGTTGACCTAGGACCTTAAGATTTTGCATGAACCGAACTCTGGCAGCCACATTATACGAGAAAAAGCGAGAAGTGGTAATTCGTAGTGAAGACCACAAAAAACATAACGTTTTCTACATTGTTTTCGTATCGACGTAATTGAAAACCTTTATATTGGACGCATTACTCTCAGAAACGTTTACATTTATCGTCTGGCAACTAATGCAGCGTGATTACGTATGCGGTCGCACCACTCTGTACGATGTAGAAGCTTCTAAGTTGTTGCAGTCACCAAGAAAGAGGCGCAGAAATTCAAGTTTTAGTTTTTTAAAATTCAGTTTTTGCCTTGTAGTTGACCTAGGACCTTAAGATTTTGCATGAACCGAACTCTGGCAGCCACATTACACGAGAAAAAGCGAGAAGTGGTAATTCGTAGTAAAAACCGCAGGAAACATAACGTTTTCAACATTTGTTTTCGTATCGACGTAACTGAAAATCTTCACATTGGACGCATTATTCTCAGAAACGTTTACATTTAACGTCTGGCAACTAATGCAGCGTGATGACGTTTGCGGTCGCACCACTCTGAACGTAGTAGAAGCTTCTAAGTTGTTGCAGTCACCAAGAAAGAGGCACAGAAATTCAAGTTTTAGTTTTTGAAAATTCAGTTTTTGGCTGCTTTTGCTGCCTTGTAGTTGACCTAGGACCTTAAGATTTTGCATGAACCGAACTCTGGCAGCCACATTACACGAGAAAATCGAGAAGTGGTAATTCGTAGTAAAAACCGCAGAAAACATAACGTTTTCTTCATTGTTTTCGAAATGACGTAACTGAAAATCTTCACATTGGACGCATTACTCTCAGAAACGTTTACATTTATCGTCTGGCAACTAATGCCGCGTGATGACGTTTGCGGTCGCACCACCCTGTACGAAGTAGAAGTTTCTAAGTTGTTGCAGTCACCAAGAAAGAGGCACAGATATCCAAGTTTTAGTTTTTGAAAATTCAGTTTTTGGCTGCTTTTGCTGCCTTGTAGTTGACCTAGGACCTTAAGATTTTGCATGAACCGAACTCTGGCAGCCACATTACACGAGAAAAAGCGAGAAGTGGTAATTCGTAGTAAAAACCGCAGAAAACATAACGTTTTCTTCATTGTTTTCGAAATGACGTAACTGAAAATCTTCACATTGGACGCATTACTCTCAGAAACGTTTACATTTATCGTCTGGCAACTAATGCCGCGTGATGACGTTTGCGGTCGCACCACCCTGTACGAAGTAGAAGTTTCTAAGTTGTTGCAGTCACCAAGAAAGAGGCACAGAAATTCAAGTTTTAGTTTTTGAAAATTCAGTTTTTGGCTGCTTTTGCTGCCTTGTAGTTGACCTAGGACCTTAAGATTTTGCATGAACCGAACTCTGGCAGCCACATTACACGAGAAAATCGAGAAGTGGTAATTCATAGTAAAAACCGCAGAAAACATAACGTTTTCTTCATTGTTTTCGAAATGACGTAACTGAAAATCTTCACATTGGACGCATTACTCTCAGAAACGTTTACATTTATCGTCTGGCAACTAATGCCGCGTGATGACGTTTGCATTCGCACCACCCTGTACGAAGTAGAAGTTTCTAAGTTGTTGCAGTCACCAAGAAAGAGGCACAGATATTCAAGTTTTAGTTTTTGAAAATTCAGTTTTTGGCTGCTTTTGCTGCCTTGTAATTGACCTAGGACCTTAAGATTTTGCATGAACCGAACTCTGGCAGCCACATTACACGAGAAAAAGCGAGAAGTGGTAATTCGTAGTAAAAACCGCAGAAAACATATCGTTTTCAACATTTGTTTTCGAAATGACGTAACTGAAAATCTTCACATTGGACGCATTACTCTCAGAAACGTTTACATTTATCGTCTGGCAACTAATGCAGCGTGATGAAGTTTGCGGTCGCACCACTCTGTACGAAGTAGAAGCTTCTAAGTTGTTGCAGTCACCAAGAAAGAGGCACAGAAATTCAAGTTTTAGTTTCTGAAAATTCAGTTTTTGGCTGCTTTTGCTGCCTTGTAGTTGACGTAGGACCTTAAGATTTTGCATGAACCGAACTCTGGCAGCCACATTACACGAGAAAAAGCGAGAAGTCTTAATTCGTGGTAAAAACCGCAGAAAACATTACGTTTTCTACATTGTTTTCGAAATGACGCAACTGAAAATCTGCACATTGGACGCATTACTCTCAGAAACCTTTACATTTATCGTCTGGCAACTAAAGCAGCGTAATGACGTTTGCGGTCGCACCACTCTGTACGAAGTAGAAGCTTCTAAGTTGTTGCAGTCACCAAGAAAGAGGCACAGAAACTCAAGTTTTAGTTTTTGAAAATTCAGTTTTTGGCTGCTTTTGCTGCCTTGTAGTTGACCTAGGACCTTAAGATTCTGCATGAACCGAACTCTGGCAGCCACATTACACGAGGAAAAGCGAGAAGTGGTAATTCGTAGTAAGAACCGCAGAAAACATAACGTTTTCAACATTTGTTTTCGAAATGACGTAACTGAAAATCTTCACATTGGACGCATTACTCTCAGAAACGTTTACATTTATCGTCTGGCAACTAATGCAGCGTGATGACGCTTGCGGTCGCACCACTCTGTACGAAGTAGAAGCTTCTAAGTTGTTGCAGTCACCAAGAAAGAGGCACAGAAATTCAAGTTTTAGTTTTTGAAAATTCAGTTTTTGGCTGCTTTAGCTGCCTTGTAGTTGACCTAGGACCTTAAGATTTTGCATGAACCGAACTCTGGCAGCCACATTACACGAGAATAAGCGAGAAGTGGTAATTCGTAGTAAAAACCGCAGAAAACAAAACGTTTTCTACATTGTTTTCGAAATGACGTAACTGAAAATCTTCACATTGGACGCATTACTCTCAGAAACGTTTACATTTATCGTCTGGCAACTAATGCAGCGTGATGACGTTTGCGGTCGCACCACTTAGAAGCTTCTAAGTTGTTGCAGTCACCAAGAAAGAGGCACAGAAATTCAAGTTTTAGTTTTTGAAAATTCAGTTTTTGGCTGCTTTTGCTGCCTTGTAGTTGACCTAGGACCTTAAGATTTTGCATGAACCGAAATCTGGCAGCCACATTACACGAGAAAATCGAGAAGTGGTAATTCGTAGTAAAAACCGCAGAAAACATAACGTTTTCTTCATTGTTTTCGAAATGACGTAACTGAAAATCTTCACATTGGACGCATTACTCTCAGAAACGTTTACATTTATCGTCTGGCAACTAATGCCGCGTGATGACGTTTGCGGTCGCACCACCCTGTACGAAGTAGAAGTTTCTAAGTTGTTGCAGTCACCAAGAAAGAGACACAGATATTCAAGTTTTAGTTTTTGAAAATTCAGTTTTTGGCTGCTTTTGCTGCCTTGTAGTTGACCTAGGACCTTAAGATTTTGCATGAACCGAACTCTGGCAGCCACATTACACGAGAAAAAGCGAGAAGTGGTAATTCGTAGTAAAAACCGCAGAAAACATAACGTTTTCAACATTTGTTTTCGAAATGACGTAACTGAAAATCTTCACATTGGACGCATTACTCTCAGAAACGTTTACATTTATCGTCTGGCAACTAATGCAGCGTGATGAAGTTTGCGGTCGCACCACTCTGTACGAAGTAGAAGCTTCTAAGTTGTTGCAGTCACCAAGAAAGAGGCACAGAAATTCAAGTTTTAGTTTCTGAAAATTCAGTTTTTGGCTGCTTTTGCTGCCTTGTAGTTGACCTAGGACCTTAAGATTTTGCATGAACCGAACTCTGGCAGCCACATTACACGAGAAAAAGCGAGAAGTCTTAATTCGTGGTAAAAACCGCAGAAAACATTACGTTTTCTACATTGTTTTCGAAATGACGCAACTGAAAATCTGCACATTGGACGCATTACTCTCAGAAACCTTTACATTTATCGTCTGGCAACTAATGCAGCGTAATGACGTTTGCGGTCGCACCACTCTGTACGAAGTAGAAGCTTCTAAGTTGTTGCAGTCACCAAGAAAGAATCACAGAAATTCAAGTTTTAGTTTTTGAAAATTCAGTTTTTGGCTGCTTTTGCTGCCTTGTAGTTGACCTAGGACCTTAAGATTTTGCATGAACCGAACTCTGGCAGCCACATTACACGAGAAAATCGAGAAGTGGTAATTCGTAGTAAAAACCGCAGAAAACATAACGTTTTCTTCATTGTTTTCGAAATGACGTACCTGAAAATCTTCACATTGGACGCATTAATCTCAGAAACGTTTACATTTATCGTCTGGCAACTAATGCCGCGTGATGACGTTTGCGGTCGCACCACCCTGTACGAAGTAGAAGTTTCTAAGTTGTTGCAGTCACCAAGAAAGAGGCACAGATATTCAAGTTTTAGTTTTTGAAAATTCAGTTTTTGGCTGCTTTTGCTGCCTTGTAGTTGACCTAGGACCTTAAGATTTTGCATGAACCGAACTCTGGCAGCCACATTACACGAGAAAAAGCGAGAAGTGGTAATTCGTAGTGAAGACCACAAAAAACATAACGTTTTCTACATTGTTTTCGTATCGACGTAATTGAAAACCTTTATATTGGACGCATTACTCTCAGAAACGTTTACATTTATCGTCTGGCAACTAATGCAGCGTGATTACGTATGCGGTCGCACCACTCTGTACGATGTAGAAGCTTCTAAGTTGTTGCAGTCACCAAGAAAGAGGCACAGAAATTCAAGTTTTAGTTTTTTAAAATTCAGTTTTTGCCTTGTAGTTGACCTAGGACCTTAAGATTTTGCATGAACCGAACTCTGGCAGCCACATTACACGAGAAAAAGCGAGAAGTGGTAATTCGTAGTAAAAACCGCAGAAAACATAACGTTTTCAACATTTGTTTTCGTATCGACGTAACTGAAAATCTTCACATTGGACGCATTACTCTCAGAAACGTTTACATTTAACGTCTGGCAACTAATGCAGCGTGATGACGTTTGCGGTCGCACCACTCTGAACGTAGTAGAAGCTTCTAAGTTGTTGCAGTCACCAAGAAAGAGGCACAGAAATTCAAGTTTTAGTTTTTGAAAATTCAGTTTTTGGCTGCTTTTGCTGCCTTGTAGTTAACCTAGGATCTTAACATTTTGCATGAACCGAACTCTGGCAGCCACATTACACGAGAAAAAGCGAGAAGGGGTAATTCGTAGTAAAAACCGCATAAAACATAACGCTTTCTACATTGTTTTCGTATCGACGTAACTGAAAATCTTCTCATTGGACGCATTACTCTCAGAAACGTTTACATTTATCGTCTGGCAACTAATGCAGCGTGATGACGTTTGCGGTCGCACCACTCTGTACGAAGTAGAAGCTTCTAAGTTGTTGCAGTCACCAAGAAAGAGGCACAGAAATTCAAGTTTTAGTTTTTGAAAATTCAGTTTTTGGCTGCTTTTGCTGCCTTGTAGTTGACCTAGGACCTTAATATTTTGCATGATTCGAACTCTGGCAGCCACATTACACGAGAAAAAGCGAGAAGTGGTAATTTGTAGTAAAAACCGCAGAAAACATAACGTTTTCTACATTGTTTTCGTATCGACGTAACTGAAAATCTTCACATTGTACGCATTACTCTCAGAAACGTTTACATTTATCGTCTGGCAACTAATGCAGCGTGATGACGTTTGCGGTCGCACCACTCTGTACGAAGTAGAAGCTTCTAAGTTGTTGCAGTCACCAAGAAAGAGGCACAGAAATTCAAGTTTTAGTTTTTGAAAATTCAGTTTTTGGCTGCTTTTGCTGCCTTGTAGTTGACCTAGGACCTTAAGATTTTGCATGAACCGAACTCTGGCAGCCACATTACACGAGAAAAAGCGATAAGTGGTAATTCGTAGTAAAAACCACAGAAAACCTAACGTTTTCTACATTGTTTTCGAAATGACGTAACTGAAAATCTTCACATTGGACGCATTACTCTCAGAAACGTTCACATTTATCGTCTGGCAACTAATGCAGCGTGATGACGTTTGCGGTCGCACCACTCTGTACGAAGTAGAAGCTTCTAAGTTGTTGCACTCACCAAGAAAGAGGCACAGAAATTCAAGTTTTAGTTTTTGAAAATTCAGTTTTTGGCTGCTTTTGCTGCCTTGTAGTTGACCTAGGACCTTAAGATTTTGCATGAACCGAACTCTGGCAGCCACATTACACGAGAAAAAGCGAGAAGTGGTAATTCGTAGTAAAAACCGCAGAAAACATAACGTTTTCTTCATTGTTTTCGAAATGACGTAACTGAAAATCTTCACATTGGACGCATTACTCTCAGAAACGTTTACATTTATCGTCTGGCAACTAATGCCGCGTGATGAAGTTCGCGGGGTCACCACCCAGTACGAAGTAGAAGTTTCTAAGTTGTTGCAGCACCAAGAAAGATGCACAGAAATTCAAGTTTTAGTTTTTGAAAATTCAGTTTTTGGCTGCTTTTGCTGCCTTGTTGTTGACCTAGGACCTTAAGATTTTGCATGAACCGAACTCTGGCAGCCACATTACACGAGAAAAAGCGAGAAGTGGTAATTCGTAGTAAGAACCGCAGAAAACATAACGTTTTCAACATTTGTTTTCGAAATGACGTAACTGAAAATCTTCACATTGGACGCATTACTCTCAGAAACGTTTACATTTATCGTCTGGCAACTAATGCAGCGTGATGACGTTTGCGGTTGCACCACTCTGTACGAAGTAGAAGCTTCTAAGTTGTTGCTGTCACCAAGAAAGAGGCACAGAAATTCAAGTTTTAGTTTTTGAAAATTCAGTTTTTGGCTGCTTTTGCTGCCTTGTAGTTGACCTAGGACCTTAAGATTTTGCATGAACCGAACTCTGGCAGCCACATTACACGAGAAAATCGAGAAGTGGTAATTCGTAGTAAAAACCGCAGAAAACATAACGTTTTCTTCATTGTTTTCGAAATGACGTAACTGAAAATCTTCACATTGGACGCATTACTCTCAGAAACGTTTACATTTATCGTCTGGCAACTAATGCCGCGTGATGACGTTTGCGGTCGCACCACCCTGTACGAAGTAGAAGTTTCTAAGTTGTTGCAGTCACCAAGAAAGAGGCACAGATATTCAAGTTTTAGTTTTTGAAAATTCAGTTTTTGGCTGCTTTTGCTGCCTTGTAGTTGACCTAGGACCTTAAGATTTTGCATGAACCGAACTCTGGCAGCCACATTACACGAGAAAAAGCGAGAAGTGGTAATTCGTAGTAAAAACCGCAGAAAACATAACGTTTTCAACATTTGTTTTCGAAATGACGTAACTGAAAATCTTCACATTGGACGCATTACTCTCAGAAACGTTTACATTTATCGTCTGGCAACTAATGCAGCGTGATGAAGTTTGCGGTCGCACCACTCTGTACGAAGTAGAAGCTTCTAAGTTGTTGCAGTCACCAAGAAAGAGGCACAGAAATTCAAGTTTTAGTTTTTGAAAATTCAGTTTTTGGCTGCTTTTGCTGCCTTGTAGTTGACCTAGGACCTTAAGATTTTGCATGAACCGAACTCTGGCAGCCACATTACACGAGAAAAAGCGAGAAGTCTTAATTCGTGGTAAAAACCGCAGAAAACATTACGTTTTCTACATTGTTTTCGAAATGACGCAACTGAAAATCTGCACATTGGACGCATTACTCTCAGAAACCTTTACATTTATCGTCTGGCAACTAATGCAGCGTAATGACGTTTGCGGTCGCACCACTCTGTACGAAGTAGAAGCTTCTAAGTTGTTGCAGTCACCAAGAAAGAGGCACAGAAATTCAAGTTTTAGTTTTTGAAAATTCAGTTTTTGGCTGCTTTTGCTGCCTTGTAGTTGACCTAGGACCTTAAGATTTTGCATGAACCGAACTCTGGCAGCCACATTACACGAGAAAAAGCGAGAAGTGGTAATTCGTAGTAAAAACCGCAGAAAACATAACGTTTTCTACATTGTTTTCGTATCGACGTAACTGAAAATCTTCACATTGTACGCATTACTCTCAGAAACGTTTACATTTATCGTCTGGCAACTAATGCAGCGTGATGACGCTTGCGGTCGCACCACTCTGTACGAAGTAGAAGCTTCTAAGTTGTTGCAGTCACCAAGAAAGAGGCACAGAAATTCAAGTTTTAGTTTTTGAAAATTCAGTTTTTGGCTGCTTTAGCTGCCTTGTAGTTGACCTAGGACCTTAAGATTTTCCATGAACCGAACTCTGGCAGCCACATTACACGAGAACAAGCGAGAAGTGGTAATTCGTAGTAAAAACCGCAGAAAACATAACGTTTTCAACATTTGTTTTCGAAATGACGTAACTGAAAATCTTCACATTGGACGCATTACTCTCAGAAACGTTTACATTTATCGTCTGGCAACTAATGCAGCGTGATGACGTTTGCGGTCGCACCACTCTGTACGAAGTAGAAGCTTCTAAGTTGTTGCAGTCACCAAGAAAGAGGCACAGAAATTCAAGATTTAGTTTTTGAAAATTCAGTTTTTGGCTGCTTTTGCTGCCTTGTAGTTGACCTAGGACCTTAAGATTTTGCATGAACCGAACTCTGGCAGCCACATTACAGGAGAAAAAGCGATAAGTGGTAATTCGTAGTAAAAACCACAGAAAACCTAACGTTTTCTACATTGTTTTCGAAATGACGTAACTGAAAATCTTCACATTGGACGCATTACTCTCAGAAACGTTCACATTTATCGTCTGGCAACTAATGCAGCGTGATGACGTTTGCGGTCGCACCACTCTGTACGAAGTAGAAGCTTCTAAGTTGTTGCAGTCACCAAGAAAGAGGCACAGAAATTCAAGTTTTAGTTTTTGAAAATTCAGTTTTTGGCTGCTTTTGCTGCCTTGTAGTTGACCTAGGACCTTAAGATTTTGCATGAACCGAACTCTGGCAGCCACATTACACGAGAAAAAGCGAGAAGTGGTAATTCGTAGTAAAAACCGCAGAAAACATAACGTTTTCTTCATTGTTTTCGAAATGACGTAACTGAAAATCTTCACATTGGACGCATTACTCTCAGAAACGTTTACATTTATCGTCTGGCAACTAATGCCGCGTGATGACGTTTGCGGGGTCACCACCCAGTACGAAGTAGAAGTTTCTAAGTTGTTGCAGTCACCAAGAAAGATGCACAGAAATTCAAGTTTTAGTTTTTGAAAATTCAGTTTTTGGCTGCTTTTGGTGCCTTGTTGTTGACCTAGGACCTTAAGATTTTGCATGAACCGAACTCTGGCAGCCACATTACACGAGAAAAAGCGAGAAGTGGTAATTCGTAGTAAAAACCGCAGAAAACGTAACGTTTTCAACATTTGTTTTCGAAATGACGTAACTGAAAATCTTCACATTGGACGCATTACTTTCAGAAACGTTTACATTTATCGTCTGGCAACTAATGCAGCGTGATGACGTTTGCGGTCGCACCACTCTGTACGAAGTAGAAGCTTCTAAGTTGTTGCAGTCACCTAGAAAGAGGCTCAGAAATTCAAGTTTTAGTTTTTGAAAATTCAGTTTTTGGCTGCTTTTGCTGCCTTGTAGTTGACCTAGGACCTTAAGATTTTGCATGAACCGAACTCTGGCAGCCACATTACACGAGAAAATCGAGAAGTGGTAATTCGTAGTAAAAACCGCAGAAAACATAACGTTTTCTTCATTGTTTTCGAAATGACGTAACTGAAAATCTTCACATTGGACGCATTACTCTCAGAAACGTTTACATTTATCGTCTGGCAACTAATGCCGCGTGATGACGTTTGCGGTCGCACCACCCTGTACGAAGTAGAAGTTTCTAAGTTGTTGCAGTCACCAAGAAAGAGGCACAGATATTCAAGTTTTAGTTTTTGAAAATTCAGTTTTTGGCTGCTTTTGCTGCCTTGTAGTTGACCTAGGACCTTAAGATTTTGCATGAACCGAACTCTGGCAGCCACATTACACGAGAAAAAGCGAGAAGTGGTAATTCGTAGTAAAAACCGCAGAAAACATAACGTTTTCAACATTTGTTTTCGAAATGACGTAACTGAAAATCTTCACATTGGACGCATTACTCTCAGAAACGTTTACATTTATCGTCTGGCAACTAATGCAGCGTGATGAAGTTTGCGGTCGAACCACTCTGTACGAAGTAGAAGCTTCTAAGTTGTTGCAGTCACCAAGAAAGAGGCACAGAAATTCAAGTTTTAGTTTCTGAAAATTCAGTTTTTGGCTGCTTTTGCTGCCTTGTAGTTGACCTAGGACCTCAAGATTTTGCATGAACCGAACTCTGGCAGCCACATTACACGAGAAAAAGCGAGAAGTCTTAATTCGTGGTAAAAACCGCAGAAAACATAACGTTTTCTACATTTTTTTCGAAATGACGCAACTGAAAATCTGCACATTGGACGCATTACTCTCAGAAACCTTTACATTTATCGTCTGGCAACTAATGCAGCGTAATGACGTTTGCGGTCGCACCACTCTGTACGAAGTAGAAGCTTCTAAGTTGTTGCAGTCACCAAGAAAGAGGCACAGAACTCAAGTTTTAGTTTTTGAAAATTCAACTTTTGGCTGCTTTTGCTGCCTTGTAGTTGACCTAGGACCTTAAGATTTTGCATGAACCGAACTCTGGCAGCCACATTACACGAGAAAAAGCGAGAAGTGGTAATTCGTAGTAAAAACCGCAGAAAACATAACGTTTTCTACATTGTTTTCGTATCGACGTAACTGAAAATCTTCACATTGGACGCATTACTCTCAGAAACGTTTACATTTATCGTCTGGCAACTAATGCAGCGTGATGACGCTTGCGGTCGCACCACTCTGTACGAAGTAGAAGCTTCTAAGTTGTTGCAGTCACCAAGAAAGAGGTACAGAAATTCAAGATTTAGTTTTTGAAAATTCAGTTTTTGGCTGCTTTTGCTGCCTTGTAGTTGACCTAGGACCTTAAGATTTTGCATGAACCGAACTCTGGCAGCCACATTACACGAGAAAAAGCGATAAGTGGTAATTCGTAGTAAAAACCGCAGAAAACATAACGTTTTCTACAGTGTTTTCGAAATGACGTAATTGAAAATCTTCACATTGGACGCATTACTCTCAGAAACGTTTACATTTATCGTCTGGCAACTAATGCAGCGTGATGACGTTTGCGGTCGCACCACTCTGTACGAAGTAGAAGCTTCTAAGTTGTTGCAGTCACCAAGAAAGAGGCACAGAAATTCAAGTTTTAGTTTTTGAAAATTCAGTTTTTGGCTGCTTTTGCTGCCTTGTAGTTGACCTAGGACCTTAAGATTTTGCATGAACCGAACTCTGGCAGCCACATTACACGAGAAAAAGCGAGAAGTGGTAATTCGTAGTAAGAACCGCAGAAAACATAACGTTTTCAACATTTGTTTTCGAAATGACGTATTTGAAAATCTTCACATTGGACGCATTACTCTCAGAAACGTTTACATTTATCGTCTGGCAACTAATGCAGCGTGATGACGTTTGCGGTCGCACCACTCTGGACGAAGTAGAAGCTTCTAAGTTGTTGCAGTCACCAAAAAGAGGCACAGAAATTCAAGATTTAGTATTTGAAAATTCAGTTTTTGGCTGCTTTTGCTGCCTTGTAGTTGACCTAGGACCTTAAGATTTTGCATGAACCGAACTCTGGCAGCCACATTACACGAGAAAATCGAGAAGTGGTAATTCGTAGTAAAAGCCGCAGAAACCATAACGTTTTCAACATTTGTTTTCGAAATGACGTAACTGAAAATCTTCACATTGGACGCATTACTCTCAGAAACGTTTACATTTATCGTCTGGCAACTAATGCCGCGTGATGACGTTTGCGGTCGCACCACCCTGTACGAAGTAGAAGTTTCTAAGTTGTTGCAGTCACCAAGAAAGAGGCACAGATATTCAAGTTTTAGTTTTTGAAAATTCAGTTTTTGGCTGCTTTTGCTGCCTTGTAGTTGACCTAGGACCTTAAGATTTTGCATGAACCGAACTCTGGCAGCCACAACACGAGAAAAAGCGAGAAGTGGTAATTCGTAGTAAAAACCGCGGAAAACATAACGTTTTCAACATTTGTTTTCGAAATGACGTAACAGAAAATCTTCATATTGGACGCATTACTCTCAGAAACGTTTACATTTATCGTCTGGCAACTAATGCAGCGTGATGACGTTTGCGGTCGCACCACTCTGTACGAAGTAGAAGCTTCTAAGTTGTTGCAGTCACCAAGAAAGAGGCACAGAAATTCAAGTTTTAGTTTTTGAAAATTCAGTTTTTGGCTGCTTTAGCTGCCTTGTAGTTGACCTAGGACCTTAAGATTTTGCATGAACCGAACTCTGGCACCCACATTACACGAGAAAAGCGAGAAGTGGTAATTCGTAGTAAAAACCGCAGAAAACATAACGTTTTCAACATTTGTTTTCGAAATGACGTAACTGAAAATCTTCACATTGGACGCATTACTTTTAGAAACGTTTACATTTATCGTCTAGCAACTAATGCAGCGTGATGACGTTTGCGGTCGCACCACTCTGTACGAAGTAGAAGCTTCTAAGTTGTTGCAGTCACCAAGAAAGAGGCACAGAAATTCAAGTTTTAGTTTTTGAAAATTCAGTTTTTGGCTGCTTTTGCTGCCTTGTAGTTGACCTAGGACCTTAAGATTTTGCATGAACCGAACTCTGGCAGCCACATTACACGAGAAAAAGCGAGAAGTGGTAATTCGTAGTAAAAACCGCAGAAAACATAACGTTTTCTACATTGTTTTCGTATCGACGTAACTGAAAATCTTCACATTGGACGCATTACTCTCAGAAACGTTTACATTTATCGTCTGGCAACTAATGCCGCGTGATGACGTTTGCGGTCGCACCACTCTGTACGAAGTAGAAGCTTCTAAGTTGTTGCAGTCAGCAAGATAGAGGCACAGAAATTCAAGTTTTAGTTTTTGAAAATTCAGTTTTTGGCTGCTTTTGCTGCCTTGTAGTTCACCGAGGACCTTAAGATTTTGCATGAACCGAACTCTGGCAGCCACATTACACGAGAAGAAGCGAGAAGTGGTAATTCGTAGTAAAAACCGCAGAAAACATATCGTTTTCTACATTGTTTACGTATCGACGTAACTGAAAATCTTGACATTGGACTCATTACTCTCAGAAACGTTTACATTTATCGTCTGGCAACTAATGCCGCGTGATGACGTTTGCGGTCGCACCACCCTGTACGAAGTAGAAGTTTCTAAGTTGTTGCAGTCACCAAGAAAGAGGCACAGATATTCAAGTTTTAGTTTTTGAAAATTCAGTTTTTGGCTGCTTTTGCTGCCTTGTAGTTGACCTAGGACCTTAAGATTTTGCATGAACCGAACTCTGGCAGCCACATTACACGAGAAAAAGCGAGAAGTGGTAATTCGTAGTAAAAACCGCGGAATACATAACGTTTTCAACATTTGTTTTCGAAATGACGTAACTGAAAATCTTCATATTGGACGCATTACTCTCAGAAACGTTTACATTTATCGTCTGGCAACTAATGTAGCGTGATGACGTTTGCGGTCGCACCACTCCGTACGAAGTAGAAGCTTCTAAGTTGTTGCAGTCACCAAGAAAGAGGCACAGAAATTCAAGTTTTAGTTTTTGAAAATTCAGTTTTTGGCTGCTTTAGCTGCCTTGTAGTTGACCTAGGACCTTAAGATTTTGCATGAACCGAACTCTGGCAGCCACATTACACGAGAAAAAGCGAAAAGTGGTAATTCGTAGTAAAAACCGCAGAAAACATAACGTTTTCAACATTTGTTTTCGAAATGACGTAACTGAAAATCTTCACATTGGACGCATTACTCTCAGAAACGTTTACATTTATCGTCTGGCAACTAATGCAGCGTGATGACGTTTGCGGTCGCACCACTCTGTACGAAGTAGAAGCTTCTAAGTTGTTGCAGTCACCAAGAAAGAGGCACAGAAATTCAAGTTTTAGTTTTTGAAAATTCAGTTTTTGGCTGCTTTTGCTGCCTTGTTGTTGACCTAGGACCTTAAGATTTTGCATGAACCGAACTCTGGCAGCCACATTACACGAGAAAAAGCGAGAAGTGGTAATTCGTAGTAAAAACCGCAGAAAACATAACGTTTTCTACATTGTTTTCGTATCGACGTAACTGAAAATCTTCACATTGGACGCATTACTCTCAGAAACGTTTACATTTATCGTCTGGCAACTAATGCAGCGTGATGACGTTTGCGGTGGCACCACTCTGTACGAAGTAGAAGCTTCTTAGTTGTTGCAGTCACCAAGAAAGAGGCACAGAAATTCAAGTTTTAGTTTTTGAAAATTCAGTTTTTGGCTGCTTTTGCTGCCTTGTAGTTGACCTAGGACCTTAAGATTTTGCATGAACCGAACTCTGGCAGCCACATTACACGAGAAAAAGCGAGAAGTGGTAATTCGTAGTAAAAACCGCAGAAAACATAACGTTTTCTACATTGTTTTCGAAATGACGTAACTGAAAATCTTTACATTGGACGCATTACTCTCAGAAACGTTTACATATATCGTCTGGCAACTAATGCAGCGTGATGACGTTTGCGGTCGCACCACTCTGTACGAAGTAGAAGCTTCTAAGTTGTTGCAGTCACCAAGAAAGAGGCACCGAAATTCAAGTTTTAGTTTTTGAAAATTCAGTTTTTGGCTGCTTTTGCTGCCTTGTAGTTGACCTAGGACCTTAAGATTTTGCATGAACCGAACTCTGGCAGCCACATTACACGAGAAAAAGCGAGAAGTGGTAATTCGTAGTAAAAACCGAAGAAAACATAACGTTTTCTACATTGTTTTCGAAATGACGTAACTGAAAATCTTCACATTGGACGCATTACTCTCAGAAACGTTTACATTTATCGTCTGGCAAATAATGCAGCGTGATGAAGTTTGCGGTCGCACCACTCTGTACGAAGTAGAAGCTTCTAAGTTGTTGCAGTCACCAAGAAAGAGGCACAGAAATTCAAGTTTTAGTTTTTGAAAATTCAGTTTTTGGCTGCTTTTGCTGCCTTGTAGTTGACCTAGGACCTTAAGATTTTGCATGAACCGAACTCTGGCAGCCACATTACACGAGAAAAAGCGAGAAGTGGTAATTCGTAGTAAAAACCGCAGAAAACATAACGTTTTCTACATTGTTTTCGTATCGACGTAACTGAAAATCTTCACATTGGACGCATTACTCTCAGAAACGTTTACATTTATCGTCTGGCAACTAATGCCGCGTGATGACGTTTGCGGTCGCACCACTCTGTACGAAGTAGAAGCTTCTAAGTTGTTGCAGTCAGCAAGATAGAGGCACAGAAATTCAAGTTTTAGTTTTTGAAAATTCAGTTTTTGGCTGCTTTTGCTGCCTTGTAGTTCACCGAGGACCTTAAGATTTTGCATGAACCGAACTCTGGCAGCCACATTACACGAGAAGAAGCGAGAAGTGGTAATTCGTAGTAAAAACCGCAGAAAACATAACGTTTTCAACATTTGTTTTCGAAATGACGTAACTGAAAATCTTCACATTGGACGCATTACTCTCAGAAACGTTTACATTTATCGTCTGGCAACTAATGCCGCGTGATGACGTTTGCGGTCGCACCACCCTGTACGAAGTAGAAGTTTCTAAGTTGTTGCAGTCACCAAGAAAGAGGCACAGATATTCAAGTTTTAGTTTTTGAAAATTCAGTTTTTGGCTGCTTTTGCTGCCTTGTAGTTGACCTAGGACCTTAAGATTTTGCATGAACCGAACTCTGGCAGCCACATTACACGAGAAAAAGCGAGAAGTGGTAATTCGTAGTAAAAACCGCGGAATACATAACGTTTTCAACATTTGTTTTCGAAATGACGTAACTGAAAATCTTCATATTGGACGCATTACTCTCAGAAACGTTTACATTTATCGTCTGGCAACTAATGTAGCGTGATGACGTTTGCGGTCGCACCACTCCGTACGAAGTAGAAGCTTCTAAGTTGTTGCAGTCACCAAGAAAGAGGCACAGAAATTCAAGTTTTAGTTTTTGAAAATTCAGTTTTTGGCTGCTTTAGCTGCCTTGTAGTTGACCTAGGACCTTAAGATTTTGCATGAACCGAACTCTGGCAGCCACATTACACGAGAAAAAGCGAGAAGTGGTAATTCGTAGTAAAAACCGCAGAAAACATAACGTTTTCAACATTTGTTTTCGAAATGACGTAACTGAAAATCTTCACATTGGACGCATTACTCTCAGAAACGTTTACATTTATCGTCTGGCAACTAATGCAGCGTGATGACGTTTGCGGTCGCACCACTCTGTACGAAGTAGAAGCTTCTAAGTTGTTGCAGTCACCAAGAAAGAGGCACAGAAATTCAAGTTTTAGTTTTTGAAAATTCAGTTTTTGGCTGCTTTTGCTGCCTTGTAGTTGACCTAGGACCTTAAGATTTTGCATGAACCGAACTCTGGCAGCCACATTACGCGAGAAAAAGCGAGGAGTGGTAATTCGTAGTAAAAACCGCAGAAAACATAACGTTTTCTACATTGTTTTCGAAATGACGTATTTGAAAATCTTCACATTGGACGCATTACTCTCAGAAACGTTTACATTTATCGTCTGGCAACTAATGCAGCGTGATGACGTTTGCGGTCGCACCACTCTGGACGAAGTAGAAGCTTCTAAGTTGTTGCAGTCACCAAGAAAGAGGCACAGAAATTCAAGATTTAGTATTTGAAAATTCAGTTTTTGGCTGCTTTTGCTGCCTTGTAGTTGACCTAGGACCTTAAGATTTTGCATGAACCGAACTCTGGCAGCCACATTACACGAGAAAATCGAGAAGTGGTAATTCGTAGTAAAAGCCGCAGAAACCATAACGTTTTCAACATTTGTTTTCGAAATGACGTAACTGAAAATCTTCACATTGGACGCATTACTCTCAGAAACGTTTACATTTATCGTCTGGCAACTAATGCCGCGTGAAGACGTTTGCGGTCGCACCACCCTGTACGAAGTAGAAGTTTCTAAGTTGTTGCAGTCACCAAGAAAGAGGCACAGATATTCAAGTTTTAGTTTTTGAAAATTCAGTTTTTGGCTGCTTTTGCTGCCTTGTAGTTGACCTAGGACCTTAAGATTTTGCATGAACCGAACTCTGGCAGCCACAACACGAGAAAAAGCGAGAAGTGGTAATTCGTAGTAAAAACCGCGGAAAACATAACGTTTTCAACATTTGTTTTCGAAATGACGTAACTGAAAATCTTCATATTGGACGCATTACTCTCAGAAACGTTTACATTTATCGTCTGGCAACTAATGCAGCGTGATGACGTTTGCGGTCGCACCACTCTGTACGAAGTAGAAGCTTCTAAGTTGTTGCAGTCACCAAGAAAGAGGCACAGAAATTCAAGTTTTAGTTTTTGAAAATTCAGTTTTTGGCTGCTTTAGCTGCCTTGTAGTTGACCTAGGACCTTAAGATTTTGCATGAACCGAACTCTGGCACACACATTACACGAGAAAAGCGAGAAGTGGTAATTCGTAGTAAAAACCGCAGAAAACATAACGTTTTCAACATTTGTTTTCGAAATGACGTAACTGAAAATCTTCACATTGGACGCATTACTTTTAGAAACGTTTACATTTATCGTCTGGCAACTAATGCAGCGTGATGACGTTTGCGGTCGCACCACTCCGTACGAAGTAGAAGCTTCTAAGTTGTTGCAGTCACCAAGAAAGAGGCACAGAAATTCAAGTTTTAGTTTTTGAAAATTCAGTTTTTGGCTGCTTTTGCTGCCTTGTAGTTGACCTAGGACCTTAAGATTTTGCATGAACCGAACTCTGGCAGCCACATTACACGAGAAAAAGCGAGAAGTGGTAATTCGTAGTAAAAACCGCAGAAAACATAACGTTTTCTACATTGTTTACGTATCGACGTAACTGAAAATCTTGACATTGGACTCATTACTCTCAGAAACGTTTACATTTATCGTCTGGCAACTAATGCCGCGTGATGACGTTTGCGGTCGCACCACCCTGTACGAAGTAGAAGTTTCTAAGTTGTTGCAGTCACCAAGAAAGAGGCACAGATATTCAAGTTTTAGTTTTTGAAAATTCAGTTTTTGGCTGCTTTTGCTGCCTTGTAGTTGACCTAGGACCTTAAGATTTTGCATGAACCGAACTCTGGCAGCCACATTACACGAGAAAAAGCGAGAAGTGGTAATTCGTAGTAAAAACCGCGGAATACATAACGTTTTCAACATTTGTTTTCGAAATGACGTAACTGAAAATCTTCATATTGGACGCATTACTCTCAGAAACGTTTACATTTATCGTCTGGCAACTAATGTAGCGTGATGACGTTTGCGGTCGCACCACTCCGTACGAAGTAGAAGCTTCTAAGTTGTTGCAGTCACCAAGAAAGAGGCACAGAAATTCAAGTTTTAGTTTTTGAAAATTCAGTTTTTGGCTGCTTTAGCTGCCTTGTAGTTGACCTAGGACCTTAAGATTTTGCATGAACCGAACTCTGGCAGCCACATTACACGAGAAAAAGCGAGAAGTGGTAATTCGTAGTAAAAGCCGCAGAAACCATAACGTTTTCAACATTTGTTTTCGAAATGACGTAACTGAAAATCTTCACATTGGACGCATTACTCTCAGAAACGTTTACATTTATCGTCTGGCAACTAATGCCGCGTGATGACGTTTGCGGTCGCACCACCCTGTACGAAGTAGAAGTTTCTAAGTTGTTGCAGTCACCAAGAAAGAGGCACAGAAATTCAAGTTTTAGTTTTTGAAAATTCAGTTTTTGGCTGCTTTTGCTGCCTTGTAGTTGACCTAGGACCTTAAGATTTTGCATGAACCGAACTCTGGCAGCCACATTACACGAGAAAAAGCGAGAAGTGGTAATTCGTAGTAAAAACCGCAGAAAACATAACGTTTTCTACATTGTTTTCGTATCGACGTAACTGAAAATCTTCACATTGAACGCATTACTCTCAGAAACGTTTACATTTATCGTCTGGCAACTAATGCCGCGTGATGACGTTTGCGGTCGCACCACTCTGTACGAAGTAGAAGCTTCTAAGTTGTTGCAGTCAGCAAGATAGAGGCACAGAAATTCAAGTTTTAGTTTTTGAAAATTCAGTTTTTGGCTGCTTTTGCTGCCTTGTAGTTCACCGAGGACCTTAAGATTTTGCATGAACCGAACTCTGGCAGCCACATTACACGAGAAGAAGCGAGAAGTGGTAATTCGTAGTAAAAACCGCAGAAAACATAACGTTTTCTACATTGTTTACGTATCGACGTAACTGAAAATCTTGACATTGGACTCATTACTCTCAGAAACGTTTACATTTATCGTCTGGCAACTAATGCCGCGTGATGACGTTTGCGGTCGCACCACCCTGTACGAAGTAGAAGTTTCTAAGCTGTTGCAGTCACCAAGAAAGAGGCACAGATATTCAAGTTTTAGTTTTTGAAAATTCAGTTTTTGGCTGCTTTTGCTGCCTTGTAGTTGACCTAGGACCTTAAGATTTTGCATGAACCGAACTCTGGCAGCCACATTACACGAGAAAAAGCGAGAAGTGGTAATTCGTAGTAAAAACCGCGGAATACATAACGTTTTCAACATTTGTTTTCGAAATGACGTAACTGAAAATCTTCATATTGGACGCATTACTCTCAGAAACGTTTACATTTATCGTCTGGCAACTAATGCAGCGTGATGACGTTTGCGGTCGCACCACTCTGTACGAAGTAGAAGCTTCTAAGTTGTTGCAGTCACCAAGAAAGAGGCACAGAAATTCAAGTTTTAGTTTTTGAAAATTCAGTTTTTGGCTGCTTTTGCTGCCTTGTTGTTGACCTAGGACCTTAAGATTTTGCATGAACCGAACTCTGGCAGCCACATTACACGAGAAAAAGCGAGAAGTGGTAATTCGTAGTAAAAACCGCAGAAAACATAACGTTTTCTACATTGATTTCGTATCGACGTAACTGAAAATCTTCACATTGGACGCATTACTCTCAGAAACGTTTACATTTATCGTCTGGCAACTAATGCAGCGTGATGACGTTTGCGGTGGCACCACTCTGTACGAAGTAGAAGCTTCTTAGTTGTTGCAGTCACCAAGAAAGAGGCACAGAAATTCAAGTTTTAGTTTTTGAAAATTCAGTTTTTGGCTGCTTTTGCTGCCTTGTAGTTGACCTAGGACCTTAAGATTTTGCATGAACCGAACTCTGGCAGCCACATTACACGAGAAAAAGCGAGAAGTGGTAATTCGTAGTAAAAACCGCAGAAAACATAACGTTTTCTACATTGTTTTCGAAATGACGTAACTGAAAATCTTTACATTGGACGCATTACTCTCAGAAACGTTTACATATATCGTCTGGCAACTAATGCAGCGTGATGACGTTTGCGGTCGCACCACTCTGTACGAAGTAGAAGCTTCTAAGTTGTTGCAGTCACCAAGAAAGAGGCACCGAAATTCAAGTTTTAGTTTTTGAAAATTCAGTTTTTGGCTGCTTTTGCTGCCTTGTAGTTGACCTAGGACCTTAAGATTTTGCATGAACCGAACTCTGGCAGCCACATTACACGAGAAAAAGCGAGAAGTGGTAATTCGTAGTAAAAACCGAAGAAAACATAACGTTTTCTACATTGTTTTCGAAATGACGTAACTGAAAATCTTCACATTGGACGCATTACTCTCAGAAACGTTTACATTTATCGTCTGGCAACTAATGCAGCGTGATGAAGTTTGCGGTCGCACCACTCTGTACGAAGTAGAAGCTTCTAAGTTGTTGCAGTCACCAAGAAAGAGGCACAGAAATTCAAGTTTTAGTTTTTGAAAATTCAGTTTTTGGCTGCTTTTGCTGTCTTGTGGTTGACCTAGGACCTTAAGATTTTGCATGAACCGAACTCTGGCAGCCACATTACACGAGAAAAAGCGAGAAGTCTTAATTCGTGGTAAAATCCGCAGAAAACATAACGTTTTCTACATTGTTTTCGAAATGACGTAACTGAAAATCTGCACATTGGACGCATTACTCTCAGAAACCTTTACATTTATCGTCTGGCAACTAATGCAGCGTAATGACGTTTGCGGTCGCACCACTCTGTACGAAGTAGAAGCTTCTAAGTTGTTGGAGTCACCAAGAAAGAGGCACAGAAATTCAAGTTTTAGTTTTTGAAAATTCAGTTTTTGGCTGCTTTTGCTGCCTTGTAGTTGACCTAGGACCTTAAGAATTTGCATGAACCGAAATCTGGCAGCCACATTACGCGAGAAAAAGCGAGAAGTGGTAATTCGTAGTAAAAACCGCAGAAAACATAACGTTTTCTACATTGTTTTCGTATCGACGTAACTGAAAATCTTCACATTGTACGCATTACTCTCAGAAACGTTTACATTTATCGTCTGGCAACTAATGCAGCGTGATGACGCTTGCGGTCGCACCACTCTGTACGAAGTAGAAGCTTCTAAGTTGTTGCAGTCACCAAGAAAGAGGCACAGAAATTCAAGTTTTAGTTTTTGAAAATTCAGTTTTTGGCTGCTTTTGCTGCCTTGTAGTTGACCTAGGACCTTAAGATTTTCCATGAACCGAACTCTGGCAGCCACATTACACGAGAAAAAGCGAGAAGTGGTAATTCGTAGTAAAAACCGCAGAAAACATAACGTTTTCAACATTTGTTTTCGAAATGACGTAACTGAAAATCTTCACATTGGACGCATTACTCTCAGAAACGTTTACATTTATCGTCTGGCAACTAATGCAGCGTGATGACGTTTGCGGTCGCACCACTCTGTACGAAGTAGAAGCTTCTAAGTTGTTGCAGTCACCAAGAAAGAGGCACAGAAATTCAAGTTTTAGTTTTTGAAAATTCAGTTTTTGGCTGCTTTTGCTGCCTTGTAGTTGACCTAGGACCTTAAGATTTTGCATGAACCGAACTCTGGCAGCCACATTACACGAGAAAAAGCGATAAGTGGTAATTCGTAGTAAAAACCGCAGAAAACATAACGTTTTCTACATTGTTTTCGAAATGACGTAACTGAAAATCTTCACATTGGACGCATTACTCTCAGAAACGTTTACATTTATCGTCTGGCAACTAATGCAGCGTGATGACGTTTGCGGTCGCACCACTCTGTACGAAGTAGAAGCTTCTAAGTTGTTGCAGTCACCAAGAAAGAGGCACAGAAATTCAAGTTTTAGTTTTTGAAAATTCAGTTTTTGGCTGCTTTTGCTGCCTTGTAGTTGACCTAGGACCTTAAGATTTTGCATGAACCGAACTCTGGCAGCCACATTACACGAGAAAAAGCGAGAAGTGGTAGTTCGTAGTAAAAACCGCAGAAAACATAACGTTTTCTTCATTGTTTTCGAAATGACGTAACTGAAAATCTTCACATTGGACGCATTACTCTCAGAAACGTTTACATTTATCGTCTGGCAACTAATGCCGCGTGATGACGTTTGCGGGGTCACCACCCAGTACGAAGTAGAAGTTTCTAAGTTGTTGCAGTCACCAAGAAAGAGGCACAGAAATTCAAGTTTTAGTTTTTGAAAATACAGTTTCTGGCTGCTTTTGCTGCCTTGTTGTTGACCTAGGACCTTAAGATTTTGCATGAACCGAACTCTGGCAGCCACATTACACGAGAAAAAGCGAGAAGTGGTAATTCGTAGTAAGAACCGCAGAAAACATAACGTTTTCAACATTTGTTTTCGAAATGACGTAACTGAAAATCTTCACATTGGACGCATTACTCTCAGAAACGTTTACATTTATCGTCTGGCAACTAATGCAGCGTGATGACGTTTGCGGTCGCACCACTCTGTACGAAGTAGAAGCTTCTAAGTTGTTGCAGTCACCAAGAAAGAGGCACAGAAATTCAAGTTTTAGTTTTTGAAAATTCAGTTTTTGGCTGCTTTTGCTGCCTTGTAGTTGACCTAGGACCTTAAGATTTTGCATGAACCGAACTCTGGCAGCCACATTACACGAGAAAATCGAGAAGTGGTAATTCGTAGTAAAAACCGCAGAAACCATAACGTTTTCAACATTTGTTTTCGAAATGACGTAACTGAAAATCTTCACATTGGACGCATTACTCTCAGAAACGTTTACATTTATCGTCTGGCAACTAATGCCGCGTGATGACGTTTGCGGTCGCACCACCCTGTACGAAGTAGAAGTTTATAAGTTGTTGCAGTCACCAAGAAAGAGGCACAGATATTCAAGTTTTAGTTTTTGAAAATTCAGTTTTTGGCTGCTTTTGCTGCCTTGTAGTTGACCTAGAACCTTAAGATTTTGCATGAACCGAACTCTGGCAGCCACATTACACGAGAAAAAGCGAGAAGTGGTAATTCGTAGTAAAAACCGCGGAATGCATAACGTTTTCAACATTTGTTTTCGAAATGACGTAACTGAAAATCTTCATATTGGACGCATTACTCTCAGAAACGTTTACATTTATCGTCTGGCAACTAATGCAGCGTGATGACGTTTGCGGTCGCACCACTCTGTACGAAGTAGAAGCTTCTAAGTTGTTGCAGTCACCAAGAAAGAGGCACAGAAATTCAAGTTTTAGTTTTTGAAAATTCAGTTTTTGGCTGCTTTAGCTGCCTTGTAGTTGACCTAGGACCTTAAGATTTTGCATGAACCGAACTCTGGCAGCCACATTACACGAGAAAAAGCGAGAAGTGGTAATTCGTAGTAAAAACCGCAGAAAACATAACGTTTTCAACATTTGTTTTCGAAATGACGTAACCGAAAATCTTCACATTGGACGCATTACTCTCAGAAACGTTTACATTCATCGTCTGGCAACTAATGCAGCGTGATGACGTTTGCGGTCGCACCACTCTGTACGAAGTAGAAGCTTCTAAGTTGTTGCAGTCACCAAGAAAGAGGCACAGTAATTCAAGTTTTAGTTTTTGAAAATTCAGTTTTTGGCTGCTTTTGCTGCCTTGTAGTTGACCTAGGACCTTAAGATTTTGCATGAACCGAACTCTGGCAGCCACATTACACGAGAAAAAGCGATAAGTGGTAATTCGTAGTAAAAAGCGCAGAAAACACAACGTTTTCTACATTGTTTTCGAAATGACGTAACTGAAAATCTTCACATTGGACGCATTACTCTCAGAAACGTTTACATTTATCGTCTGGCAACTAATGCAGCGTGATGACGTTTGCGGTCGCACCACTCTGTACGAAGTAGAAGCTTCTAAGTTGTTGCAGTCACCAAGAAAGAGGCACAGAAATTCAAGTTTTAGTTTTTGAAAATTCCGTTTTTGGCTGCTTTTGCTGCCTTGTAGTTGACCTAGGACCTTAAGATTTTGCATGACCCGAACTCTGGCAGCCACATTACACGAGAAAAAGCGAGAAATGGTAATTCGTGGTAAAAACCGCAGAAAACATAACGTTTTCTTCATTGTTTTCGAAATGACGTAACTGAAAATTTTCACATTGGACGCATTACTCTCAGAAACGTTTACATTTATCGTCTGGCAACTAATGCCGCGTGATGACGTTTGCGGTCGCACCACCCTGTACGAAGTAGAAGTTTCTAAGTTGTTGCAGTCACCAAGAAAGAGGCACAGAAATTCAAGTTTTAGTTTTTGAAAATTCAGTTTTTGGCTGCTTTAGCTGCCTTGTAGTTGACCTAGGACCTTAAGATTTTGCATGAACCGAACTCTGGCACCCACATTACACGAGAAAAAGCGAGAAGTGGTAATTCGTAGTAAAAACCGCAGAAAACATAACGTTTTCAACATTTGTTTTCGAAATGACGTAACTGAAAATCTTCACATTGGACGCATTACTTTTAGAAACGTTTACATTTATCGTCTGGCAACTAATGCAGCGTGATGACGTTTGCGGTCGCACCACTCTGTACGAAGTAGAAGCTTCTTAGTTGTTGCAGTCACCAAGAAAGAGGCACAGAAATTCAAGTTTTAGTTTTTGAAAATTCAGTTTTTCTCTGCTTTTGCTGCCTTGTAGTTGACCTAGGACCTTAAGATTTTGCATGAACCGAACTCTGGCAGCCACATAACACGAGAAAAAGCGAGAAGTGGTAATTCGTAGTAAAAACCGCAGAAAACATAACGTTTTCTACATTGTTTTCGTATCGACGTAACTGAAAATCTTCACATTGGACGCATTACTCTCAGAAACGTTTACGTTTATCGTCTGGCAACTAATGCCGCGTGATGACGTTTGCGGTCGCACCACTCTGTACGAAGTAGAAGCTTCTAAGTTGTTGCAGTCAGCAAGATAGAGGCACAGAAATTCAAGTTTTAGTTTTTGAAAATTCAGTTTTTGGCTGCTTTTGCTGCCTTGTAGTTGACCGAGGACCTTAAGATTTTGCATGAACCGAACTCTGGCAGCCACATTACACGAGAAGAAGCGAGAAGTGGTAATTCGTAGTCAAAACCGCAGAAAACATAACGTTTTCTACATTGTTTACGTATCGACGTAACTGAAAATCTTGACATTGGACTCATTACTCTCAGAAACGTTTACATTCATCGTATGGCAACTAATGCAGCGTGATGACGTTTGCGGTCGCACCACTCTGTACGAAGTAGAAGCTTCTAAGTTGTTGCAGTCACCAAGAAAGAGGCACAGATATTCAAGTTTTAGTTTTTGAAAATTCAGTTTTTGGCTGCTTTTGCTGCCTTGTAGTTGACCTAGGACCTTAAGATTTTGCATGACCCGAACTCTGGCAGCCACATTACACGAGAAAAAGCGAGAAGTGGTAATTCGTGGTAAAAACCGCAGAAAACATAACGTTTTCTTCATTGTTTTCGAAATGACGTAACTGAAAATTTTCACATTGGACGCATTACTCTCAGAAACGTTTACATTTGTCGTCTGGCAACTAATGCCGCGTGATGACGTTTGCGGTCGCACCACCCTGTACGAAGTAGAAGTTTCTAAGTTGTTGCAGTCACCAAGAAAGAGGCACAGAAATTCAAGTTTTAGTTTTTGAAAATTCAGTTTTTGGCTGCTTTAGCTGCCTTGTAGTTGACCTAGGACCTTAAGATTTTGCATGAACCGAACTCTGGCACCCACATTACACGAGAAAAAGCGAGAAGTGGTAATTCGTAGTAAAAACCGCAGAAAACATAACGTTTTCAACATTTGTTTTCGAAATGACGTAACTGAAAATCTTCACATTGGACGCATTACTTTTAGAAACGTTTACATTTATCGTCTGGCAACTAATGCAGCGTGATGACGTTTGCGGTCGCACCACTCTGTACGAAGTAGAAGCTTCTAAGTTGTTGCAGTCACCAAGAAAGAGGCACAGAAATTCAAGTTTTAGTTTTTGAAAATTCAGTTTTTCTCTGCTTTTGCTGCCTTGTAGTTGACCTAGGACCTTAAGATTTTGCATGAACCGAACTCTGGCAGCCACATTACACGAGAAAAAGCGAGAAGTGGTAATTCGTAGTAAAAACCGCAGAAAACATAACGTTTTCTACATTGTTTTCGTATCGACGTAACTGAAAATCTTCACATTGGACGCATTACTCTCAGAAACGTTTACGTTTATCGTCTGGCAACTAATGCCGCGTGATGACGTTTGCGGTCGCACCACTCTGTACGAAGTAGAAGCTTCTAAGTTGTTGCAGTCAGCAAGATAGAGGCACAGAAATTCAAGTTTTAGTTTTTGAAAATTCAGTTTTTGGCTGCTTTTGCTGCCTTGTAGTTGACCGAGGACCTTAAGATTTTGCATGAACCTGGCAGCCACATTACACGAGAAAAAGCGAGAAGTGGTAATTCGTAGTAAAAACCGCAGAAAACATAACGTTTTCTACATTTGTTTTCGTATCGACGTAACTGAATATCTTCACATTGGACGCATTAGTCTCAGAAACGTTTACATTTTTCGTCTGGCAACTAATGCAGCGTGATGACGTTTGCGGTCGCACCACTCTGTATGAAGTAGAAGCTTCTAAGTTGTTGCAGTCACCAAGAAAGAGGCACAGATATTCAAGTTTTAGTTTTTGAAAATTCAGTTTTTGGCTGCTTTTGCTGCCTTATAGTTGACCTAGGACCTTAAGATTTTGCATGAACCGAACTCTGGCAGCCACATTACACGAGAAAAAGCGAGAAGTGGTAATTCGTAGTAAAAACCGCGGAATACATAACGTTTTCAACATTTGTTTTCGAAATGACGTAACTGAAAATCTTCATATTGGACGCATTACTCTCAGAAACGTTTACATTTATCGTCTGGCAACTAATGCAGCGTGATGACGTTTGCGGTCGCACCACTCTGTACGAAGTAGAAGCTTCTAAGTTGTTGCAGTCACCAAGAAAGAGGCACAGAAATTCAAGTTTTAGTTTTTGAAAATTCAGTTTTTGGCTGCTTTAGCTGCCTTGTAGTTGACCTAGGACCTTAAGATTTTGCATGAACCGAACTCTGGCAGCCACATTACACGAGAAAAAGCGAGAAGTGGTAATTCGTAGTAAAAACCGCAGAAAACATAACGTTTTCAACATTTGTTTTCGAAATGACGTAACCGAAAATCTTCACATTGGACGCATTACTCTCCGAAACGTTTACATTCATCGTCTGGCAACTAATGCAGCGTGATGACGTTTGCGGTCGCACCACTCTGTACGAAGTAGAAGCTTCTAAGTTGTTGCAGTCACCAAGAAAGAGGCACAGAAATTCAAGTTTTAGTTTTTGAAAATTCAGTTTTTGGCTGCTTTTGCTGCCTTGTAGTTGACCTAGGACCTTAAGATTTTGCATGAACCTGGCAGCCACATTACACGAGAAAAAGCGAGAAGTGGTAATTCGTAGTAAAAACCGCAGAAAACATAACGTTTTCTACATTGTTTTCGAAATGACGTAACTGAAAATCTTCACATTGGACGCATTACTCTCAGAAACGTTTACATTTATCGTCTGGCATCTAATGCCGCGTGATGACGTTTGCGGTCGCACCACTCAGTACGAAGTACAAGCTTCTAAGTTGTTGCAGTCACCAAGAAAGAGGCACAGAAATTCTCAGTTTTAGTTTTTGAAAGTTCAGTTTTTGGCTGCTTTTGCTGCCTTGTAGTTGACCTAGGACCTTAAGATTTTGCATGAACCGAACTCTGGCAGCCACATTACACGAGAAAAAGCGAGAAGTGGTAATTCGTAGTAAAAACCGCAGAAAACATAACGTTTTCTACATTGTTTTCGAAATGACGTAACTGAAAATCTTCACATTGGACGCATTACTCTCAGAAACGTTTACATTTATCGTCTGGCAACTAATGCCGCGTGATGACGTTTGCGGTCTCACCACTCTGTACGAAGTAGAAGCTTCTAAGTTGTTGCAGTCACTAAGAAAGAGGCACAGAAATTCAAGTTTTAGTTTTTGAAAATTCAGTTTTTGGCTGCTTTTGCTGCCTTGTAGTTGACCTAGGACCTTAAGATTTTGCATGAACCGAACTCTGGCAGCCACATTACACGAGAAAAAGCGAGAAGTGGTAATTCGTAGTAAAAAACGCAGAAAACATAACGTTTTCAACATTTGTTTTCGAAATGACTTAACTGAAAATCTTCACATTGGACGCATTACTCTCAGAAACGTTTACATTTATCGTCTGGCAACTAATGCAGCGTTATGACGTTTGCGGTCGCACCACTCTGTACGAAGTAGAAGCTTCTAAGTTGTTGCAGTCACCAAGAAAGAGGCACAGAAATTCAAGTTTTAGTTTTTGAAAATTCAGTTTTTGGCTGCTTTTGCTGCCTTGTAGTTGACCTAGGACCTTAAGATTTTGCATGAACCGAACTCTGGCAGCCACATTACACGAGAAAAAGCGAGAAGTGGTAATTCGTAGTAAAAACCGCAGAAAACATAACGTTTTCAACATTTGTTTTCGTAT
Source organism: Schistocerca serialis cubense (assembly GCF_023864345.2). NCBI lineage: Eukaryota > Metazoa > Arthropoda > Insecta > Orthoptera > Acrididae > Schistocerca > Schistocerca serialis. Next base: position 5,393,996 of record NW_026047571.1, read on the forward strand.
CGACGTAACTGAATATCTTCACATTGGACGCATTAGTCTCAGAAACGTTTACATTTTTCGTCTGGCAACTAATGCAGCGTGATGACGTTTGCGGTCGCACCACTCTGTACGAAGTAGAAGCTTCTAAATTGTTGCAGTCACCAAGAAAGAGGCACAGAAATTCAAGTTTTAATTTTTGAAAATTCAGTTTTTGGAAGCTTTTGCTGCCTTGTAGTTAACCTAGGACCTTAAGATTTTGCATGAACCGAACTCTGGCAACCACATTACACGAGAAAAAGCGAGAAGTGGTAATTCGTAGTAAAAACCGCAGAAAACATAACGTTTTCTACATTGTTTTCGTATCGACGTAAATGAAAATCTTCTCATTGGACGCATTACTCTCAGAAACGTTTACATTTATCGTCTGGCAACTAATGCAGCGTGATGACGTTTCCGGTCGCAACACTCTGTACGAAGTAGAAGCTTCTAAGTTGTTGCAGTCACCAAGAAAGAGGCACAGAAATTCAAGTTTTAGTTTTTGAAAATTCAGTTTTTGGCTGCTTATGCTGCCTTGTAGTTGACCTTGGACCTTAAGATTTTGCATGAACCGAACTCTGGCAGCCACATTACACGAGAAAAAGCGAGAAGTGGTAATTCGTAGTAAAAACCGCAGAAAACATAACGTTTTCTACATTGTTTTCGTATCGACGTAACTGAAAATCTACACATTGGCCGCATTACTCTCAGAAACGTTTACATTTATCGTCTGGCAACTAATGCCGCGTGATGACGTTTGCGGTCGCACCACTCTGTACGAAGTAGAAGCTTCTAAGTTGTTGCAATCACCAAGAAAGAGGCACAGAAATTCAAGTTTTAGTTTTTGAAAATTCAGTTTTTGGCTGCTTTTGCTACCTTGTAGTTGACCTAGGACCTTAAGATTTTGCATGAACCTGGCAGCCACATTACACGAGAAAAAGCGAGAAGTGGTAATTCGTAGTAAAAACCGCAGAAAACATAACGTTTTCTACATTTGTTTTCGTATCGACGTAACTGAATATCTTCACATTGGACGCATTAGTCTCAGAAACGTTTACATTTTTCGTCTGGCAACTAATGCAGCGTGATGACGTTTGCGGTCGCACCACTCTGTACGAAGTAGAAGCTTCTAAATTGTTGCAGTCACCAAGAAAGAGGCACAGAAATTCAAGTTTTAGTTTTTGAAAATTCAGTTTTTGGCTGCTTTTGCTGCCTTGTAGTTGACCTAGGACCTTAAGATTTTGCATGAACCGAACTCTGGCACCCACATTATACGAGAAAAAGCGAGAAGTGGTAATTCGTAGTAAAAACCGCAGAAAACATAACGTTTTCTACATTGTTTTCGTATCGACGTAACTGAAAATCTACACATTGGCCGCATTACTCTCAGAAACGTTTACATTTATCGTCTGGCAAATAATGCCGAGTGATGACGTTTGCGGTCGCACCACTCTGTACGAAGTAGAAGCTTCTAAGTTGTTGCAATCACCAAGAAAGAGGCACAGAAATTCAAGTTTTAGTTTTTGAAAATTCAGTTTTTGGCTGCTTTTGCTGCCTTGTACTTGACCTAGGACCTTAAGATTTTGCATGAACCTGGCAGCCACATTACACGAGAAAAAGCGAGAAGTGGTAATTCGTAGTAAAAACCGCAGAAAACATAACGTTTTCTACATTGTTTTCGAAATGACGTAACTGAAAATCTTCACATTGGACGCATTACTCTCAGAAACGTTTACATTTATCGTCTGGCAACTAATGCCGCGTGATGACGTTTGCGGTCGCACCACTCTGTACGAAGTACAAGCTTCTAAGTTGTTGCAGTCACCAAGAAAGAGGCACAGAAATCCTCAGTTTTAGTTTTTGAAAGTTCAGTTTTTGGCTGCTTTTGCTGCCTTGTAGTTGACCTAGGACCTTAAGATTTTGCATGAACCGAACTCTGGCAGCCACATTACACGAGAAAAAGCGAGAAGTGGTAATTCGTAGTAAAAACCGCAGAAAACATAACGTTTTCTACATTGTTTTCGAAATGACGTAACTGAAAATCTTCACATTGGACGCATTACTCTCAGAAACGTTTACATTTATCGTCTGGCAACTAATGCCGCGTGATGACGTTTGCGGTCGCACCACTCTGTACGAAGTAGAAGCTTCTAAGTTGTTGCAGTCACCAAGAAAGAGGCACAGAAATTCAAGTTTTAGTTTTTGAAAATTCAGTTTTTGGCTGCTTTTGCTGCCTTGTAGTTGACCTAGGACCTTAAGATTTTGCATGAACCGAACTCTGGCAGCCACATTACACGAGAAAAAGCGAGAAGTGGTAATTCGTAGTAAAAACCGCAGAAAACATAACGTTTTCAACATTTGTTTTCGAAATGACGTAACTGAAAATCTTCACATTGGACGCATTACTCTCAGAAACATTTACATTTATCGTCTGGAACCTAATGCCGCGTGATGACGTTTGCGGTCGCACCACTCTGTACGAAGTAGAAGCTTCTAAGTTGTTGCAGTCACCAAGATAGAGGCACAGAAATTCAAGTTTTAGTTTTTGAAAATTTCAGTTTTTGGCTGCTTTTGCTGCCTTGTAGTTGACCTAGGACCTTAAGATTTTGCATGAACCGAACTCTGGCAGCCACATTACACGAGAAAAAGCGAGAAGTGGTAATTCGTAGTAAAAACCGCAGAAAACATAACGTTTTCTACATTGTTTTCGTATCGACGTAACTGAAAATCTTCACATTGGACGCATTACTCTCAGAAACGTTTACATTTATCGTCTGGCAACTAATGCCGCGTGATGACGTTTGCGGTCGCACCACTCTGTACGAAGTAGAAGCTTCTAAGTTGTTGCAGTCACCAAGAAAGAGGCACAGAAATTCAAGTTTTAGTTTTTGAAAATTCAGTTTTTGGCTGCTTTTGCTGCCTTGTAGTTGACCTAGGACCTTCAGATTTTGCATGAACCGAACTCTGGCAGCCACATTACACGAGAAAAAGCGAGAAGTGGTAATTCGTAGTAAAAACCGCAGAAAACATAACGTTTTCTACATTGTTTTCGTATCGACGTAACTGAAAATCTTCACATTGGACGCATTACTCTCAGAAACGTTTACATTTATCGTCTGGCAACTAATGCAGCGTGATGACGTTTGCGGTCGCACCACTCTGTACGAAGTAGAAGCTTCTAAGTTGTTGCAGTCACCAAGAAAGAGGCACAGAAATTCAAGTTTTAGTTTTTGAAAATTCAATTTTTGGCTGCTTTTGCTGCCTTGTAGTTGACCTAGGACCTTAAGATTTTGCATGAACCGAACTCTGGCAGCCACATTACACGAGGAAAAGCGAGAAGTGGTAATTCGTAGTAAAAACCGCAGAAAACATAACGTTTTCTACATTGTTTTCGTATCGACGTAACTGAAAATCTTCACATTGGACGCATTACGCTCAGAAACGTTTACATTTATCGTCTGGCAACTAATGCAGCGTGATGATGTTTGCCGTCGCACCACTTTGTACGAAGTAGAAGCTTCTAAGTTGTTGCAGTCACCAAGAAAGAGGCACAGAAATTCAAGTTTTAGTTTTTGAAAATTCAGTTTTTGGCTGCTTTTGCTGCCTTGTAGTTGACCTAGGACCATACGATTTTGCATGAACCGAACTCTGGCAGCCACATTACACAAGAAAAAGCGTGAAGTGGTAATTCGTAGTAAAAACCGCAGAAAAACATAACGTTTTCTACATTGTTTTCGCAATGACGTAACTGAAAATCTTCACATTGGACGCATTACTCTCAGAAACGTTTACATTTATCGTCTGGCAACTAATGCAGCGTGATGACGTTTGCGGTCGCACCACTCTGTACGAAGCAGAAGCTTCTAAGTTGTTGCAGTCGCCAAGAAAGAGGCACAGAAATTCAAGTTTTAGTTTTTGAAAATTCAGTTTTTGGCTGCTTTTGCTGCCTTGTAGTTGACCTAGGACCTTAAGATTTTGCATGAACCGAACTCAGGCAGCCACATTACACGAGAAAAAGCGAGAAGTGGTAATTCGTAGTAAAAAACGCAGAAAAAATAACGTTTTCAACATTTGTTTTCGAAATGACGTAACTGAAAATCTTCACATTGGACGCATTACTCTCAGAAACGTTTACATTTATCGTCTGGCAACTAATGCAGCGTGATGACGTTTGCGGTCGCACCACTCTGTACGAAGTAGAAGCTTCTAAGTTGTTGCAGTCACCAAGAAAGAGGCACAGAAATTCAAGTTTTAGTTTTTGAAAATTCAATTTTTGGCTGCTTTTGCTGCCTTGTAGTTGACCTAGGACCTTAAGATTTTGCATGAACCGAACTCTGGCAGCCACATTACACGAGAAAAAGCGAGAAGTGGTAATTCGTAGTAAAAACCGCAGAAAACATAACGTTTTCTACATTTGTTTTCGAAATGACGTAACTGAAAATCTTCACATTGGACGCATTACTCTCAGAAACGTTTACATTTATCGTCTGGGAACTAATGCAGCGTGATGACGTTTGCGGTCGCACCACTCTGTACGAAGTAGAAGCTTCTATGTTGTTGCAGTCACCAAGAAAGAGGCACAGAAATTCAAGTTTTAGTTTTTGAAAATTCAGTTTTTGGCTGCTTTTGCTGCCTTGTAGTTGACCTAGGACCTTAAGATTTTGCATGAACCGAACTCTGGCAGCCACATTACACGAGAAAAAGCGAGAAATGGTAATTCGTAGTAAGAACCGCAGAAAACATAACGTTTTCTACATTGTTTTCGTATCGACGTAACTGAAAATCTTCACATTGGACGCATTACTCTCAGATACGTTTACATTTATCGTCTGGCAACAAATGCAGCGTGATGACGTTTGCGGTCGCACCACTCTGTACGAAGTAGAAGCTTCTAAGTTGTTGCAGTCACCAAGAAAGAGGCACAGAAATTCAAGTTTTAGTTTTTGAAAATTCAGTTTTTGGCTGCTTTTGCTGCCTTGTAGTTGACCTAGGACCTTAAGATTTTGCATGAACCGAACTCTGGCAGCCACATTACACGTGAAAAAGCGAGAAGTGGTAATTCGTAGTAAAAACCGCAGAAAAAATAACGTTTTCAACATTTGTTTTCGAAATGACGTAACTGAAAATCTTCACATTGGACGCATTACTCTCAGAAACGTTTACATTTATCGTCTGGCAACTAATGCAGCGTGATGACGTTTGCGGTCGCACCACTCTGTACGAAGTAGAAGCTTCTAAGTTGTTGCAGTCACCAAGAAAGAGGCACAGAAATTCAAGTTTTAGTTTTTGAAAATTCAGTTTTTTGCTGCTTTTGCTGCCTTGTAGTTGACCTAGGACCTTAAGATTTTGCATGAACCGAAGTCTGGCAGCCACATTACACGAGAAAAAGCGAGAAGTGGTAATTCGTAGTAAAAACCGCAGAAAACATAACGTTTTCTACATTTGTTTTCGAAATGACGTAACTGAAAATCTTCACATTGGACGCATTACTCTCAGAAACGTTTACATTTATCGTCTGGGAACTAATGCAGCGTGATGACGTTTGCGGTCGCACCACTCTGTACGAAGTAGAAGCTTCTATGTTGTTGCAGTCACCAAGAAAGAGGCACAGAAATTCAAGTTTTAGTTTTTGAAAATTCAGTTTTTGGCTGCTTTTGCTGCCTTGTAGTTGACCTAGGACCTTAAGATTTTGCATGAACCGAACACTGGCAGCCACATTACACGAGAAAAAGCGAGAAATGGTAATTCGTAGTAAGAACCGCAGAAAACATAACGTTTTCTACATTGTTTTCGTATCGACGTAACTGAAAATCTTCACATTGGACGCATTACTCTCAGAAACGTTTACATTTATCGTCTGGCAACTAATGCAGCGTGATGACGTTTGCGGTCGCACCACTCTGTACGAAGTAGAAGCTTCTAAGTTGTTGCAGTCACCAAGAAAGAGGCACAGAAATTCAAGTTTTAGTTTTTGAAAATTCAGTTTTTGGCTGCTTTTGCTGCCTTGTAGTTGACCTAGGACCTTAAGAGTTTGCATGAACCGAACTCTGGCAGCCACATTACACGAGAAAGAGCGAGAAGTGGTAATTCGTAGTAAAAACCGCAGAAAACATAACGTTTTCCACATTGTTTTCGTATCGACGTAAATGAAAATCTTCTCATTGGACGCATTACTCTCAGAAACGTTTATATTTATCGTCTGGCAACTAATGCAGCGTGATGACGTTTCCGGTCGCAACACTCTGTACGAAGTAGAAGCTTCTAAGTTGTTGCAGTCACCAAGAAAGAGGCACAGAAATTCAAGTTTTAGTTTTTGAAAATTCAGTTTTTGGCTGCTTTTGCTGCCTTGTAGTTGACCTAGGACCTTAAGATTTTGCATGAACCGAACTCTGGCAGCCACATTACACGAGAAAAAGCGAGAAGTGGTAATTCGTAGTAAAATCCGCAGAAAACATAACGTTTTCTACATTGTTTTCGTATCGACGTAACTGAAAATCTTCACATTGGACGCATTACTCTCAGAAACGTTTACATTTATCGTCTGGCAACTAATGCCGCGTGATGACGTTTGCGGTCGCACCACTCTGTACGAAGTAGAAGCTTCTAAGTAGTTGCAGTCACCAAGAAAGAGGCACAGAAATTCAAGTTTTAGTTTTTGAAAATTCAGTTTTTGGCTGCTTTCGCTGCCTTGTAGTTGACCTAGGACCTTAAGATTTTGCATGAACCTAACTCTGGCAGTCACATTACACGAGAAAAAGCGAGAAGTGGTAATTCGTAGTAAAAACCGCAGAAAACATAACGTTTTCTACATTGTTTTCGAAATGACGTAACTGAAAATCTTCACATTGGACGCATTACTCTCAGAAACGTTTACATTTATCGTCTGGCAACTAATGCAGCGTTATGACGTTTGCGGTCGCACCACTCTGTACGAAGTAGAAGCTTCTAAGTTGTTGCAGTCACCAAGAAAGAGGCACAGAAATTCAAGTTTTAGTTTTTGAAAATTCAGTTTTTGGCTGCTTTTGCTGCCTTGTAGTTGACCTAGGACCTTAAGATTTTGCATGAACCGAACTCTGGCAGCCACATTACACGAGAAAAAGCGAGAAGTGGTAATTCGTAGTAAAAACCGCAGAAAACATAACGTTTTCAACAATTGTTTTCGAAATGACGTAACTGAAAATCTTCACATTGGACGCATTACTCACAGAAACATTTACATTTATCGTCTGGAACCTAATGCCGCGTGATGACGTTTGCGGTCGCACCACTCTGTACGAAGTAGAAGCTTCTAAGTTGTTGCAGTCACCAAGATAGAGGCACAGAAATTCAAGTTTTAGTTTTTGAAAATTCAGTTTTTGGCTGCTTTTGCTGCCTTGTAGTTGACCTAGGACCTTAAGATTTTGCATGAACCGAACTCTGGCAGCCACATTACACGAGAAAAAGCGAGAAGTGGTAATTCGTAGTAAAAACCGCAGAAAACATAACGTTTTCGACATTGTTTTCGTATCGACGTAACTGAAAATCTTCACATTGGACGCATTACTCTCAGAAACGTTTACATTTATCTTCTGGCAACTAATGCAGCGTGATGACGTTTGCGGTCGCACCACTCTGTACGAAGTAGAAGCTTCTAAGTTGTTGCAGTCACCAAGAAAGAGGCACAGAAATTCAAGTTTTAGTTTTTGAAAATTCAGTTTTTGGCTGCTTTTGCTGCCTTGTAGTTGACCTAGGACCTTAAGATTTTGCATGAACCGAACTCTGGCAGCCGCATTACGCGAGAAAAAGCGAGAAGTGGTAATTCGTAGTAAAAACCGCAGAAAACATAACGTTTTCTACATTGTTTTCGTATCGACGTAACTGAAAATCTTCACATTGGACGCATTACTCTCAGAAACGTTTACATTTATCGTCTGGCAACTAATGCCGCATGATGACGTTTGCGGTCGCACCACTCTGTACGAAGTAGAAGCTTCTAAGTTGTTGCAGTCACCAAGAAAGAGGCACAGAAATTCAAGTTTTAGTTTTTGAAAATTCAGTTTTTGGTTGCTTTTGCAGCCTTGTAGTTGACCTAGGACCTTAAGATTTTGCATGAACCGAACTCTGGCAGCCACATTACACGAGAAAAAGCGAGAAGTGGTAATTCGTAGTAAAAACCGCAGAAAACATAACGTTTTCAAAATTTGTTTTCGAAATGACGTAACTGAAAATCTTCTCATTGGACGCATTACTCTCAGAAACGTTTACATTTATCGTCTGGCAACTAATGCAGCGTTATGACGTTTGCGGTCGCACCACTCTGTACGAAGTAGAAGCTTCTAAGTTGTTGCAGTCACCAAGAAAGAGGCACAGAAATTCAAGTTTTAGTTTTTGAAAATTCAGTTTTTGGCTGCTTTTGCTGCCTTGTAGTTGACCTAGGACTTTAAGATATTGCATGAACCGAACTCTGGCAGCCACATTACACGAGAAAAAGCGAGAAGTGGTAATTCGTAGCAAAACCGCTGAAAACATAACGTTTTCTACATTGTTTTCGTATCGACGTAACTGAAAATCTTCACATTGGACGCATTACTCTCAGAAACGTTAACATTTATCGTCTGGCAACTAATGCAGCGTGATGACGTTTGCGGTCGCACCACTCTGTACGAAGTAGAAGCTTCTAAGTTGTTGCAGTCACCAAGAAAGAGGCACAGAAATTCAAGTTTTAGTTTTTGAAAATTCAGTTTTTGGCTGCTTTTGCTGCCTTGTAGTTGACCTAGGACCTTTAGATTTTGCATGAACCGAACACTGGCAGCCACATTACACGAAAAAAAGCGAGAAGTGGTAATTCGTAGTAAAAACCGCAGAAAACATAACGTTTTCAATATTTTTTTCGTATATACGTAACTGAAAATCTTCACATTGGTCGCATTACTCTCAGAAACGTTTACATTTATCGTCTGGCAACTAATGCAGCGTGATGACGTTTGCGGTCGCACCACTCTGTAGGAAGTAGAAGCTTCTAAGTTGTAGCAGTCACCAAGAAAGAGGCACAGAAATTCAAGTTTTAGTTTTTGAAAATTCAGTTTTTGGCTGCTTTTGCTGCCTTGTAGTTGACCTAGGACCTTAAGATTTTGCATGAACCGAACTCTGGCAACCACATTACACGAGAAAAAGCGAGAAGTGGTAATTCGTAGTAAAAACCGCAGAAAACATAACGTTTTCAACAATTGTTTTCGAAATGGCGTAACTGAAAATCTTCACATTGGACGCATTACTCACAGAAACATTTACATTTATCGTCTGGAACCTAATGCCGCGTGATGACGTTTGCGGTCGCACCACTCTGTACGAAGTAGAAGCTTCTAAGTTGTTGCAGTCACCAAGATAGAGGCACAGAAATTCAAGTTTTAGTTTTTGAAAATTCAGTTTTTGCCTGCTTTTGCTGCCTTGTAGTTGACCTAGGACCTTAAGATTTTGCATGAACCGAACTCTGGCAGCCACATTACACGAGAAAAAGCGAGAAGTGGTAATTCGTAGTAAAAACCGCAGAAAACATAACGTTTTCGACATTGTTTTCGTATCGACGTAACTGAAAATCTTCACATTGGACGCATTACTCTCAGAAACGTTTACATTTATCTTCTGGCAACTAATGCAGCGTGATGACGTTTGCGGTCGCACCACTCTGTACGAAGTAGAAGCTTCTAAGTTGTTGCAGTCACCAAGAAAGAGGCACAGAAATTCAAGTTTTAGTTTTTGAAAATTCAGTTTTTGGCTGCTTTTGCTGCCTTGTAGTTGACCTAGGACCTTAAGATTTTGCATGAACCGAACTCTGGCAGCCGCATTACGCGAGAAAAAGCGAGAAGTGGTAATTCGTAGTAAAAACCGCAGAAAACATAACGTTTTCTACATTGTTTTCGTATCGACGTAACTGAAAATCTTCACATTGGACGCATTACTCTCAGAAACGTTTACATTTATCGTCTGGCAACTAATGCAGGGTAATGACGTTTGCGGTCGCACCACTCTGTACGAAGTAGAAGCTTCTAAGTTGTTGCAGTCACCAAGAAAGAGGCACAGAAATTCAAGTTTTAGTTTTTTAAAATTCAGTTTTTGGCTACTTTTGCTGCCTTGTAGTTGACCTAGGACCTTAAGATTTTGCATGAACAGAACTCTGGCAGCCGCATTACACGAGAAAAAGCGAGAAGTGGTAATTCGTAGTAAAAACCGCAGAAAACATAACGATTTCTACATTAGTTTTCGAAATGACGTAACTGAAAATCTTCACATTGGACGCATTACTCTCAGAAACGTTTACATTTATCGTCTGGCAACTAATGCAGCGTGATGACGTTTGCGGTCGCACCACTCTGTACGAAGTAGAAGCTTCTATGTTGTTGCAGTCACCAAGAAAGAGGCACAGAAACTCAAGTTTTAGTTTTTGAAAATTCAGTTTTTGGCTGCTTTTGCTGCCTTGTAGTTGATCTAGGACCTTAAGATTTTGCTAGAACCGAACTCTGGCAGCCACATTACACGAGAAAAAGCGAGAAATGGTAATTCGTAGTAAGAACCGCAGAAAACATAACGTTTTCTACATTGTTTTCGTATCGACGTAACTGAAAATCTTCACATTGGACGCATTACTCTCAGAAACGTTTACATTTATCGTCTGGCAACTATTGCCGCGTGATGACGTTTGCGGTCGCACCACTCTGTACGAAGTAGAAGCTTCTAAGTTGTTGCAGTCACCAAGAAAGAGGCACAGAAATTCAAGTTTTAGTTTTTGAAAATTCAGTTTTTGGTTGCTTTTGCAGCCTTGTAGTTGACCTAGGACCTTAAGATTTTGCATGAACCGAACTCTGGCAGCCACATTACACGAGAAAAAGCGAGAAGTGGTAATTCGTAGTAAAAACCGCAGAAAACATAACGTTTTCAAAATTTGTTTTCGAAATGACGTAACTGAAAATCTTCTCATTGGACGCATTACTCTCAGAAACGTTTACATTTATCGTCTGGCAACTAATGCAGCGTTATGACGTTTGCGGTCGCACCACTCTGTACGAAGTAGAAGCTTCTAAGTTGTTGCAGTCACCAAGAAAGAGGCACAGAAATTCAAGTTTTAGTTTTTGAAAATTCAGTTTTTGGCTGCTTTTGCTGCCTTGTAGTTGACCTAGGACTTTAAGATATTGCATGAACCGAACTCTGGCAGCCACATTACACGAGAAAAAGCGAGAAGTGGTAATTCGTAGTAAAAACCGCTGAAAACATAACGTTTTCTACATTGTTTTCGTATCGACGTAACTGAAAATCTTCACATTGGACGCATTACTCTCAGAAACGTTAACATTTATCGTCTGGCAACTAATGCAGCGTGATGACGTTTGCGGTCGCACCACTCTGTACGAAGTAGAAGCTTCTAAGTTGTTGCAGTCACCAAGAAAGAGGCACAGAAATTCAAGTTTTAGTTTTTGAAAATTCAGTTTTTGGCTGCTTTTGCTGCCTTGTAGTTGACCTAGGACCTTTAGATTTTGCATGAACCGAACACTGGCAGCCACATTACACGAAAAAAAGCGAGAAGTGGTAATTCGTAGTAAAAACCGCAGAAAACATAACGTTTTCAATATTTTTTTCGTATATACGTAACTGAAAATCTTCACATTGGTCGCATTACTCTCAGAAACGTTTACATTTATCGTCTGGCAACTAATGCAGCGTGATGACGTTTGCGGTCGCACCACTCTGTAGGAAGTAGAAGCTTCTAAGTTGTAGCAGTCACCAAGAAAGAGGCACAGAAATTCAAGTTTTAGTTTTTGAAAATTCAGTTTTTGGCTGCTTTTGCTGCCTTGTAGTTGACCTAGGACCTTAAGATTTTGCATGAACCGAACTCTGGCAACCACATTACACGAGAAAAAGCGAGAAGTGGTAATTCGTAGTAAAAACCGCAGAAAACATAACGTTTTCTACATTGTTTTCGTATCGACGTAACTGAAAATCTTCACATTGGACGCATTACTCTCAGATACGTTTACATTTATCGTCTGGCAACAAATGCAGCGTGATGACGTTTGCGGTCGCACCACTCTGTACGAAGTAGAAGCTTCTAAGTTGTTGCAGTCACCAAGAAAGAGGCACAGAAATTCAAGTTTTAGTTTTTGAAAATTCAGTTTTTGGCTGCTTTTGCTGCCTTGTAGTTGACCTAGGACCTTAAGATTTTGCATGAACCGAACTCTGGCAGCCACATTACACGTGAAAAAGCGAGAAGTGGTAATTCGTAGTAAAAACCGCAGAAAAAATAACGTTTTCAACATTTGTTTTCGAAATGACGTAACTGAAAATCTTCACATTGGACGCATTACTCTCAGAAACGTTTACATTTATCGTCTGGCAACTAATGCAGCGTGATGACGTTTGCGGTCGCACCACTCTGTACGAAGTAGAAGCTTCTAAGTTGTTGCAGTCACCAAGAAAGAGGCACAGAAATTCAAGTTTTAGTTTTTGAAAATTCAGTTTTTGGCTGCTTTTGCTGCCTTGTAGTTGACCTAGGACCTTAAGATTTTGCATGAACCGAAGTCTGGCAGCCACATTACACGAGAAAAAGCGAGAAGTGGTAATTCGTAGTAAAAACCGCAGAAAACATAACGTTTTCTACATTTGTTTTCGAAATGACGTAACTGAAAATCTTCACATTGGACGCATTACTCTCAGAAACGTTTACATTTATCGTCTGGGAACTAATGCAGCGTGATGACGTTTGCGGTCGCACCACTCTGTACGAAGTAGAAGCTTCTATGTTGTTGCAGTCACCAAGAAAGAGGCACAGACATTCAAGTTTTAGTTTTTGAAAATTCAGTTTTTGGCTGCTTTTGCTGCCTTGTAGTTGACCTAGAACCTTAAGATTTTGCATGAACCGAACACTGGCAGCCACATTACACGAGAAAAAGCGAGAAATGGTAATTCGTAGTAAGAACCGCAGAAAACATAACGTTTTCTACATTGTTTTCGTATCGACGTAACTGAAAATCTTCACATTGGACGCATTACTCTCAGAAACGTTTACATTTATCGTCTGGCAACTAATGCAGCGTGATGACGTTTGCGGTCGCACCACTCTGTACGAAGTAGAAGCTTCTAAGTTGTTGCAGTCACCAAGAAAGAGGCACAGAAATTCAAGTTTTAGTTTTTGAAAATTCAGTTTTTGGCTGCTTTTGCTGCCTTGTAGTTGACCTAGGACCTTAAGATTTTGCATGAACCGAACTCTGGCAACCACATTACACGAGAAAAAGCGAGAAGTGGTAATTCGTAGTAAAATCCGCAGAAAACATAACGTTTTCTACATTGTTTTCGTATCGACGAAACTGAAAATCTTCACATTGGACGCATTACTCTCAGAAACGTTTACATTTATCGTCTGGCAACTAATGCAGCGTGATGACGTTTGCGGTCGCACCACTCTGTACGAAGTAGAAGCTTCTAAGTTGTTGCAGTCACCAAGAAAGAGGCACAGAAATTCAAGTTTTAGTTTTTGAAAATTCAGTTTTTGGCTGCTTTTGCTGCCTTGTAGTTGACCTAGGACCTTAAGATTTTGCATGAACCTAACTCTGGCAGTCACATTACACGAGAAAAAGCGAGAAGTGGTAATTCGTAGTAAAAACCGCAGAAAACATAACGTTTTCTACATTGTTTTCGAAATGACGTAACTGAAAATCTTCACATTGGACGCATTACTCTCAGAAACGTTTACATTTATCGTCTGGCAACTAATGCAGCGTGATGACGTTTGCGGTCGCACCACTCTGTACGAAGTAGAAGCTTCTAAGTTGTTGCAGTCACCAAGAAAGAGGCACAGAAATTCAAGTTTTAGTTTTTGAAAATTCAGTTTTTGGCTGCTTTTGCTGCCTTGTAGTTGACCTAGGACCTTAAGATTTTGCATGAACCGAACTCTGGCAGCCACATTACACGAGAAAAAGCGAGAAGTGGTAATTCGTAGTAAAAACCGCAGAAAACATAACGTTTTCAACATTTGTTTTCGAAATGACGTAACTGAAAATCTTCACATTGGACGCATTACTCACAGAAACATTTACATTTATCGTCTGGAACCTAATGCCGCGTGATGACGTTTGCGGTCACACCACTCTGTACGAAGTAGAAGCTTCTAAGTTGTTGCAGTCACCAAGATAGAGGCACAGAAATTCAAGTTTTAGTTTTTGAAAATTCAGTTTTTGGCTGCTTTTGCTGCCTTGTAGTTGACCTAGGACCTTAAGATTTTGCATGAACCGAACTCTGGCAGCCACATTACACGAGAAAAAGCGAGAAGTGGTAATTCGCAGTAAAAACCGCAGAAAACATAACGTTTTCGACATTGTTTTCGTATCGACGTAACTGAAAATCTTCACATTGGACGCATTACTCTCAGAAACGTTTACATTTATCTTCTGGCAACTAATGCAGCGTGATGACGTTTGCGGTCGCACCACTCTGTACGAAGTAGAAGCTTCTAAGTTGTTGCAGTCACCAAGAAAGAGGCACAGAAATTCAAGTTTTAGTTTTTGAAAATTCAGTTTTTGGCAGCTTTTGCTGCCTTGTAGTTGACCTAGGACCTTAAGATTTTGCATGAACCGAACTCTGGCAGCCGCATTACACGAGAAAAAGCGAGAAGTGGTAATTCGTAGTAAAAACCGCAGAAAACATAACGTTTTCTACATTGTTTTCGTATCGGCGTAACTGAAAATCTTGACATTGGACGCATTACTCTCAGAAACGTTTACATTTATCGTCTGGCAACTAATGCAGCGTAATGACGTTTGCGGTCGCACCACTCTGTACGAAGTAGAAGCTTCTAAGTTGTTGCAGTCACCAAGAAAGAGGCACAGAAATTCAAGTTTTAGTTTTTTAAAATTCAGTTTTTGGCTTTTTTTTGCTGCCTTGTAGTTGACCTAGGACCTTAATATTTTGCATGAACAGAACTCTGGCAGCCGCATTACACGAGAAAAAGCGAGAAGTGGTAATTCGTAGTAAAAACCGCAGAAAACATAACGTTTTCTACATTAGTTTTCGAAATGACGTAACTGAAAATCTTCACATTGGACGCATTACTCTCAGAAACGTTAACATTTATCGTCTGGCAAGTAATGCAGCGTGATGACGTTTGCGGTCGCACCACTCTGTACGAAGTAGAAGCTTCTATGTTGTTGCAGTCACCAAGAAAGAGGCACAGAAACTCAAGTTTTAGTTTTTGAAAATTCAGTTTTTGGCTGCTTTTGCTGCCTTGTAGTTGATCTAGGACCTTAAGATTTTGCTAGAACCGAACTCTGGCAGCCACATTACACGAGAAAAAGCGAGAAATGGTAATTCGTAGTAAGAACCGCAGAAAACATAACGTTTTCTACATTGTTTTCGTATCGACGTAACTGAAAATCTTCACATTGGACGCATTACTCTCAGAAACGTTTACATTTATCGTCTGGCAACTATTGCCGCGTGATGACGTTTGCGGTCGCACCACTCTGTACGAAGTAGAAGCTTCTAAGTTGTTGCAGTCACCAAGAAAGAGGCACAGAAATTCAAGTTTTTGTTTTTGAAAATTCAGTTTTTGGCTGCTTTTGCTGCCTTGTAGTTGACCTAGGACCATAAGATTTTGCATGAACCGAACTCTGGCAGCCACAATACACCAGAAAAAGCGAGAAGTGGTAATTCGTAGTAAAAACAGCAGAAAACATAACGTTTTCTACATTGTTTTCGTATCGACGTAACTGAAAATCTTCACATTGGACGCATTACTCTCAGAAACGTTTACATTTACCGTCTGGCAACTAATGCCGCGTGATGACGTTTGCGGTCGCACCACTCTGTACGAAGTAGAAGCTTCTAAGTTGTTGCAGTCACCAAGAAAGAGGCACAGAAATTCAAGTTTTAGTTTTTGAAAATTCAGTTTTTGGTTGCTTTTGCAGCCTTGTAGTTGACCTAGGACCTTAAGATTTTGCATGAACCGAACTCTGGCAGCCACATTACACGAGAAAAAGCGAGAAGTGGTAATTCGTAGTAAAAACCGCAGAAAACATAACGTTTTCAACATTTGTTTTCGTATCGACGTAACTGAATATCTTCACATTGGACGCATTACTCTCAGAAACGTTTACATTTTTCGTCTGGCAACTAATGCAGCGTGATGACGTTTGCGGTCGCACCACTCTGTACGAAGTAGAAGCTTCTAAGTTGTTGCAGTCACCAAGAAAGAGGCACAGAAATTCAAGTTTTAGTTTTTGAAAATTCAGTTTTTGGCTGCTTTTGCTGCCTTGTAGTTGACCTAGGACCTTAAGATTTTGCATGAACCGAACTCTGGCAACCACATTACACGAGAAAAAGCGAGAAGTGGTAATTCGTAGTAAAAACCGCAGAAAACATAACGTTTTCCACATTGTTTTCGTATCGACGTAAATGAAAATCTTCTCATTGGACGCATTACTCGCAGAAACGTTTATATTTATCGTCTGGCAACTAATGCAGCGTGATGACGTTTCCGGTCGCAACACTCTGTACGAAGTAGAAGCTTCTAAGTTGTTGCAGTCACCAAGAAAGAGGCACAGAAATTCAAGTTTTAGTTTTTGAAAATTCAGTTTTTGGCTGCTTTTGCTGCCTTGTAGTTGACCTAGGACCTTAAGATTTTGCATGAACCGAACTCTGGCAGCCACATTACACGAGAAAAAGCGAGAAGTGGTAATTCGTATTAAAATCCGCAGAAAACATAACGTTTACTACATTGTTTTCGTATCGACGTAACTGAAAATCTTCACAATGGACGCATTACTCTCAGAAACGTTTACATTTATCGTCTGGCAACTAATGCAGCGTGATGACGTTTGCGGTCGCACCACTCTGTACGAAGTAGAAGCTTCTAAGTTGTTGCAGTCACCAAGAAAGAGGCACAGAAATTCAAGTTTTAGTTTTTGAAAATTCAGTTTTTGGCTGCTTTTGCTGCCTTGTAGTTGACCTAGGACCTTAAGATTTTGCATGAACCTAACTCTGGCAGTCACATTACACTAGAAAAAGCGAGAAGTGGTAATTCGTAGTAAAAACCGCAGAAAACATAACGTTTTCTACATTGTTTTCGAAATGACGTAACTGAAAATCTTCACATTGGACGCATTACTCTCAGAAACGTTTACATTTATCGTCTGGCAACTAATGCAGCGTGATGACGTTTGCGGTCGCACCACTCTGTACGAAGTAGAAGCTTCTAAGTTGTTGCAGTCACCAAGAAAGAGGCACAGAAATTCAAGTTTTAGTTTTTGAAAATTCAGTTTTTGGCTGCTTTTGCTGCCTTGTAGTTGACCTAGGACCTTAAGATTTTGCATGAACCGAACTCTGGCAGCCACATTACACGAGAAAAAGCGAGAAGTGGTAATTCGTAGTAAAAACCGCAGAAAACATAACGTTTTCAACAATTGTTTTCGAAATGACGTAACTGAAAATCTTCACATTGGACGCATTACTCACAGAAACATTTACATTTATCGTCTGGAACCTAATGCCGCGTGATGACGTTTGCGGTCGCACCACTCTGTACGAAGTAGAAGCTTCTAAGTTGTTGCAGTCACCAAGATAGAGGCACAAAAATTCAAGTTTTAGTTTTTGAAAATTCAGTTTTTGGCTGCTTTTGCTGCCTTGTAGTTGACCTAGGACCTTAAGATTTTGCATGAACCGAACTCTGGCAGCCACATTACACGAGAAAAAGCGAGAAGTGGTAATTCGTAGTAAAAACCGCAGAAAACATAACGTTTTCGACATTGTTTTCGTATCGACGTAACTGAAAATCTTCACATTGGACGCATTACTCTCAGAAACGTTTACATTTATCTTCTGGCAACTAATGCAGCGTGATGACGTTTGCGGTCGCACCACTCTGTACGAAGTAGAAGCTTCTAAGTTGTTGCAGTCACCAAGAAAGAGGCACAGAAATTCAAGTTTTAGTTTTTGAAAATTCAGTTTTTGGCTGCTTTTGCTGCCTTGTAGTTGACCTAGGACCTTAAGATTTTGCATGAACCGAACTCTGGCAGCCGCATTACACGAGAAAAAGCGAGAAGTGGTAATTCGTAGTAAAAACCGCAGAAAACATAACGTTTTCTACATTGTTTTCGTATCGACGTAACTGAAAATCTTGACATTGGACGCATTACTCTCAGAAACGTTTACATTTATCGTCTGGCAACTAATGCAGCGTAATGACGTTTGCGGTCGCACCACTCTGTACGAAGTAGAAGCTTCTAAGTTGTTGCAGTCACCAAGAAAGAGGCACAGAAATTCAAGTTTTAGTTTTTTAAAATTCAGTTTTTGGCTGCTTTTGCTGCCTTCTAGTTGACCTAGGACCTTAAGATTTTGCATGAACAGAACTCTGGCAGCCGCATTACACGAGAAAAAGCGAGAAGTGGTAATTCGTAGTAAAAACCGCAGAAAACATAACGTTTTCTACATTAGTTTTCGAAATGACGTAACTGAAAATCTTCACATTGGACGCATTACTCTCAGAAACGTTTACATTTATCGTCTGGCAAGTAATGCAGCGTGATGACGTTTGCGGTCGCACCACTCTGTACGAAGTAGAAGCTTCTATGTTGTTGCAGTCACCAAGAAAGAGGCACAGAAACTCAAGTTTTAGTTTTTGAAAATTCAGTTTTTGGCTGCTTTTGCTGCCTTGTAGTTGATCTAGGACCTTAAGATTTTGCTAGAACCGAACTCTGGCAGCCACATTACACGAGAAAAAGCGAGAAATGGTAATTCGTAGTAAGAACCGCAGAAAACATAACGTTTTCTACATTGTTTTCGTATCGACGTAACCGAAAATCTTCACATTGGACGCATTACTCTCAGAAACGTTTACATTTATCGTCTGGCAACTATTGCCGCGTGATGACGTTTGCGGTCGCACCACTCTGTACGAAGTAGAAGCTTCTAAGTTGTTGCAGTCACCAAGAAAGAGGCACAGAAATTAAAGTTTTTGTTTTTGAAAATTCAGTTTGTGGCTGCTTTTGCTGCCTTGTAGTTGACCTAGGACCATAAGATTTTGCATGAACCGAACTCTGGCAGCCACAATACACCAGAAAAAGCGAGAAGTGGTAATTCGTAGTAAAAACAGCAGAAAACATAACGTTTTCTACATTGTTTTCGTATCGACGTAACTGAAAATCTTCACATTGGACGCATTACTCTCAGAAACGTTTACATTTATCGTCTGGCAACTAATGCCGCGTGATGACGTTTGCGGTCGCACCACTCTGTACGAAGTAGAAGCTTCTAAGTTGTTGCAGTCACCAAGAAAGAGGCACAGAAATTCAAGTTTTAGTTTTTGAAAATTCAGTTTTTGGTTGCTTTTGCAGCCTTGTAGTTGACCTAGGACCTTAAGATTTTGCATGAACCGAACTCTGGCAGCCACATTACACGAGAAAAAGCGAGAAGTGGTAATTCGTAGTAAAAACCGCAGAAAACATAACGTTTTCAAAATTTGTTTTCGAAATGACGTAACTGAAAATCTTCACATTGGACGCATTACTCTCAGAAACGTTTACATTTATCGTCTGGCAACTAATGCAGCGTTATGACGTTTGCGGTCGCACCACTCTGTACGAAGTAGAAGCTTCTAAGTTGTTGCAGTCACCAAGAAAGAGGCACAGAAATTCAAGTTTTAGTTTTTGAAAATTCAGTTTTTGGCTGCTTTTGCTGCCTTGTAGTTGACCTAGGACTTTAAGATTTTGCATGAACCGAACTCTGGCAGCCACATTACACGAGAAAAAGCGAGAAGTGGTAATTCGTAGTAAAAACCGCTGAAAACATAACGTTTTCTACATTGTTTTCGTATCGACGTAACTGAAAATCTTCACATTGGACGCATTACTCTCAGAAACGTTTACATTTATCGTCTGGCAACTAATGCAGCGTGATGACGTTTGCGGTCGCACCACTCTGTACGAAGTAGAAGCTTCTAAGTTGTTGCAGTCACCAAGAAAGAGGCACAGAAATTCAAGTTTTAGTTTTTGAAAATTCAGTTTTTGCCTGCTTTTGCTGCCTTGTAGTTGACCTAGGACCTTTAGATTTTGCATGAACCGAACACTGGCTGCCACATTACACGAAAAAAAGCGAGAAGTGGTAATTCGTAGTAAAAACCGCAGAAAACATAACGTTTTCAATATTTGTTTTCGTATATACGTAACTGAAAATCTTCACATTGGTCGCATTACTCCCAGAAACGTTTACATTTATCGTCTGGCAACTAATGCAGCGTGATGACGTTTGCGGTCGCACCACTCTGTAGGAAGTAGAAGCTTCTAAGTTGTTGCAGTCACCAAGAAAGAGGCACAGAAATTCAAGTTTTAGTTTTTGAAAATTCAGTTTTTGGCTGCTTTTGCTGCCTTGTAGTTGACCTAGGACCTTAAGATCTTGCATGAACCGAACTCTGGCAACCACATTACACGAGAAAAAGCGAGAAGTGGTAATTCGTAGTAAAAACCGCAGAGAACATAACGTTTTCTACATTGTTTTCGTATCGACGTAACTGAAAATCTTCTCATTGGACGCATTACTCTCAGAAACGTTTACATTTATCTTCTGGCAACTAATGCAGCGTGATGACGTTTCCGGTCGCAACACTCTGTACGAAGTAGAAGCTTCTAAGTTGTTGCAGTCACCAAGAAAGAAACACAGAAATTCTAGTTTTAGTTTTTGAAAATTCAGTTTTTGACTGCTTTTGTTGCCTTGTAGTTGACCTAGGACCTTAAGATTTTGCATGAACCGAACTCTGGCAGCCACATTACACGAGAAAAAGCGAGAAGTGGTAATTCGTAGTAAAAACCGCAGAAAACATAACGTTTTCTACATTGTTTTCGTATCGACGTAACTGAAAATCTTCACATTGGACGCATTACTCTCAGAAACGTTTACATTTATCGTCTGGCAACTAATGCAGCGTGATGACGTTTGCGGTCGCACCACTCTGTACGAAGTAGAAGCTTCTAAGTTGTTGCAGTCACCAAGAAAGAGGCACAGAAATTCAAGTTTTAGTTTTTGAAAATTCAGTTTTTGGCTGCTTTTGCTGCCTTGTAGTTGACCTAGGACCTTTAGATTTTGCATGAACCGAACACTGGCAGCCACATTACACGAGAAAAAGCGAGAAGTGGTAATTCGTAGTAAAAACCGCAGAAAACATAACGTTTTCAACATTTGTTTTCGTATCTACGTAACTGAAAATCTTCACATTGGACGCATTACTCTCAGAAACGTTTACATTTATCGTCTGGCAACTAATGCAGCGTGATGACGTTTGCGGTCGCACCACCCTGTACGAAGTAGAAGCTTCTATGTTGTTGCAGTCACCAAGAAAGAGGCACAGAAATTCAAGTTTTAGTTTTTGAAAATTCAGTTTTTGGCTGCTTTTGCTGCCTTGTAGTTGACCTAGGACCTTAAGATTTTGCATGAACCGAACTCTGGCAGTCACATTACACGAGAAACAGCGAGAAGTGGTAATTCGTAGTAAAAACCGCAGAAAACATAACATTTTCAACATTTGTTTTCGTATCGACGTAACTGAAAATCTTCACATTGGACGCATTACTCTCAGAAACGTTTACATTTATCGTCTGGCAACTAGTGCAGCGTGATGACGTTTGCGGTCGCACCACTCTGTACGAAGTAGAAGCTTCTAAGTTGTTGCAGTCACCAAGAAAGAGGCACAGAAATTCAAGTTTTAGTTTTTGAAAATTCAGTTTTTGGCTGCTTTTGCTGCCTTGTAGTTGACCTAGGACCTTAAGATTTTGCATGAACCCAACTCTGGCAACCACATTACACGAGAAAAAGCGGGAAGTGGTAATTCGTAGTAAAAACCGCAGAGAACATAACGTTTTCTACATTGTTTTCGTATCGACGTAACTGAAAATCTTCTCATTGGACGCATTACTCTCAGAAACGTTTACATTTATCTTCTGGCAACTAATGCAGCGTGATGACGTTTCCGGTCGCAACACTCTGTACGAAGTAGAAGCTTCTAAGTTGTTGCAGTCACCAAGAAAGAGGCACAGAAATTCTAGTTTTAGTTTTTGAAAATTCAGTTTTTGGCTGCTTTTGCTGCCTTGTAGTTGACCTAGGACCTTAAGATTATGCATGAACCGAACTCTGGCTGCCACATTACACGAGAAAAAGCGAGAAGTGGTAATTCGTAGTAAAAACCGCAGAAAACATAACGTTTTCTACATTGTTTTCGTATCGACGTAACTGAAAATCTTCACATTGGACGCATTACTCTCAGAAACGTTTACATTTACCGTCTGGCAACTAATGCAGCGTGATGAAGTTTGCGGTCGCACCACTCTGTACCAAGTAGAAGCTTCTAAGTTGTTGCAGTCACCAAGAAAGAGGCACAGAAATTCAAGTTTTAGTTTTTGAAAATTCAGTTTTTGGCTGCTTTTGCTGCCTTGTAGTTGACCTAGGACCTTTAGATTTTGCATGAACAGAACACTGGCAGCCACATTACACGAGAAAAAGCGAGAAGTGGTAATTCGTAGTAAAAACCGCAGAAAACATAACGTTTTCAACATTTGTTTTCGTATCTACGTAACTGAAAATCTTCACATTGGACGCATTACTCTCAGAAACGTTTACATTTATCGTCTGGCAACTAATGCAGCGCGATGACGTTTGCGGTCGCACCACTCTGTACGAAGTAGGAGCTTCTAAGTTGTTGCAGTCACCAAGAAAGAGGCACAGAAATTCAAGTTTTAGTTTTTGAAAATTCAGTTTTTGGCTGCTTTTGCTGCCTTGTAATTGACCTAGGACCTTAAGATTTTGCATGAACCGAACTCTGGCAGTCACATTACACGAGAAAAAGCGAGAAGTGGTAATTCGTAGTAAAAACCGCAGAAAACATAACGTTTTCTACATTGTTTTCGTATCGACGTAACTGAAAATCTTCACATTGGACGCATTACTCTCAGAAACGTTTACATTTACCGTCTGGCAACTAATGCAGCGTGATGAAGTTTGCGGTCGCACCACTCTGTACGAAGTAGAAGCTTCTAAGTTGTTGCAGTCACCAAGAAAGAGGCACAGAAATTCAAGTTTTAGTTTTTGAAAATTCAGTTTTTGGCTGCTTTTGCTGCCTTGTAGTTGACCTAGGACCTTTAGATTTTGCATGAACCGAACACTGGCAGCCACATTACACGAGAAAAAGCGAGAAGTGGTAATTCGTATTAAAAACCGCAGAAAACATAACGTTTTCAACATTTGTTTTCGTATCTACGTAACTGAAAATCTTCACATTGGACGCATTAATCTCAGAAACGTTTACATTTATCGTCTGGCAACTAATGCAGCGCGATGACGTTTGCGGTCGCACCACTCTGTACGAAGTAGAAGCTTCTAAGTTGTTGCAGTCACCAAGAAAGAGGCAAAGAAATTCAAGTTTTAGTTTTTGAAAATTCAGTTTTTGGCTGCTTTTGCTGCCTTGTAGTTGACCTAGGACCTTAAGATTTTGCATGAACCGAACTCTGGCAGTCACATTACACGAGAAAAAGCGAGAAGTGGTAATTCGTAGTATAAACCGCAGAAAACATAACGTTTTCAACATTTGTTTTCGTATCGACGTAACTGAAAATCTTCTCATTGGACGCATTACTCTCAGAAACGTTTACATTTATCGTCTGGCAACTAATGCAGCGTGATGACGATTCCGGTCGCACCACTCTGTACGAAGTAGAAGCTTCTAAGTTGTTGCAGTCACCAAGAAAGACGCACAGAAATTCTAGTTTTAGTTTTTGAAAAATCAGTTTTTGGCTGCTTTTGTTGCCTTGTAGTTGACCTAGGACCTTAAGATTTTGCATGAACCGAACTCTGGCAGCCACATTACACGAGAAAAAGCGAGAAGTGGTAATTCGTAGTAAAAACCGCAGAAAACATAACGTTTTCTACATTGTTTTCGTATCGACGTAACTGAAAATCGTCACATTGGACGCATTACTCTCAGAAACATTTACATTTATCGTCTGGCAACTAATGCAGCGTGATGACGTTTGCGGTCGCACCACTCTGTACGAAGTAGAAGCTTCTAAGTTGTTGCAGTCACCAAGAAAGAGGCACAGAAATTCAAGTTTTAGTTTTTGAAAATTCAGTTTTTGGCTGCTTTTGCTGCCTTGTAGTTGACCTAGGACCTTAAGATTTTGCATGAACCGAACTCTGGCAGCCACATTACACGAGAAAAAGCGAGAAGTGGTAATTCGTAGTAAAAACCGCAGAAAACATAACGTTTTCAACATTTGTTTTCGAAATGACGTAACTGAAAATCTTCACATTGGACGCATTACTCTCAGGAACGTTTACATTTATCGTCTGGCAACTAATGCAGCGTGATGACGTTTGCGGTCGCACCACTCTGTACGAAGTAGAAGCTTCTAAGTTGTTGCAGTCACCAAGAAAGAGGCACGGAAATTCAAGTTTTAGTTTTTGAAAATTCAGTTTTTGGCTGCTTTTGCTGCCTTGTAGTTGACCTAGGACCTTAAGATTTTGCATGAACCGAACTCTGGCAGCCACATTACACGAGAAAAAGCGAGAAGTGGTAATTCGTAGTAAAAACAGCAGAAAACATAACGTTTTCTACATTGTTTTCGTATCGACGTAACTGAAAATCTTCACATTGGACGCATTACTCTCAGAAACGTTTACATTTATCGTCTGGCAACTAATGCCGCGTGATGACGTTTGCGGTCGCACCACTCTGTACGAAGTAGAAGCTTCTAAGTTGTTGCAGTCACCAAGAAAGAGGCACAGAAATTCGAGTTTTAGTTTTTGAAAATTCAGTCTTTGGCTGCTTTTGCTGCCTTGTAGATGACCTAGGACCTTAAGATTTTGCATGAAAAGGAACTCTGGCAGCCACATTATACGAGAAAAAGCGAGAAGTGGTAATTCGTAGTAAAAACCGCAGAAAACATAACGTTTTCAACATTTGTTTTCGAAATGACGTAACTGAAAATCTTCACATTGGACGCATTACTCTCAGGAACGTTTACATTTATCGTCTGGCAACTAATGCAGCGTTATGACGTTTGCGGTCGCACCACTCATTACGAAGTAGAAGCTTCTAAGTTGTTGCAGTCACCAAGAAAGAGGCACAGAAATTCAAGTTTTAGTTTTTGAAAATTCAGTTTTTGGCTGCTTTTGCTGCTTTGTAGTTGACCTAGGACCTTAAGATTTTGCATGAACCGAACTCTGGCAGCCACATTACACGAGAAAAAGCGAGATGTGGTAATTCGTAGTAAAAACCGCAGAAAACATAACGTTTTCTACATTGTTTTCGTATCGACGTAACTGAAAATCTTCACATTGGACGCATTACTCTCAGAAACGTTTACATTTATCGTCTGGCAACTAATGCAGCGTGATGACGTTTGCGGTCGCACCACTCTGTACGAAGTAGAAGCTTCTAAGTTGTTGCAGTCACCAAGAAAGAGGCACAGAAATTCAAGTTTTAGTTTTTGAAAATTCAGTTTTTGGCTGCTTTTGCTGCCTTGTAGTTGACCTAGGACCTTTAGATTTTGCATGAACCGAACTCTGGCAGCCACATTACACGAGAAAAAGCGAGAAGTGGTAATTCGTAGTAAAAACCGCAGAAAACATAACGTTTTCAACATTTGTTTTCGTATCTACGTAACTGAAAATCTTCACATTGGACGCATTACTCTCATAAACGTTTACATTTATCGTCTGGCAACTAATGCAGCGTGATGACGTTTCCGGTCGCAACACTCTGTACGAAGTAGAAGCTTCTAAGTTGTTGCAGTCACCAAGAAAGAGGCACAGAAATTCTAGTTTTAGTTTTTGAAAATTCAGTTTTTGGCTGCTTTTGCTGCCTTGTAGTTGACCTAGGACCTTAAGATTTTGCATGAACCGAACTCTGGCAGCCACATTACACGACAAAAAGCGAGAAGTGGTAATTCGTAGTAAAAACCGCAGAAAACATAACGTTTTCTACATTGTTTTCGTATCGACGTAACTGAAAATCGTCACATTGGACGCATTACTCTCAGAAACATTTACATTTATCGTCTGGCAACTAATGCAGCGTGATGACGTTTGCGGTCGCACCACTCTGTACGAAGTAGAAGCTTCTAAGTTGTTGCAGTCACCAAGAAAGAGGCACAGAAATTCAAGTTTTAGTTTTTGAAAATTCAGTTTTTGGCTGCTTTTGCTGCCTTGTAGTTGACCTAGGACCATAAGATTTTGCATGAACCGAACTCTGGCAGCCACATTACACGAGAAAAAGCGAGAAGTGGTAATTCGTAGTAAAAAACGCAGAAAACATAACGTTTTCAACATTTGTTTTCGAAAAGACGTAACTGAAAATCTTCACGTTGGACGCATTACTCTCAGGAACGTTTACATTTATCGTCTGGCAACTAATGCAGCGTGATGACGTTTGCGGTCGCACCACTCTGTACGAAGTAGAAGCTTCTAAGTTGTTGCAGTCACCAAGAAAGAGGCACGGAAATTCAAGTTTTAGTTTTTGAAAATTCAGTTTTTGGCTGCTTTTGCTGCCTTGTAGTTGACCTAGGACCTTAAGATTTTGCATGAACCGAACTCTGGCAGCCACATTACACGAGAAAAAGCGAGAAGTGGTAATTCGTAGTAAAAACAGCAGAAAACATAACGTTTTCTACATTGTTTTCGTATCGACGTAACTGAAAATCCTCACATTGGACGCATTACTCTCAGAAACGTTTACATTTATCGTCTGGCAACTAATGCCGCGTGATGACGTTTGCGGTCGCACCACTCTGTACGAAGTAGAAGCTTCTAAGTTGTTGCAGTCACCAAGAAAGAGGCACAGAAATTCAAGTTTTAGTTTTTGAAAATTCAGTTTTTGGCTGCTTTTGCTGCCTTGTAGATGACCTAGGACCTTAAGATTTTGCATGAACCGTACTCTGGCAGCCACATTACACGAGAAAAAGCGAGAAGTGGTAATTCGTAGTAAAAACCGCAGAAAACATAACGTTTTCAACATTTGTTTTCGTATCTACGTAACTGAAAATCTTCACATTGGACGCATTACTCTCAGAAACGTTTACATTTATCGTCTGGCAACTAATGCAGCGTGATAACGTTTGCGGTCGCACCACTCTGTACGAAGTAGAAGCTTCTAAGTTGTTGCAGTCACCAAGAAAGAGGCACAGAAATTCAAGTTTAAGTTTTTGAAAATTCAGTTTTTGGCTGCTTTTGCTGCCTTGTAGTTGACCTAGGACCTTAAGATTTTGCATGAACCGACCTATGGCAGCCAAATTACACGAGAAAAAGCGAGAAGAAGTAATTCCTAGTAAAAACCGCAGAAAACATAACGTTTTCTACATTGTTTTCGTATCGACGTAACTGAAAATCTTCACATTGGACGCATTACTCTCAGAAACGTTTACATTTATCGTCTGGCAACTAATGCAGCGTGATGACGTTTGCGGTCGCACCACTCTGTACGAAGTAGAAGCTTCTAAGTTGTTGCAGTCACCAAGAAAGAGGCACAGAAATTCAAGTTTTAGTTTTTGAAAATTCAGTTTTTGGCTGCTTTTGCTGCCTTGTAGATGACCTAGGACCTTAAGATTTTGCATGAACCGAACTCTGGCAGCCACATTACACGAGAAAAAGCGAGAAGTGGTAATTCGTAGTAAAAACCGCAGAAAACATAACGTTTTCAACATTTGTTTTCGTATCTACGTAACTGAAAATCTTCACATTGGACGCATTACTCTCAGAAACGTTTACATTTATGGTCTGGCAACTAATGCAGCGTGATAACGTTTGCGGTCGCACCACTCTGTACGAAGTAGAAGCTTCTAAGTTGTTGCAGTCACCAAGAAAGAGGCACAGAAATTCAAGTTTAAGTTTTTGAAAATTCAGTTTTTGGCTGCTTTTGCTGCCTTGTAGTTGACCTAGGACCTTAAGATTTTGCATGAACCGACCTATGGCAGCCAAATTACACGAGAAAAAGCGAGAAGAAGTAATTCGTAGTAAAAACCGCAGAAAACATAACGTTTTCTACATTGTTTTCGTATCGACGTAACTGAAAATCTTCACATTGGACGCATTACTCTCAGAAACGTTTACATTTATCGTCTGGCAACTAATGCAGCGTGATGACGTTTGCGGTCGCACCACTCTGTACGAAGTAGAAGCTTCTAAGTTGTTGCAGTCACCAAGAAAGAGGCACAGAAATTCAAGTTTTAGTGTTTGAAAATTCAGTTTTTGGCTGCTTTTGCTGCCTTGTAGTTGACCTAGGACCTTAAGATTTTGCATGAAC
This sequence comes from Schistocerca serialis cubense, assembly GCF_023864345.2. Classification (NCBI taxonomy): domain Eukaryota; kingdom Metazoa; phylum Arthropoda; class Insecta; order Orthoptera; family Acrididae; genus Schistocerca; species Schistocerca serialis. Next base: position 5,422,308 of record NW_026047571.1, read on the forward strand.
CGAACTCTGGCAGCCACATTACACGAGAAAAAGCGAGAAGTGGTAATTCGCCGTAAATACCGCAGAAAACATAACGTTTTCTACATTGTTTTCGTATCGACGTAACTGAAAATCTTCACATTGGACGCATTACTCTCAGAAACGTTTACATTTATCATCTGGCAACTAATGCCGCGTGATGACGTTTGCGGTCGCACCACTCTGTACGAAGTAGAAGCTTCTAAGTTGTTGCAGTCACCAAGAAAGAGGCACAGAAATTCAAGTTTTAGTTTTTGAAAATTCAGTTTTTGGCTGCTTTTGCTGCCTTGTAGATGACCTAGGACCTTAAGATTTTGCATGAACCGAACTCTGGCAGCCACATTACACGAGAAAAAGCGAGAAGTTGTAATTCGTAGTAAAAACCGCAGAAAACATAACGTTTTCAACATTTGTTTTCGTATCTACGTAACTGAAAATCTTCACATTGGACGCATTACTCTCAGAAACGTTTACATTTATCGTCTGGCAACTAATGCAGCGTGATAACGTTTGCGGTCGCACCACTCTGTACGAAGTAGAAGCTTCTAAGTTGTTGCAGTCACCAAGAAAGAGGCACAGAAATTCAAGTTTAAGTTTTTGAAAATTCAGTTTTTGGCTGCTTTTGCTGCCTTGTAGTTGACCTAGGACCTTAAGATTTTGCATGAACCGACCTATGGCAGCCAAATTACACGAGAAAAAGCGAGAAGAAGTAATTCGTAGTAAAAACCGCAGAAAACATAACGTTTTCTACATTGTTTTCGTATCGACGTAACTGAAAATCTTCACATTGGACGCATTACTCTCAGAAACGTTTACATTTATCGTCTGGCAACTAATGCAGCGTGATGACGTTTGCGGTCGCACCACTCTGTACGAAGTAGAAGCTTCTAAGTTGTTGCAGTCACCAAGAAAGAGGCACAGAAATTGAAGTTTTAGTGTTTGAAAATTCAGTTTTTGGCTGCTTTTGCTGCCTTGTAGTTGATCTAGGACCTTAAGATTTTGCATGAACCGAACTCTGGCAGCCACATTACACGAGAAAAAGCGAGAAGTGGTAATTCGTAGTAAATACCGCAGAAAACATAACGTTTTCTACATTGTTTTCGTATCGACGTAACTGAAAATCTTCACATTGGACGCATTACTCTCAGAAACGTTTACATTTATCGTCTGGCAACTAATGCCGCGTGATGACGTTTGCGGTCGCACCACTCTGTACGAAGTAGAAGCTTCTAAGTTGTTGCAGTCACCAAGAAAGAGGCACAGAAATTCAAGTTTTAGTTTTTAAAAATTCAGTTTTTGGCTGCTTTTGCTGCCTTGTAGTTGACCTAGGACCTTAAGATTTTGCGTGAACCGAACTCTGGCAGCCACATTACACGAGAAAAAGCGAGAAGTGGTAATTCGTAGTAAAAACCGCAGAAAACATAACGTTTTCTACATTGTTTTCGTATCGACGTAACTGAAAATCTTCACATTGGACGCATTACTCTCAGAAACGTTTACATTTATCGTCTGGCAACTAATGCAGCGTGATGACGTTTGCGGTCGCACCACTCTGTACGAAGTAGAAGCTTCTAAGTTGTTGCAGTCACCAAGAAAGAGGCACAGAAATTCAAGTTTTAGTTTTTGAAAATTCAGTTTTTGGCTGCTTTTGCTGTCTTGTAGTTGACCTAGGACCTTAGGATTTTGCATGAACCGAACTCTGGCAGCCACATTACACGAAAAAAAGCGAGAAATGGTAATTCGTAGTAAAAACAGCAGAAACCATAACGTTTTCTACATTGTTTTCGTATCGACGTAACTGAAAATCTTCACATTGGACGCATTACTCTCAGAAACGTTTACATTTGTCTTCTGGCAACTAATGCAGCGTGATGACGTTTCCGGTCGCAACACTCTGTACGAAGTGGAAGCTTCTAAGTTGTTGCAGTCACCAAGAAAGAGGCACAGAAATTCTAGTTTTAGTTTTTGGAAATTCAGTTTTTGGCTGCTTTTGTTGCCTTGTAGTTGACCTAGGACCTTAAGATTTTGCATGAACCGAACTCTGGCAGCCACATTACACGAGAAAAAGCGAGAAGTGGTAATTCGTAGTAAAAACCGCAGAAAACATAACGTTTTCTACATTGTTTTCGTATCGACGTAACTGAAAATCTTCACATTGGACGCATTACTCTCAGAAACGTTTACATTTATCGTCTGGCAACTAATGCAGCGTGATGACGTTTGCGGTCGCACCACTCTGTACGAAGTAGAAGCTTCTAAGTTGTTGCAGTCACCAAGAAAGAGGCACAGAAATTCAAGTTTTAGTTTTTGAAAATTCAGTTTTTGGCTGCTTTTGCTGCCTTGTAGTTGACCTAGGACCTTTAGATTTTGCATGAACCGAACACTGGCAGCCACATTACACGAGAAAAAGCAAGAAGTGGTAATTCGTAGTAAAAACCGCAGAAAACATAACGTTTTCAACATTTGTTTTCGTATCTACGTAACTGAAAATCTTCACATTGGACGCATTACTCTCAGAAACGTTTACATTTATCGTCTGGCAACTAAAGCAGCGTGATGACGTTTGCGATCGCACCACTCTGTACGAAGTAGAAGCTTCTAAGTTGTTGCAGTCACCAAGAAAGAGGCACAGAAATTCAAGTTTTAGTTTTTGAAAATTCAGTTTTTGGCTGCTTTTGCTGCCTTGTAGTTGACCTGGGACCTTTAGATTTTGCATGAACCGAACACTGGCAGCCACATTACACGAGAAAAAGCGAGAAGTGGTAATTCGTAGTAAAAACCGCAGAAAACATAACGTTTTCAACATTTGTTTTCGTATCTACGTAACTGAAAATCTTCACATTGGCCGCATTACTCTCAGAAACGTTTACATTTATCGTCTGGCAACTAATGCAGCGTGATGACGTTTGTGGTCGCACCACTCTGTACGAAGTAGAAGCTTCTAAGTTGTTGCAGTCACCAAGAAAGAGGCACAGAAATTCAAGTTTTAGTTTTTGAAAATTCAGTTTTTGGCTGCTTTTGCTGCCTTGTAGTTGACCTAGGACCTTAAGATTTTGCATGAACCGAACTCTGGCAACCACATTACACGAGAAAAAGCGAGAAGTGGTAATTCGTAGTAAAAACCGCAGAGAACATAACGTTTTCTACATTGTTTTCGTATTGACGTAACTGGAAATCTTCTCATTGGACGCATTACTCTCAGAAACGTTTACATTTATCGTCTGGCAACTAATGCAGCGTGATGACGTTTCCGGTCGCAACACTCTGTACGAAGTAGAAGCTTCTAAGTTGTTGCAGTCACCAAGAAAGAGGCACAGAAATTCAAGTTTAAGTTTTTGAAAATTCAGTTTTTGGCTGCTTTTGCTGCCTTGTAGTTGACCTAGGACCTTAAGATTTTGCATGAACCGACCTATGGCAGCCAAATTACACGAGAAAAAGCGAGAAGAAGTAATTCGTAGTAAAAACCGCAGAAAACATAACGTTTTCTACATTGTTTTCGTATCGACGTAACTGAAAATCTTCACATTGGACGCATTACTCTCAGAAACGTTTACATTTATCGTCTGGCAACTAATGCAGCGTGATGACGTTTGCGGTCGCACCACTCTGTACGAAGTAGAAGCTTCTAAGTTGTTGCAGTCACCAAGAAAGAGGCACAGAAATTCAAGTTTTAGTTTTTGAAAATTCAGTTTTTGGCTGCTTTTGCTGCCTTGTAGATGACCGAGGACCTTAAGATTTTGCATGAACCGAACTCTGGCAGCCACATTACACGAGAAAAAGCGAGAAGTGGTAATTCGTAGTAAAAACCGCAGAAAACATAACGTTTTCAACATTTGTTTTCGTATCTACGTAACTGAAAATCTTCACATTGGACGCATTACTCTCAGAAACGTTTACATTTATCGTCTGGCAACTAATGCAGCGTGATAACGTTTGCGGTCGCACCACTCTGTACGAAGTAGAAGCTTCTAAGTTGTTGCAGTCACCAAGAAAGAGGCACAGAAATTCAAGTTTAAGTTTTTGAAAATTCAGTTTTTGGCTGCTTTTGCTGCCTTGTAGTTGACCTAGGACCTTAAGATTTTGCATGAACCGACCTATGGCAGCCAAATTACACGAGAAAAAGCGAGAAGAAGTAATTCGTAGTAAAAACCGCAGAAAACATAACGTTTTCTACATTGTTTTCGTATCGACGTAACTGAAAATCTTCACATTGGACGCATTACTCTCAGAAACGTTTACATTTATCGTCTGGCAACTAATGCAGCGTGATGACGTTTGCGGTCGCACCACTCTGTACGAAGTAGAAGCTTCTAAGTTGTTGCAGTCACCAAGAAAGAGGCACAGAAATTCAAGTTTTAGTGTTTGAAAATTCAGTTTTTGGCTGCTTTTGCTGCCTTGTAGTTGACCTAGGACCTTAAGATTTTGCATGAACCGAACTCTGGCAGCCACATTACACGAGAAAAAGCGAGAAGTGGTAATTCGCCGTAAATACCGCAGAAAACATAACGTTTTCTACATTGTTTTCGTATCGACGTAACTGAAAATCTTCACATTGGACGCATTACTCTCAGAAACGTTTACATTTATCGTCTGGCAACTAATGCCGCGTGATGACGTTTGCGGTCGCACCACTCTGTACGAAGTAGAAGCTTCTAAGTTGTTGCAGTCACCAAGAAAGAGGCACAGAAATTCAAGTTTTAGTTTTTGAAAATTCAGTTTTTGGCTGCTTTTGCTGCCTTGTAGTTGAGCTAGGACCTTAAGATTTTGCATGAACCGAACTCTGGCAACCACATTACACGAGAAAAAGCGAGAAGTGGTAATTCGTAGTAAAAACAGCAGAAAACATAACGTTTTCTACATTGTTTTCGTATCGACGTAACTGAAAATCCTCACATTGGACGCATTACTCTCAGAAACGTTTACATTTATCGTGTGGCAACTAATGCCGCGTGATGACGTTTGCGGTCGCACCACTCTGTACGAAGTAGAAGCTTCTAAGTTGTTGCAGTCACCAAGAAAGAGGCACAGAAATTCAAGTTTTAGTTTTTGAAAATTCAGTTTTTGGCTGCTTTTGCTGCCTTGTAGATGACCTAGGACCTTAAGATTTTGCATGAACCGAACTCTGGCAGCCACATTACACGAGAAAAAGCGAGAAGTGGTAATTCGTAGTAAAAACCGCAGAAAACATAACGTTTTCAACATTTGTTTTCGTATCTACGTAACAGAAAATCTTCACATTGGACGCATTACTCTCAGAAACGTTTACATTTATCGTCTGGCAACTAATGCAGCGTGATAACGTTTGCGGTCGCACCACTCTGTACGAAGTAGAAGCTTCTAAGTTGTTGCAGTCACCAAGAAAGAGGCACAGAAATTCAAGTTTAAGTTTTTGAAAATTCAGTTTTTGGCTGCTTTTGCTGCCTTGTAGTTGACCTACGACCTTAAGATTTTGCATGAACCGACCTATGGCAGCCAAATTACACGAGAAAAAGCGAGAAGAAGTAATTCGTAGTAAAAACCGCAGAAAACATAACGTTTTCTACATTGTTTTCGTATCGACGTAACTGAAAATCTTCACATTGGACGCATTACTCTCAGAAACGTTTACATTTATCGTCTGGCAACTAATGCAGCGTGATGACGTTTGCGGTCGCACCACTCTGTACGAAGTAGAAGCTTCTAAGTTGTTGCAGTCACCAAGAAAGAGGCACAGAAATTCAAGTTTTAGTGTTTGAAAATTCAGTTTTTGGCTGCTTTTGCTGCCTTGTAGTTGACCTAGGACCTTAAGATTTTGCATGAACCGAACTCTGGCAGCCACATTACACGAGAAAAAGCGAGAAGTGGTAATTCGTAGTAAATACCGCAGAAAACATAACGTTTTCTACATTGTTTTCGTATCGACGTAACTGAAAATCTTCACATTGGACGCATTACTCTCAGAAACGTTTACATTTATCGTCTGGCAACTAATGCCGCGTGATGACGTTTGCGGTCGCACCACTCTGTACGAAGTAGAAGCTTCTAAGTTGTTGCAGTCACCAAGAAGGAGGCACAGAAATTCAAGTTTTAGTTTTTGAAAATTCAGTTTTTGGCTGCTTTTGCTGCCTTGTAGTTGACCTAGGACCTTAAGATTTTGCGTGAACCGAACTCTGGCAGCCACATTACACGAGAAAAAGCGAGAAGTGGTAATTCGTAGTAAAAACCGCAGAAAACATAACGTTTTCTACATTGTTTTCGTATCGACGTAACTGAAAATCTTCACATTGGACGCATTACTCTCAGAAACGTTTACATTTATCGTCTGGCAACTAATGCAGCGTGATGACGTTTGCGGTCGCACCACTCTGTACGAAGTAGAAGCTTCTAAGTTGTTGCAGTCACCAAGAAAGAGGCACAGAAATTCAAGTTTTAGTTTTTGAAAATTCAGTTTTTGGCTGCTTTTGCTGTCTTGTAGTTGACCTAGGACCTTAGGATTTTGCATGAACCGAACTCTGGCAGCCACATTACACGAAAAAAAGCGAGAAATGGTAATTCGTAGTAAAAACAGCAGAAACCATAACGTTTTCTACATTGTTTTCGTATCGACGTAACTGAAAATCTTCACATTGGACGCATTACTCTCAGAAACGTTTACATTTGTCTTCTGGCAACTAATGCAGCGTGATGACGTTTCCGGTCGCAACACTCTGTACGAAGTGGAAGCTTCTAAGTTGTTGCAGTCACCAAGAAAGAGGCACAGAAATTCTAGTTTTAGTTTTTGGAAATTCAGTTTTTGGCTGCTTTTGCTGCCTTGTAGTTGACCTAGGACCTTTAGATTTTGCATGAACCGAACACTGGCAGCCACATTACACGAGAAAAAGCGAGAAGTGGTAATTCGTAGTAAAAACCGCAGAAAACATAACGTATTCTACATTGTTTTCGTATCGACGTAACTGAAAATCTTCACATTGGACGCATTACTCTCAGAAACGTTTACATTTATCGTCTGGCAACTAATGCAGCGTGATGACGTTTGCGGTCGCACCACTCTGTACGAAGTAGAAGCTTCTAAGTTGTTGCAGTCACCAAGAAAGAGGCACAGAAATTCAAGTTTTAGTTTTTGAAAATTCAGTTTTTGGCTGCTTTTGCTGCCTTGTAGTTGACCCAGGACCTTTAGATTTTGCATGAACCGAACACTGGCAGCCACATTACACGAGAAAAAGCAAGAAGTGGTAATTCGTAGTAAAAACCGCAGAAAACATAACGTTTTCAACATTTGTTTTCGTATCTACGTAACTGAAAATCTTCACATTGGACGCATTACTCTCAGAAACGTTTACATTTATCGTCTGGCAACTAAAGCAGCGTGATGACGTTTGCGACCGCACCACTCTGTACGAAGTAGAAGCTTCTAAGTTGTTGCAGTCACCAAGAAAGAGGCACAGAAATTCAAGTTTTAGTTTTTGAAAATTCAGTTTTTGGCTGCTTTTGCTGCCTTGTAGTTGACCTAGGACCTTTAGATTTTGCATGAACCGAACACTGGCAGCCACATTACACGAGAAAAAGCGAGAAGTGGTAATTCGTAGTAAAAACCGCAGAAAACATAACGTTTTCAACATTTGTTTTCGTATCTACGTAACTGAAAATCTTCACATTGGACGCATTACTCTCAGAAACGTTTACATTTATCGTCTGGCAACTAATGCAGCGTGATGACGTTTGTGGTCGCACCACTCTGTACGAAGTAGAAGCTTCTAAGTTGTTGCAGTCACCAAGAAAGAGGCACAGAAATTCAAGTTTTAGTTTTTGAAAATTCAGTTTTTGGCTGCTTTTGCTGCCTTGTAGTTGACCTAGGACCTTAAGATTTTGCATGAACCGAACTCTGGCAACCACATTACACGAGAAAAAGCGAGAAGTGGTAATTCGTAGTAAAAACCGCAGAGAACATAACGTTTTCTACATTGTTTTCGTATTGACGTAACTGAAAATCTTCTCATTGGACGCATTACTCTCAGAAACGTTTACATTTATCGTCTGGCAACTAATGCAGCGTGATGACGTTTCCGGTCGCAACACTCTGTACGAAGTAGAAGCTTCTAAGTTGTTGCAGTCACCAAGAAAGAGGCACAGAAATTCTAGTTTTAGTTTTTGAAAATTCAGTTTTTGGCTGCTTTTGTTGCCTTGTAGTTGACCTAGGACCTTAAGATTTTGCATGAACCGAACTCTGGCAGCCACATTACACGAGAAAAAGCGAGAAGTGGTAATTCGTAGTAAAAACCGCAGAAAACATAACGTTTTCTACATTGTTTTCGTATCGACGTAACTGAAAATCTTCACATTGGACGCATTACTCTCAGAAACGTTTACATTTATCGTCTGGCAACTAATGCAGCGTGATGACGTTTGCGGTCGCACCACTCTGTACGAAGTAGAAGCTTCTAAGTTGTTGCAGTCACCAAGAAAGAGGCACAGAAATTCAAGTTTTAGTTTTTGAAAATTCAGTTTTTGGCTGCTTTTGCTGCCTTGTAGTTGACCTAGGACCTTAAGATTTTGCATGAACCGAACTCTGGCAGCCACATTACACGAGAAAAAGCGAGAAGTGGTAATTCGTAGTAAAAACCGCAGAAAACATAACGTTTTCAACATTTGTTTTCGAAATGACGTAACTGAAAATCTTGACATTGGACGCATTACTCTCAGAAACGTTTACATTTATCGTCTGGCGACTAATGCAGCGTGATGACGTTTGCGGTCGCACCACTCTGTACGAAGTAGAAGCTTCTAAGTTGTTGCAGTCACCAAGAAAGAGGCACAGAAATTCAAGTTTTAGTTTTTGAAAATTCAGTTTTTGGCTGCTTTTGCTGCCTTGTAGTTGACCTAGGACCTTAAGATTTTGCATGAACCGAACTCTGGCAGCCACATTACACGAGAAAAAGCGAGAAGTGGTAATTCGTAGTAAAAACAGCAGAAAACATAACGTTTTCTACATTGTTTTCGTATCGACGTAACTGAAAATCTTCACATTGGACGCATTACTCTGAGAAACGTTTACATTTATCGTCTGGCAACTAATGCCGCGTGATGACGTTTGCGGTCGCACCACTCTGTACGAAGTAGAAGCTTCTAAGTTGTTGCAGTCACCAAGAAAGAGGCACAGAAATTCAAGTTTTAGTTTTTGAAAATTCAGTTTTTTGCTGCTTTTGCTGCCTTGTAGATGACCTAGGACCTTAAGATTTTGCATGAACCGAACTCTGGCAGCCACATTACACGAGAAAAAGCGAGAAGTGGTAATTCGTAGTAAAAACCGCAGAAAACATAACGTTTTCAACATTTGTTTTCGAAATGACGTAACTGAAAATCTTCACATTGGACGCATTACTCTCAGGAACGTTTACATTTATCGTCTGGCAACTAATGCAGCGTTATGACGTTTGCGGTCGCACCACTCTGTACGAAGTAGAAGCTTCTAAGTTGTTGCAGTCACCAAGAAAGAGGCTCAGAAATTCAAGTTTTAGTTTTTGAAAATTCAGTTTTTGGCTGCTTTTGCTGCCTTGTAGTTGACCTAGGATCTTACGATTTTGCATCAACCGAACTCTGGCAGCCACATTACACGAGAAAAAGCGAGATGTGGTAATTCGTAGTAAAAACCGCAGAAAACATAACATTTTCTACATTGTTTTCGTATCGACGTAACTGAAAATCTTCACATTGGACGCATTACTCTCAGAAACGTTTACATTTATAGTCTGGCAACTAATGCAGCGTGATGACGTTTGCGGTCGCACCACTCTGTACGAAGTAGAAGCTTCTAAGTTGTTGCAGTCACCAAGAAAGAGGCACAGAAATTCAAGTTTTAGTTTTTGAAAATTCAGTTTTTGGCTGCTTTTGCTGCCTTGTAGTTGACCTAGGACCTTTAGATTTTGCATGAACCGAACTCTGGCAGCCACATTACACGAGAAAAAGCGAGAAGTGGTAATTCGTAGTAAAAACCGCAGAAAACATAACGTTTTCAACATTTGTTTTCGTATCTACGTAACTGAAAATCTTCACATTGGACGCATTACTCTCAGAAACGTTTACATTTATCGTCTGGCAACTAATGCAGCGTTATGACGTTTGCGGTCGCACCACTCTGTACGAAGTAGAAGCTTCTAAGTTGTTGCAGTCACCAAGAAAGAGGCACAGAAATTCAAGTTTTAGTTTTTGAAAATTCAGTTTTTGGCTGCTTTTGCTGCCTTGTAGTTGACCTAGGACCTTAAGATTTTGCATGAACCGAACTATGGCAGCCACATTACACGAGAAAAAGCGAGAAGAAGTAATTCGTAGTAAAAACCGCAGAAAACATAACGTTTTCTACATTGTTCTCGTATCGACGTAACTGAAAATCTTCACATTGGACGCATTACTCTCAGAAACGTTTACATTTATCGTCTGGCAACTAATGCAGCGTGATGACGTTTGCGGTCGCACCACTCTGTACGAAGTAGAAGCTTCTAAGTTGTTGCAGTCACCAAGAAAGAGGCACAGAAATTCAAGTTTTAGTTTTTGAAAATTCAGTTTTTGGCTGCTTTTGCTGCCTTGTAGTTGACCTAGGACGTTAAGATTTTGCATGAACCGAACTCTGGCAGCCACATTACACGAGAAAAAGCGAGAAGTGGTAATTCGTAGTAAAAACGGCAGAAAACATAATGTTTTCAACATTTGTTTTCAAAATGACGTAACTGAAAATCTTCACATTGGACGCATTACTCTCAGAAACGTTTACATTTATCGTCTGGCAACTAATGCCGCGTGATGACGTTTGCGGTCGCACCGCTCTGTACGAAGTAGAAGCTTCTAAGTTGTTGCAGTCACCAAGAAAGAGGTACAGAAATTCAAGTTTTAGTTTTTGAAAATTCAGTTTTTGGCTGCTTTTGCTGCCTTGTATTTGACCTAGGACCTTAAGATTTTGCATGAACCGAACTCTGGCAGCCACATTACACGAGAAAAAGCGAGAAGTGGTAATTCGTAGTAAAAACCGCAGAAAACATAACGTTTTCAACATTTTTTTCGAAATGACGTAAGTGAAAATCTTCACATTGGACGCATTACTCTCAGAAACGTTTACATTTATCGTCTGGCAACTAATGCAGCGTGATGACGTTCGCGGTCGCACCACTCTGTACGAGGTAGAAGCTTCTAAGTTGTTGCAGTCACCAAGAAAGAGGCACAGAAATTCAAGTTTTAGTTTTTGAAAATTCAGTTTTTGGCTGCTTTTGCTGCCTTGTAGTTGACCTAGGACCTTTAGATTTTGCATGAACCGAACACTGGCAGCCACATTACACGAGAAAAAGCGAGAAGTGGTAATTCGTAGTAAAAAACGCAGAAAACATAAAGTTTTCAACATTTGTTTTCGTATCTACGTAACTGAAAATCTTCACATTGGACGCATTACTCTCAGAAACGTTTACATTTATCGTCTGGCAACTAATGCAGCGTGATGACGTTTGTGGTCGCACCACTCTGTACGAAGTAGAAGCTTCTAAGTTGTTGCAGTCACCAAGAAAGAGGCACAGAAATTCAAGATTTAGTTTTTGAAAATTCAGTTTTTGGCTGCTTTTGCTGCCTTGTAGTTGACCTAGGACCTTAAGATTTTGCATGAACCGAACTCTGGCAACCACATTACACGAGAAAAAGCGAGAAGTGGTAATTCGTAGTAAAAACCGCAGAGAACATAACGTTTTCTACATTGTTTTCGTATTGACGTAACTGAAAATCTTCTCATTGGACGCATTACTCTCAGAAACGTTTACATTTATCGTCTGGCAACTAATGCAGCGTGATGACGTTTCCGGTCGCAACACTCTGTACGAAGTAGAAGCTTCTAAGTTGTTGCAGTCACCAAGAAAGAGGCACAGAAATTCTAGTTTTAGTTTTTGAAAATTCAGTTTTTGGCTGCTTTTGTTGCCTTGTAGTTGACCTAGGACCTTAAGATTTTGCATGAACCGAACTCTGGCAGCCACATTACACGAGAAAAAGCGAGAAGTGGTAATTCGTAGTAAAAACCGCAGAAAACATAACGTTTTCTACATTGTTTTCGTATCGACGTAACTGAAAATCTTCACATTGGACGCATTTCTCTCAGAAACGTTTACATTTATCGTCTGGCAACTAATGCAGCGTTATGACGTTTGCGGTCGCACCACTCTGTACGAAGTAGAAGCTTCTAAGTTGTTGCAGTCACCAAGAAAGAGGCTCAGAAATTCAAGTTTTAGTTTTTGAAAATTCAGTTTTTGGCTGCTTTTGCTGCCTTGTAGTTGACCTAGGATCTTACGATTTTGCATGAACCGAACTCTGGCAGCCACATTACACGAGAAAAAGCGAGATGTGGTAATTCGTAGTAAAAACCGCAGAAAACATAACGTTTTCTACATTGTTTTCGTATCGACGTAACTGAAAATCTTCACATTGGACGCATTACTCTCAGAAACGTTTACATTTATAGTCTGGCAACTAATGCAGCGTGATGACGTTTGCGGTCGCACCACTCTGTACGAAGTAGAAGCTTCTAAGTTGTTGCAGTCACCAAGAAAGAGGCACAGAAATTCAAGTTTTAGTTTTTGAAAATTCAGTTTTTGGCTGCTTTTGCTGCCTTGTAGTTGACCTAGGACCTTTAGATTTTGCATGAACCGAACTCTGGCAGCCACATTACACGAGAAAAAGCGAGAAGTGGTAATCCGTAGTAAAAACCGCAGAAAACATAACGTTTTCAACATTTGTTTTCGTATCTACGTAACTGAAAATCTTCACATTGGACGCATTACTCTCAGAAACGTTTACATTTATCGTCTGGCAACTAATGCAGTGTGATGACGTGTGCGGTCGCACCACTCTGTACGAAGTAGAAGCTTCTAAGTTGTTGCAGTCACCAAGAAAGAGGCACAGAAATTCAAGTTTTAGTTTTTGAAAATTCAGTTTTTGGCTGCTTTTGCTGCCTTGTAGTTGACCTAGGACCTTAAGATTTTGCATGAACCGAACTATGGCAGCCACATTACACGAGAAAAAGCGAGAAGAAGTAATTCGTAGTAAAAACCGCAGAAAACATAACGTTTTCTACATTGTTCTCGTATCGACGTAACTGAAAATCTTCACATTGGACGCATTACTCTCAGAAACGTTTACATTTATCGTCTGGCAACTAATGCAGCGTGATGACGTTTGCGGTCGCACCACTCTGTACGAAGTAGAAGCTTCTAAGTTGTTGCAGTCACCAAGAAAGAGGCACAGAAATTCAAGTTTTAGTTTTTGAAAATTCAGTTTTTGGCTGCTTTTGCTGCCTTGTAGTTGACCTAGGACGTTAAGATTTTGCATGAACCGAACTCTGGCAGCCACATTACACGAGAAAAAGCGAGAAGTGGTAATTCGTAGTAAAAACGGCAGAAAACATAATGTTTTCAACATTTGTTTTCAAAATGACGTAACTGAAAATCTTCACATTGGACGCATTACTCTCAGAAACGTTTACATTTATCGTCTGGCAACTAATGCCGCGTGATGACGTTTGCGGTCGCACCGCTCTGTACGAAGTAGAAGCTTCTAAGTTGTTGCAGTCACCAAGAAAGAGGCACAGAAATTCAAGTTTTAGTTTTTGAAAATTCAGTTTTTGGCTGCTTTTGCTGCCTTGTATTTGACCTAGGACCTTAAGATTTTGCATGAACCGAACTCTGGCAGCCACATTACACGAGAAAAAGCGAGAAGTGGTAATTCGTAGTAAAAACCGCAGAAAACATAACGTTTTCAACATTTTTTTCGAAATGACGTAAGTGAAAATCTTCACATTGGACGCATTACTCTCAGAAACGTTTACATTTATCGTCTGGCAACTAATGCAGCGTGATGACGTTTGCGGTCGCACCACTCTGTACGAAGTAGAAGCTTCTAAGTTGTTGCAGTCACCAAGAAAGAGGCACAGAAATTCAAGTTTTAGTTTTTGAAAATTCAGTTTTTGGCTGCTTTTGCTGCCTTGTAGTTGACCTAGGACCTTACGATTTTGCATCAACCGAACTCTGGCAGCCACATTACACGAGAAAAAGCGAGAAGTGGTAATTCGTAGTAAAAACCGCAGAAAACATAACGTTTTCAACATTCGTTTTCGAAATGACGTAACTGAAAACCTTCACATTGGACGCATTACTCTCAGAAACGTTTTCATTTATCGTCTGGCAACTAATGCCGCGTGATGACGTTTGCGGTCGCACCACTCTGTACGAAGTAGAAGCTTCTAAGTTGTTGCAGTCACCAAGAAAGAGGCACAGAAATTCAAGTTTTAGTTTTTGAAAATTCAGTTTTTGGCTGCTTTTGCTGCCTTGTAGTTGACCTAGGACCTTAAGATTTTGCATGAACCGAACTCTGGCAGCCACATTACACGAGAAAAAGCGAGAAGTGGTAATTCGTAGTAAAAACCGCAGAAAACATAACGTTTTCAACATTTGTTTTCGAAATGACGTAACTGAAAATCTTCACATTGGACACATTACTCTCAGAAACGTTTACATTTATCGTCTGGCAACTAATGCCGCGTGATGACTTTTGCGGTCGCACCACTCTGTACGAAGTAGAAGCTTCTAAGTTGTAGCAGTCACCAAGAAAGAGGCACAGAATTTCAAGTTTTAGTTTTTGAGAATTCAGTTTTTGGCTGCTTTTGCTGCCTTGTAGTTGACCTAGGACCTTAAGATTTTGCATGAACCGAACTCTGGCAGCCACATTACACGAGAAAAAGCGAGAAGTGGTAATTCGTAGTAAAAACCGCAGAAAACATAACGTTTTCTACATTTGTTTTCGTATCGACGTAACTGAAAATCTTCACATTGGACGCATTACTCTCAGAAACGTTTACATTTATCGTCTGGCAACTAATGCCGCGTGATGACGTTTGCGGTCGCACCACTCTGTATGAAGTAGAAGCTTCTAAGTTGTTGCAGTCACCAAGAAAGAGGCACAGAAATTCTAGTTTTAGTTTTTGAAAATTCAGTTTTTGGCTGCTTTTGCTGCCTTGTAGTTGACCTAGGACCTTAAGATTTTGCATGAACCGAACTCTGGCAGCCACATTACACGAGAAAAAGCGAGAAGTGGTAATTCGTAGTAAAAACCGCAGAAAACATAACGTATTCAACATTTGTTTTCGAAATGACGTAACTGAAAATCTTCACATTGGACGCATTACTCTCAGAAACGTTTACATTTATCGTCTGGCAACTAATGCCGCGTGATGACGTTTGCGGTCGCACCACTCTGTACGAAGTAGAAGCTTCTAAGTTGTTGCAGTCACCAAGAAAGAGGTACAGAAACTCAAGATTTAGTTTTTGAAAATTCAGTTTTTGGCTGCTTTTGCTGCCTTGTAGTTGACCTAGGACGTTAAGATTTTGCATGAACCGAACTCTGGCAGCCACATTACACGAGAAAAAGCGAGAAGTGGTAATTCGTAGTAAAAACCGCAGAAAACATAATGTTTTCAACATTTGTTTTCAAAATGACGTAACTGAAAATCTTCACATTGGACGCATTACTCTCAGAAACGTTTACATTTATCGTCTGGCAACTAATGGCGCGTGATGACGTTTGCGGTCGCACCGCTCTGTACGAAGTAGAAGCTTCTAAGTTGTTGCAGTCACCAAGAAAGAGGCACAGAAATTCAAGTTTTAGTTTTTGAAAATTCAGTTTTTGGCTGCTTTTGCTGCCTTGTATTTGACCTAGGACCTTAAGATTTTGCATGAACCGAACTCTGGCAGCCACATTACACGAGAAAAAGCGAGAAGTGGTAATTCGTAGTAAAAACCGCAGAAAACATAACGTTTTCAACATTTTTTTCGAAATGACGTAAGTGAAAATCTTCACATTGGACGCATTACTCTCAGAAACGTTTACATTTATCGTCTGGCAACTAATGCAGCGTGATGACGTTTGCGGTCGCACCACTCTGTACGAAGTAGAAGCTTCTAAGTTGTTGCAGTCACCAAGAAAGAGGCACAGAAATTCAAGTTTTAGTTTTTGAAAATTCAGTTTTTGGCTGCTTTTGCTGCCTTGTAATCGACCTAGGACCTTAAGATTTTGCATCAACCGAACTCTGGCAGCCACATTACACGAGAAAAAGCGAGAAGTGGTAATTCGTAGTAAAAACCGCAGAAAACATAACGTTTTCAACATTTGTTTTCGAAATGACGTAACTGAAAATCTTCACATTGGACGCATTACTCTCAGAACCAATTACATTTATCGTCTGGCAACTAATGCAGCGTGATGACGTTTGCGGTCGCACCACTCTGTACGAAGTAGAAGCTTCTAAGTTGTTGCAGTCACCAAGAAAGAGGCACAGAAATTCAAGTTTTAGTTTTTGAAAATTCAGTTTTTGGCTGCTTTTGCTGCCTTGTAGTTGACCTAGGACCTTACGATTTTGCATCAACCGAACTCTGGCAGCCACATTACACGAGAAAAAGCGAGAAGTGGTAATTCGTAGTAAAAACCGCAGAAAACATAACGTTTTCAACATTCGTTTTCGAAATGACGTAACTGAAAACCTTCACATTGGACGCATTACTCTCAGAAACGTTTTCATTTATCGTCTGGCAACTAATGCCGCGTGATGACGTTTGCGGTCGCACCACTCTGTACGAAGTAGAAGCTTCTAAGTTGTTGCAGTCACCAAGAAAGAGGCACAGAAATTCAAGTTTTAGTTTTTGAAAATTCAGTTTTTGGCTGCTTTTGCTGCCTTGTAGTTGACCTAGGACCTTAAGATTTTGCATGAACCGAACTCTGGCAGCCACATTACACGAGAAAAAGCGAGAAGTGGTAAATAGTAGTAAAAACCGCAGAAAACATAACGTTTTCAACATTTGTTTTCGAAATGACGTAACTGAAAATCTTCACATTGGACACATTACTCTCAGAAACGTTTACATTTATCGTCTGGCAACTAATGCCGCGTGATGACTTTTGCGGTCGCACCACTCTGTACGAAGTAGAAGCTTCTAAGTTGTAGCAGTCACCAAGAAAGAGGCACAGAATTTCAAGTTTTAGTTTTTGAGAATTCAGTTTTTGGCTGCTTTTGCTGCCTTGTAGTTGACCTAGGACCTTAAGATTTTGCATGAACCGAACTCTGGCAGCCACATTACACGAGAAAAAGCGAGAAGTGGTAATTCGTAGTAAAAACCGCAGGAAACATAACGTATTCAACATTTGTTTTCGAAATGACGTAACTGAAAATCTTCACATTGGACGCATTACTCTCAGAAACGTTTACATTTATCGTCTGGCAACTAATGCAGCGTGATGACGTTTGCGGTCGCACCACTCTGTACGAAGTAGAAGCTTCTAAGTTGTTGCAGTCACCAAGAAAGAGGTACAGAAACTCAAGATTTAGTTTTTGAAAATTCAGTTTTTGGCTGCTTTTGCTGCCTTGTAGTTGACCTAGGACCTTAAGATTTTGCATGAACCGAACTCTGGCAGCCACATTACACGAGAAAAAGCGAGAAGTGGTAATTCGTAGAAAAAACATCAGAAAACATAACGTTTTCAACATTTGTTTTCGAAATGACGTAACTGAAAATCTTCACATTGGACGCATTACTCTCAGAAACGTTTACATTTATCGTCTGGCAACTAATGCCGCGTGATGACGTTTGCGGTCGCACCACTCTGTACGAAGTAGAAGCTTCTAAGTTGTTGCAGTCACCAAGAAAGAGGCACAGAAATTCAAGTTTTAGTTTTTTAAATTCAGTTTTTGGCTGCTTTTGCTGCCTTGTAGTTGACCTAGGACCTTAAGATTTTGCATCAACCGAACTCTGGCAGCCGCATTACACGAGAAAAAGCGAGAAGTGGTAATTCGTAGCAAAAACCGCAGAAAACATAACGTTTTCAACATTTGTTTTCGAAATGACGTAACTGAAAACCTTAACATTGGACGCATTACTCTCAGAAACGTTTACATTTATTGTCTGGCAACTAATGCAGCGTGATGACGTTTGCGGTCGCACCACTCTGTACGAAGTAGAAGCTTCTAAGTTGTTGCAGTCACCAAGAAAGAGGCACGGAAATTCAAGTTTTAGTTTTTGAAAATTCAGTTTTTGGCTGCTTTTGCTGCCTTGTAGTTGACCTAGGACCTTAGGATTTTGCATGAACCGACCTCTGGCAGCCACATTACACGAGAAAAAGCGAGAAGTGGTAATTCGTAGTAAAAACCGCAGAAAACATAACGTTTTCTACATATGTTTTCGAAATTACGTAACTGAAAATCTTCACATTGGACGCATTACTCTCAGAAACGTTTACATTTATTGTCTGGCAACTAATGCAGCGTGATGACGTTTGCGGTCGCACCACTCTGTACGAAGTAGAAGCTTCTAAGTTGTTGCAGTCACCAAGAAAGAGGCACAGAAATTCAAGTTTTAGTTTTTGAAAATTCAGTTTTTGGCTGCTTTTGCTGCCTTGTAGTTGACCTAGGACCTTAAGATTTTGCATGAACCGAACTCTGGCAGCCACATTACACGAGAAAAAGCGAGAAGTGGTAATTCGTAGCAAAAACCGCAGAAAACATAACGTTTTCAACATTTTTTTCGAAATGACGTAACTGAAAATCTTCACATTGGACGCATTACTCTCAGAAACGTTTACATTTATCGTCTGGCGACTAATGCCGCGTGATGACGTTTGCGGTCGCACCACTCTGTACGAAGTAGAAGCTTCTAAGTTGTTGCAGTCACCAAGAAAGAGGCACAGAAATTCAAGTTTTAGTTTTTGAAAATTCAGTTTTTGGCTGCTTTTGCTGCCTTGTAGTTGACCTAGGACCTTAAGATTTTGCATGAACCGAACTCTGGCAGCCACATTACACGAGAAAAAGCGAGAAGTGGTAATTCGTAGTAAAAACCGCAGAAAACATAACGTTTTCAACATTTGTTTTCGAAATGACGTAACTGAAAACCTTCACATTGGACGCATTACTCTCAGAAACGTTTACATTTATTGTCTGGCAACTAATGCAGCGTGATGACGTTTGCGGTCGCACCACTCTGTACGAAGTAGAAGCTTCTAAGTTGTTGCAGTCACCAAGAAAGAGGCACAGAAATTCAAGTTTTAGTTTTTGAAAATTTAGTTTTTGGCTGCTTTTGCTGCCTTGTAGTTGACGTAGGACCTTAGGATTTTGCATGAACCGAACTCTGGCAGCCACATTACACGAGAAAAAGCGAGAAGTGGTAATTCGTAGTAAAAACCGCAGAAAACATAACGTTTTCAACATTTGTTTTCGAAATGACGTAACTGAAAATCTTCACATTGGACGCATTACTCTCAGAAACGTTTACATTTATTGTCTGGCAACTAATGCAGCGTGATGACGTTTGCGGTCGCACCACTCTGTACGAAGTAGAAGCTTCTAAGTTGTTGCAGTCACCAAGAAAGAGGCACAGAAATTCAAGTTTTGGTTTTTAAAAATTCAGTTTTTGGCTGCTTTTGCTGCCTTGTAGTTGACCTAGGACCTTAAGATTTTGCATGAACCGAACTCTGGCAGCCACATTACACGAGAAATAGCGAGAAGTGGTAATTCGTAGCAAAAACCGCAGAAAACATAACGTTTTCAACATTTGTTTTCGAAATGACTTAACTGAAAATCTTCACATTGGACGCATTACTCTCAGAAACGTTTACATTTATCGTCTGGTAACTAATGCCGCGTGGTGACGTTTGCGGTCGCCCCACTCTGTACGAAGTAGAAGCTTCTAAGTTGTTGCAGTCACCAAGAAAGAGGCACAGAAATTCAAGTTTTAGTTTTTGAAAATTCAGTTTTTGGCTGCTTTTGCTGCCTTGTATTTGACCTAGGACCTTAAGATTTTGCATGAACCGAACTCTGGCAGCCACATTACACGAGAAAAAGCGAGAAGTGGTAATTCGTAGTAAAAACCGCAGAAAACATAACGTTTTCTACATTGTTTTCGTATCGACGTAACTGAAAATCTTCACATTGTACGCATTACTCTCAGAAACGTTTACATTTATCGTCTGGCAACTAATGCAGCGTGATGACGTTTGCGGTCGCACCACTCTGTACGAAGTAGAAGCTTCTAAGTTGTTGCAGTCACCAAGAAAGAGGCACAGAAATTCAAGTTTTAGTTTTTGAAAATTCAGTTTTTGGCTGCTTTTGCTGCCTTGTAGCTGACCTAGGACCTTCAGATTTTGCATGAACCGAACTCTGGCAGCCACATTACACGAGAAAAAGCGAGAAGTGGTAACTCGTAGAAAAAACATCAGAAAACATAACGTTTTCAACATTTGTTTTCGAAATGACGTAACTGAAAATCTTCACATTGGACGCATTACTCTCAGAAACGTTTACATTTATCGTCTGGCAACTAATGCCGCGTGATGACGTTTGCGGTCGCACCACTCTGTACGAAGTAGAAGCTTCTAAGTTGTTGCAGTCACCAAGAAAGAGGCACAGAAATTCAAGTTTTAGTTTTTGAAAATTCAGTTTTTGGCTGCTTTTGCTGCCTTGTAATCGACCTAGGACCTTAAGATTTTGCATCAACCGAACTCTGGCAGCCACATTACACGAGAAAAAGCGAGAAGTGGTAATTCGTAGTAAAAACCGCAGAAAACATAACGTTTTCAACATTTGTTTTCGAAATGACGTAACTGAAAATCTTCACATTGGACGCATTACTCTCAGAACCAATTACATTTATCGTCTGGCAACTAATGCAGCGTGATGACGTTTGCGGTCGCACCACTCTGTACGAAGTAGAAGCTTCTAAGTTGTTGCAGTCACCAAGAAAGAGGCACAGAAATTCAAGTTTTAGTTTTTGAAAATTCAGTTTTTGGCTGCTTTTTCTGCCTTGTAGTTGACCTACGACCTTAGGATTTTGCATGAACCGAACTCTGGCAGCCGCATTACACGAGAAAAAGCGAGAAGTGGTAATTCGTAGTAAAAACCGCAGAAAACATAACGTTTTCAACATTTGTTTTCGAAATGACGTAACTGAAAATCTTCACATTGGACGCATTACTCTCAGAAACGTTTACATTTATTGTCTGGCAACTAATGCAGCGTGATGACGTTTGCGGTCGCACCACTCTGTACGAAGTAGAAGCTTCTAAGTTGTTGCAGTCACCAAGAAAGAGGCACGGAAATTCAAGTTTTAGTTTTTGAAAATTCAGTATTTGGCTGCTTTTGCTGCCTTGTAGTTGACCTAGGACTTTAGGATTTTGCATGAACCGACCTCTGGCAGCCACATTACAC
Source organism: Schistocerca serialis cubense (assembly GCF_023864345.2). Taxonomy (NCBI): domain Eukaryota; kingdom Metazoa; phylum Arthropoda; class Insecta; order Orthoptera; family Acrididae; genus Schistocerca; species Schistocerca serialis. The sequence goes on from NW_026047571.1 coordinate 5,443,567, forward strand.
GAGAAAAAGCGAGAAGTGGTAATTCGTAGCAAAAACCGCAGAAAACATAACGTTTTCAACATTTGTTTTCGAAATGACGTAACTGAAAATCTTCACATTGGACGCATTACTCTCAGAAACGTTTACATTTATTGTCTGGCAACTAATGCAGCGTGATGACGTTTGCGGTCGCACCACTCTGTACGAAGTAGAAGCTTCTAAGTTGTTGCAGTCACCAAGAAAGAGGCACGGAAATTCAAGTTTAGGTTTTTGAAAATTCAGTTTTTGGCTGCTTTTGCTGCCTTGTAGTTGACCTAGGACCTTAGGATTTTGCATGAACCGACTTCTGGCAGCCACATTACACGAGAAAAAGCGAGAAGTGGTAATTCGTAGTAAAAACCGCAGAAAACATAACGTTTTCAACATTTGTTTTCGAAATGACGTAACTGAAAATCTTCACATTGGACGCATTACTCTCAGAAACGTTTACATTTATTGTCTGGCAACTAATGCAGCGTGATGACGTTTGCGGTCGCACCACTCTGTACGAAGTAGAAGCTTCTAAGTTGTTGCAGTCACCAAGAAAGAGGCACAGAAATTCAAGTTTTAGTTTTTGAAAATTCAGTTTTTCGCTGCTTTTGCTGCCTTGTAGTTGACTCAGGACCTTAAGATTTTGCATGAACCGAACTCTGGCAGCCACATTACACGAGAAAAAGCGAGAAGTGGTAATTCGTAGTAAAAACCGCAGAAAACATAACGTTTTCAACATTTGTTTTCGAAATGACGTAACTGAAAATCTTCACATTGGACGCATTACTCTCAGAAACGTTTACATTTATTGTCTGGCAACTAATGCAGCGTGATGACGTTTGCGGTCGCACCACTCTGTACGAAGTAGAAGCTTCTAAGTTGTTGCAGTCACCAAGAAAGAGGCACAGAAATTCATGTTTTGGTTTTTAAAAATTCAGTTTTTGGCTGCTTTTGCTGCCTTGTAGTTGACCTAGGACCTTAAGATTTTGCATGAACCGAACTCTGGCAGCCACATTACACGAGAAATAGCGAGAAGTGGTAATTCGTAGCAAAAACCGCAGAAAACATAACGTTTTCAACATTTGTTTTCGAAATGACTTAACTGAAAATCTTCACATTGGACGCATTACTCTCAGAAACGTTTACATTTATCGTCTGGTAACTAATGCCGCGTGGTGACGTTTGCGGTCGCCCGACTCTGTACGAAGTAGAAGCTTCTAACTTGTTGCAGTCACCAAGAAAGAGGCACAGAAATTCAAGTTTTAGTTTTTGAAAATTCAGTTTTTGGCTGCTTTTGCTGCCTTGTAGCTGACCTAGGACCTTAAGATTTTGCATGAACCGAACTCTGGCAGCCACATTACACGAGAAAAAGCGAGAAGTGGTAACTCGTAGAAAAAACATCAGAAAACATAACGTTTTCAACATTTGTTTTCGAAATGACGTAACTGAAAATCTTCACATTGGACGCATTACTCTCAGAAACGTTTACATTTATCGTCTGGCAACTAATGCCGCGTGATGACGTTTGCGGTCGCACCACTCTGTACGAAGTAGAAGCTTCTAAGTTGTTGCAGTCACCAAGAAAGAGGCACAGAAATTCAAGTTTTAGTTTTTGAAAATTCAGTTTTTGGCTGCTTTTGCTGCCTTGTAGTTAACCTAGGACCTTAAGATTTTGCATGAACCGAACTCTGGCAGCCACATTACACGAGAAAAAGCGAGAAGTGGTAATTCGTAGTAAAAACCGCAGAAAACATAACGTTTTCAACAATTGTTTTCGAAATGACGTAACTGAAAATCTTCACATTGGACGCATTACTCTCAGAAACGTTTACATTTATTGTCTGGCAACTAATGCAGCGTGATGACGTTTGCGGTCGCACCACTCTGTACGAAGTAGAAGCTTCTAAGTTGTTGCAGTCACCAAGAAAGAGGCACAGAAATTCAAGTTTTAGTTTTTGAAAATTCAGTTTTTGGCTGCTTTTTCTGCCTTGTAGTTGACCTAGGACCTTAGGATTTTGCATGAACCGAACTCTGGCAGCCGCATTACACGAGAAAAAGCGAGAAGTGGTAATTCGTAGTAAAAACCGCAGAAAACATAACGTTTTCAACATTTGTTTTCGAAATGACGTAACTGAAAATCTTCACATTGGACGCATTACTCTCAGAAACGTTTACATTTATTGTCTGGCAACTAATGCAGCGTGATGACGTTTGCGGTCGCACCACTCTGTACGAAGTAGAAGCTTCTAAGTTGTTGCAGTCACCAAGAAAGAGGCACGGAAATTCAAGTTTAGTTTTTGAAAATTCAGTATTTGGCTGCTTTTGCTGCCTTGTAGTTGACCTAGGACTTTAGGATTTTGCATGAACCGACCTCTGGCAGCCACATTACACGAGAAAAAGCGAGAAGTGGTAATTCGTAGCAAAAACCGCAGAAAACATAACGTTTTCTACATTTGTTTTCGAAATGACGTAACTGAAAATCTTCACATTGGACGCATTACTCTCAGAAACGTTTACATTTATTGTCTGGCAACTAATGCAGCGTGATGACGTTTGCGGTCGCACCACTCTGTACGAAGTAGAAGCTTCTAAGTTGTTGCAGTCACCAAGAAAGAGGCACGGAAATTCAAGTTTAGGTTTTTGAAAATTCAGTTTTTGGCTGCTTTTGCTGCCTTGTAGTTGACCTAGGACCTTAGGATTTTGCATGAACCGACTTCTGGCAGCCACATTACACGAGAAAAAGCGAGAAGTGGTAATTCGTAGTAAAAACCGCAGAAAACATAACGTTTTCAACATTTGTTTTCGAAATGACGTAACTGAAAATCTTCACATTGGACGCATTACTCTCAGAAACGTTTACATTTATTGTCTGGCAACTAATGCAGCGTGATGACGTTTGCGGTCGCACCACTCTGTACGAAGTAGAAGCTTCTAAGTTGTTGCAGTCACCAAGAAAGAGGCACAGAAATTCAAGTTTTAGTTTTTGAAAATTCAGTTTTTCGCTGCTTTTGCTGCCTTGTAGTTGACCTAGGACCTTAAGATTTTGCATGAACCGAACTCTGGCAGCCACATTACACGAGAAAAAGCGAGAAGTGGTAATTCATAGCAAAAACCGCAGAAAACATAACGTTTTCAACATTTTTTTCGAAATGACGTAACTCAAAATCTTCACATTGGACGCATTACTCTCAGAAACGTTTACATTTATCGTCTGGCAACTAATGCCGCGTGATGACGTTTGCGGTCGCACCACTCTGTACGAAGTAGAAGCTTCTAAGTTGTTGCAGTCACCAAGAAAGAGGCACAGAAATTCAAGTTTTAGTTTTTGAAAATTCAGTTTTTGGCTGCTTTTGCTGCCTTGTAGTTGACCTAGGACCTTAAGATTTTGCATGAACCGAACTCTGGCAGCCACATTACACGAGAAAAAACGAGAAGTGGTAATTCGTAGCAATAACCGCAGAAAACAAAACGTTTTCAACATTTGTTTTCGAAATGACGTAACTGAAAATCTTCACATTGGACGCATTACTCTCAGAAACGTTTACATTTATCGTCTGGCAACTAATGTCGCGTGATGACGTTTGCGGTCGCACCACTCTGTACGAAGTAGAAGCTTCTAAGTTGTTGCAGTCACCAAGAAAGAGGTACAGAAATTCGAGTTTTAGTTTTTGAAAATTCAGTTTTTGGCTGCTTTTGCTGCCTTGTAGTTGACGTAGGACCTTAGGATTTTGCATGAACTGAACTCTGGCAGCCACATTACACGAGAAAAAGCGAGAAGTGGTAATTCGTAGTAAAAATCGCAGAAAACATAACGTTTTCAACATTTGTTTTCGAAATGACGTAACTGAAAATCTTCACATTGGACGCATTACTCTCAGAAACGTTTACATTTATTGTCTGGCAACTAATGCAGCGTGATGACGTTTGCGGTCGCACCACTCTGCACGAAGTAGAAGCTTCTAAGTTGTTGCAGTCACCAAGAAAGAGGCACAGAAATTCAAGTTTTGGTTTTTATAAATTCAGTTTTTGGCTGCTTTTGCTGCCTTGTAGTTGACCTAGGACCTTAAGATTTTGCATGAACCGAACTCTGGCAGCCACATTACACGAGAAATAGCGAGAAGTGGTAATTCGTAGCAAAAACCGCAGAAAACATAACGTTTTCAACATTTGTTTTCGAAATGACGTAACTGAAAATCTTCACATTGGACGCATTACTCTCAGAAACGTTTACATTTATTGTCTGGCAACTAATGCCGCGTGATGACGTTTGCGGTCGCACCACTCTGTACGAAGTAGAAGCTTCTAAGTTGTTGCAGTCACCAAGAAAGAGGCACAGAAATTCAAGTTTTAGTTTTTGAAAATTCAGTTTCTGGCTGCTTTTGCTGCCTTGTAGTTGACCTAGGACCTTAAGATTTTGCATGAACCGAACTCTGGCAGCCAAATTACACGAGAAAAAGCGAGAAGTGGTAATTCGTAGTAAAAACCGCAGAAAACATAACGTTTTCAACATTTGTTTTCGAAATGACGTAACTGAAAATCTTCACATTTGACGCATTACTCTCAGAAACGTTTACATTTATCGTCTGGCAACTAATGCAGCGTGATGACGTTTGCGGTCGCACCACTCTGTACGAAGTAGAAGCTTCTAAGTTGTTGCAGTCACCAAGAAAGAGACACAGAAATTCAAGTTTTAGTTTTTGAAAATTCAGTTTTTGGCTGCTTTTGCTGCCTTGTAGCTGACCTAGGACCTTCAGATTTTGCATGAACCGAACTCTGGCAGCCACATTACACGAGAAAAAGCGAGAAGTGGTAACTCGTAGAAAAAACCGCAGAAAACATAACGTTTTCAACATTTGTTTTCGAAATGACGTAACTGAAAATCTTCACATTGGACGCATTACTCTCAGAAACGTTTACATTTATTGTCTGGCAACTAATGCAGCGTGATGACGTTTGCGGTCGCACCACTCTGTACGAAGTAGAAGCTTCTAAGTTGTTGCAGTCACCAAGAAAGAGGCACAGAAATTCAAGTTTTAGTTTTTGAAAATTCAGTTTTTGGCTGCTTTTGCTGCCTTGTAGTTGACCTAGGACCTTAGGATTTTGCATGAACCGAACTCTGGCAGCCGCATTACACGAGAAAAAGCGAGAAGTGGTAATTCGTAGTAAAAACCGCAGAAAACATAACGTTTTCAACATTTGTTTTCGAAATGACGTAACTGAAAATCTTCACATTGGACGCATTACTCTCAGAAACGTTTACATTTATTGTCTGGCAACTAATGCAGCGTGATGACGTTTGCGGTCGCACCACTCTGTACGAAGTAGAAGCTTCTAAGTTGTTGCAGTCACCAAGAAAGAGGCACGGAAATTCAAGTTTTAGTTTTTGAAAATTCAGTTTTTGGCTGCTTTTGCTGCCTTGTAGTTGACCTAGGACTTTAGGATTTTGCATGAACCGACCTCTGGCAGTCACATTACACGAGAAAAAGCGAGAAGTGGTAATTCGTAGTAAAAACCGCAGAAAACATAACGTTTTCAACATTTGTTTTCGAAATGACGTAACTGAAAATCTTCACATTGGACGCATTACTCTCAGAAACGTTTACATTTATTGTCTGGCAACTAATGCAGCGTGATGACGTTTGCGGTCGCACCACTCTGTACGAAGTAAAAGCTTCTAAGTTGTTGCAGTCACCAAGAAAGAGGCACAGAAATTCAAGTTTTAGTTTTTGAAAATACAGTTTTTGGCTGCTTTTGCTGCCTTGTAGTTGACCTAGGACCTTAAGATTTTGCATGAACCGAACTCTGGCAGCCACATTACACGAGAAAAAGCGAGAAGTGGTAATTCGTAGCAAAAACCGCAGAAAACATAACGTTTTCAACATTTTTTTCGAAATGACGTAACTGAAAATCTTCACATTGGACGCATTACTCTCAGAAACGTTTACATTTATCGTCTGGCAACTAATGCCGCGTGATGACGTTTGCGGTCGCACCACTCTGTACGAAGTAGAAGCTTCTAAGTTGTTGCAGTCTCCAAGAAAGAGGCACAGAAATTCAAGTTTTAGTTTTTGAAAATTCAGTTTTTGGCTGCTTTTGCTGCCTTGTAGTTGACCTAGGACCTTAAGATTTTGCATGAACCGAACTCTGGCAGCCACATTACACGAGAAAAAGCGAGAAGTGGTAATTCGTAGCAAAAACCGCAGAAAACAAAACGTTTTCAACATTTGTTTTCGAAATGACGTAACTGAAAATCTTCACATTGGACGCATTACTCTCAGAAACGTTTACATTTATCGTCTGGCAACTAATGCCGCGTGATGACGTTTGCGGTCGCACCACTCTGTAGGAAGTAGAAGCTTCTAAGTTGTTGCAGTCACCAAGTAAGAGGTACAGAAATTCAAGTTTTAGTTTTTGAAAATTCAGTTTTTGGCTGCTTTTGCTGCCTTGTAGTTGACCTAGGACCTTAAGATTTTGCATGAACCGAACTCTGGCAGCCACATTACACGAGAAAAAGCGAGAAGTGGTAATTCGTAGTAAAAACGGCAGAAAACATAACGTTTTCATCATTTGTTTTTGAAATGACGTAACTGAAAATCTTCACATTGGACGCATTACTCTCAGAAACGTTTACATTTATCGTCTGGCAACTAATGCCGCGTGATGACGTTTGCGGTCGCACCACTCTGTACGAAGTAGAAGCTTCTAAGTTGTTGCAGTCACCGAGAAAGAGGCACAGAAATTCAAGTTTTAGTTTTTGAAAATTCAGTTTTTGGCTGCTTTTGCTGCCTTGTAGTTGACCTAGGACCTTAAGATTTTGCATGAACCGAACTCTGGCAGCCACATTACACGAGAAAAAGCGAGAAGTGGTAATTCGTAGTAAAAACCGCAGAAAACATAACGTTTTCAACATTTGTTTTCGAAATGACGTAACTGAAAATCTTCACATTGGACGCATTACTCTCAGAAACGTTTACATTTATTGTCTGGCAACTAATGCAGCGTGATGACGTTTGCGGTCGCACCACTCTGTATGAAGTAAAAGCTTCTAAGTTGTTGCAGTCACTAAGAAAGAGGCACAGAAATTCAAGTTTTAGTTTTTGAAAATTCAGTTTTTGGCTGCTTTTGCTGCCTTGTAGTTGACCTAGGACCTTAAGATTTTGCATGAACAGAACTCTGGCAGCCACATTACACGAGAAAAAGCGAGAAGTGGTAATTCGTAGTAAAAACCGCAGAAAACATAACGTTTTCAACATTTTTTTCGAAATGACGAAACTGAAAATCTTCACATTGGACACATTACTCTCAGAAACGTTTACATTTATCGTCTGGCAACTAGTGCCGCGTGATGACGTTTGCGGTCGCACCACTCTGTACGAAGTAGAAGCTTCTAAGTTGTTGCAGTCACCAAGAAAGAGGCACAGAAATTCAAGTTTTAGTTTTTGAAAATTCAGTTTTTGGCTGCTTTTGCTGCCTTGTAGTTGACCTAGGACCTTTAGATTTTGCATGAACCGAACTCTGGCAGCCACATTACACGAGAAAAAGCGAGAAGTGGTAATTCGTAGCAAAAACCGCAGAAAACAAAACGTTTTCAACATTTGTTTTCGAAATGACGTAACTGAAAATCTTCACATTGGACGCATTACTCTCAGAAACGTTTACATTTATCGTCTGGCAACTAATGCCGCGTGATGACGTTTGCGGTCGCACCACTCTGTAGGAAGTAGAAGCTTCTAAGTTGTTGCAGTCACCAAGAAAGAGGTACAGAAATTCAAGTTTTAGTTTTTGAAAATTCAGTTTTTGGCTGCTTTTGCTGCCTTGTAGTTGACCTAGGACCTTAAGATTTTGCATGAACCGAACTCTGGCAGCCACATTACACGAGAAAAAGCGAGAAGTGGTAATTCGTAGTAAAAACCGCAGAAAACATAACGTTTTCATCATTTGTTTTTGAAATGACGTAACTGAAAATCTTCACATTGGACGCATTACTCTCAGAAACGTTTACATTTATTGTCTGGTAACTAATGCAGCGTGATGACGTTTGCGGTCGCACCACTCTGTACGAAGTAGAAGCTTCTAAGTTGTTGCAGTCACCAAGAAAGAGGCACAGAAATTCAAGTTTTAGTTTCTGAAAATTCAGTTTTTGGCTGCTTTTGCTGCCTTGTAGCTGACGTAGGACCTTAGGATTTTGCATGAACCGAACTCTGGCAGCCACATTACACGAGAAAAAGCGAGAAGTGGTAATTCGTAGTAAAAACCGCAGAAAACATAACGTTTTCAACATTTGTTTTCGAAATGACGTAACTGAAAATCTTCACATTGGACGCATTACTCTCAGAAACGTTTACATTTATTGTCTGGCAACTAATGCAGCGTGATGACGTTTGCGGTCGCACCACTCTGTACGAAGTAGAAGCCTCTAAGTTGTTGCAGTCACCAAGAAAGAGGCACAGAATTTCAAGTTTTGGTTTTTAAAAATTCAGTTTTTGGCTGCTTTTGCTGCCTTGTAGTTGACCTAGGACCTTAAGATTTTGCATGAACCGAACTCTGGCAGCCACATTACACGAGAAATAGCGAGAAGTGGTAATTCGTAGCAAAAACCGCAGAAAACATAACGTTTTCAACATTTGTTTTCGAAATGACGTAACTGAAAATCTTCACATTGGACGCATTACTCTCAGAAACGTTTACATTTATTGTCTGGCAACTAATGCAGCGTGATGACGTTTGCGGTCGCACCACTCTGTACGAAGTAGAAGCTTCTAAGTTGTTGCAGTCACCAAGAAAGAGGCACGGAAATTCAAGTTTTAGTTTTTGAAAATTCAGTTTTTGGTTGCTTTTGCTGCCTTGTAGTTGACCTAGGACTTTAGGATTTTGCATGAACCGACCTCTGGCAGCCACATTACACGAGAAAAAGCGAGAAGTGGTAATTCGTAGTAAAAACCGCAGAAAACATAACGATTTCAACATTTGTTTTCGAAATGACGTAACTGAAAATCTTCACATTGGACGCATTACTCTCAGAAACGTTTACATTTATTGTCTGGCAACTAATGCAGCGTGATGACGTTTGCGGTCGCACCACTCTGTACGAAGTAGAAGCTTCTAAGTTGTTGTAGTCACCAAGAAAGAGGCACAGAAATTCAAGTTTTAGTTTTTGAAAATTCAGTTTTTGGCTGCTTTTGCTGCCTTGTAGTTGACCTAGGACCTTAAGATTTTGCATGTGCCGAACTCTGGCAGCCACATTACACGAGAAAAAGCGAGAAGTGGTAATTCGTAGCAAAAACCGCAGAAAACATAACGTTTTCAACATTTTTTTCCAAATGACGTAACTGAAAATCTTCACATTGGACGCATTACTCTCAGAAACGTTTACATTTATCGTCTGGCAACTAATGCCGCGTGATGACGTTTGCGGTCGCACCACTCTGTACGAAGTAGAAGCTTCTAAAATGTTGCAGTCACCAAGAAAGAGGCACAGAAATTCAAGTTTTAGTTTTTGAAAATTCAGTTTTTGGCTGCTTTTGCTGCCTTGTAGTTGACCTAGGACCTTAAGATTTTGCATGAACCGAACTCTGGCAGCCACATTACACGAGAAAAAGCGAGAAGTGGTAATTCGTAGCAAAAACCACAGAAAACAAACCGTTTTCAACATTTGTTTTCGAAATGACGTAACTGAAAAACTTCACATTGGACGCATTTCTCCCAGAAACGTTTACATTTTTCGTCTGGCAACTAATGCCGCGTGATGACGTTTGCGGTCGCACCACTCTGTACGAAGTAGAAGCTTCTAAGTTGTTGCAGTCACCAAGAAAGAGGTACAGAAATTCAAGTTTTAGTTTTTGAAAATTCAGTTTTTGGCTGCTTTTGCTGCCTTGTAGTTGACCTAGGACCTTACGATTTTGCATGAACCGAACTCTGGCAGCCACATTACACGAGAAAAAGCGAGAAGTGCTAATTCGTAGTAAAAACCGCAGAAAACATAACGTTTTCATCATTTGTTTTTGAAATGACGTAACTGAAAATCTTCACATTGGACGCATTACTCTCAGAAACGTTTACATTTATTGTCTGGCAACTAATGCAGCGTGATGACGTTTGCGGTCGCACCACTCTGTACGAAGTAGAAGCTTCTAAGTTGTTGCAGTCACCAAGAAAGAGGCACAGAAATTCAAGTTTTAGTTTCTGAAAATTCAGTTTTTGGCTGCTTTTGCTGCCTTGTAGTTGAACTAGGACCTTAGGATTTTGCATGAACCGAACTCTGGCAGCCGCATTACACGAGAAAAAGCGAGAAGTGGTAATTCGTAGTAAAAACCGCGGAAAACATAACGTTTTCAACATTTGTTTTCGAAATGACGTAACTGAAAATCTTCACATTGGACGCATTACTCTCAGAAACGTTTACATTTATCGTCTGGCAACTAATGCAGCGTGATGACGTTTGCGGTCGCACCACTCTGTACGAAGTAGAAGCTTCTAAGTTGTTGCAGTCACTAAGAAAGAGGCACAGAAATTCAAGTTTTAGTTTTTGAAAATTCAGTTTTTGGCTGCTTTTGCTGCCTTGTAGTTGACCTAGGACCTTAAGATTTTGCATGAACCGAACTCTGGCAGCCACATTACACGAGAAAAAGCGAGAAGTGGTAATTCGTAGTAAAAACCGCAGAAAACATAACGTTTTCATCATTTGTTTTTGAAATGACGTAACTGAAAATCTTCACATTGGACGCATTACTCTCAGAAACGTTTACATTTATTGTCTGGCAACTAATGCAGCGTGATGACGTTTGCGGTCGCACCACTCTGTACGAAGTAGAAGCTTCTAAGTTGTTGCAGTCACCAAGAAAGAGGCACAGAAATTCAAGTTTTAGTTTCTGAAAATTCAGTTTTTGGCTGCTTTTGCTGCCTTGTAGCTGACGTAGGACTTTAGGATTTTGCATGAACCGAACTCTGGCAGCCACATTACACGAGAAAAAGCGAGAAGTGGTAATTCGTAGTAAAAACCGCAGAAAACATAACGTTTTCAACATTTGTTTTCGAAATGACGTAACTGAAAATCTTCACATTGGACGCATTACTCTCAGAAACGTTTACATTTATTGTCTGGCAACTAATGCAGCGTGATGACGTTTGCGGTCGCACCACTCTGTACGAAGTAGAAGCTTCTAAGTTGTTGCAGTCACCAAGAAAGAGGCACAGAATTTCAAGTTTTGGTTTTTAAAAATTCAGTTTTTGGCTGCTTTTGCTGCCTTGTAGTTGACCTAGGACCTTAAGATTTTGCATGAACCGAACTCTGGCAGCCACATTACACGAGAAATAGCGAGAAGTGGTAATTCGTAGTAAAAACCGCGGAAAACATAACGTTTTCAACATTTGTTTTCGAAATGACGTAACTGAAAATCTTCACATTGGACGCATTACTCTCAGAAACGTTTACATTTATCGTCTGGCAACTAATGCAGCGTGATGACGTTTGCGGTCGCACCACTCTGTACGAAGTAGAAGCTTCTAAGTTGTTGCAGTCACTAAGAAAGAGGCACAGAAATTCAAGTTTTAGTTTTTGAAAATTCAGTTTTTGGCTGCTTTTGCTGCCTTGTAGTTGACCTAGGACCTTAAGATTTTGCATGAACCGAACTCTGGCAGCCACATTACACGAGAAAAAGCGAGAAGTGGTAATTCGTAGTAAAAACCGCAGAAAACATAACGTTTTCATCATTTGTTTTTGAAATGACGTAACTGAAAATCTTCACATTGGACGCATTACTCTCAGAAACGTTTACATTTATTGTCTGGCAACTAATGCAGCGTGATGACGTTTGCGGTCGCACCACTCTGTACGAAGTAGAAGCTTCTAAGTTGTTGCAGTCACCAAGAAAGAGGCACAGAAATTCAAGTTTTAGTTTCTGAAAATTCAGTTTTTGGCTGCTTTTGCTGCCTTGTAGCTGACGTAGGACTTTAGGATTTTGCATGAACCGAACTCTGGCAGCCACATTACACGAGAAAAAGCGAGAAGTGGTAATTCGTAGTAAAAACCGCAGAAAACATAACGTTTTCAACATTTGTTTTCGAAATGACGTAACTGAAAATCTTCACATTGGACGCATTACTCTCAGAAACGTTTACATTTATTGTCTGGCAACTAATGCAGCGTGATGACGTTTGCGGTCGCACCACTCTGTACGAAGTAGAAGCTTCTAAGTTGTTGCAGTCACCAAGAAAGAGGCACAGAATTTCAAGTTTTGGTTTTTAAAAATTCAGTTTTTGGCTGCTTTTGCTGCCTTGTAGTTGACCTAGGACCTTAAGATTTTGCATGAACCGAACTCTGGCAGCCACATTACACGAGAAATAGCGAGAAGTGGTAATTCGTAGCAAAAACCGCAGAAAACATAACGTTTTCAACATTTGTTTTCGAAATGACGTAACTGAAAATCTTCACATTGGACGCATTACTCTCAGAAACGTTTACATTTATTGTCTGGCAACTAATGCAGCGTGATGACGTTTGCGGTCGCACCACTCTGTACGAAGTAGAAGCTTCTAAGTTGTTGCAGTCACCAAGAAAGAGGCACGGAAATTCAAGTTTTAGTTTTTGAAAATTCAGTTTTTGGTTGCTTTTGCTGCCTTGTAGTTGACCTAGGACTTTAGGATTTTGCATGAACCGACCTCTGGCAGCCACATTACACGAGAAAAAGCGAGAAGTGGTAATTCGTAGTAAAAACCGCAGAAAACATAACGTTTTCAACATTTGTTTTCGAAATGACGTAACTGAAAATCTTCACATTGGACGCATTACTCTCAGAAACGTTTACATTTACTGTCTGGCAACTAATGCAGCGTGATGACGTTTGCGGTCGCACCACTCTGTACGAAGTAGAAGCTTCTAAGTTGTTGCAGTCACCAAGAAAGAGGCTCAGAAATTCAAGTTTTAGTTTTTGAAAATTCAGTTTTTGGCTGCTTTTGCTGCCTTGTAGTTGACCTAGGACCTTAAGATTTTGCATGAACCGAACTCTGGCAGCCACATTACACGAGAAAAAGCGAGAAGTGGTAATTCGTAGCAAAAACCGCAGAAAACATAACGTTTTCAACATTTTTTTCGAAATGACGTAACTGAAAATCTTCACATTGGACGCATTACTCTCAGAAACGTTTACATTTATCGTCTGGCAACTAATGCCGCGTGATGACGTTTGCGGTCGCACCACTCTGTACGAAGTAGAAGCTTCTAAGTTGTTGCAGTCACCAAGAAAGAGGCACAGAAATTCAAGTTTTAGTTTTTGAAAATTCAGTTTTTGGCTGCTTTTGCTGCCTTGTAGTTGACCTAGGACCTTAAGATTTTGCATGAACCGAACTCTGGCAGCCACATTACACGAGAAAAAGCGAGAAGTGGTAATTCGTAGCAAAAACCACAGAAAAAAAACGTTTTCAACATTTGTTTTCGAAATGACGTAACTGAAAATCTTCACATTGGACGCATTACTCTCAGAAACGTTTACATTTATCGTCTGGCAACTAATGCCGCGTGATGACGTTTGCGGTCGCACCACTCTGTACGAAGTAGAAGCTTCTAAGTTGTTGCAGTCACCAAGAAAGAGGTACAGAAATTCAAGTTTTAGTTTTTGAAAATTCAGTTTTTGGCTGCTTTTGCTGCCTTGTAGTTGACCTAGGACCTTAAGATTTTGCATGAACCGAACTCTGGCAGCCACATTACACGAGAAAAAGCGAGAAGTGGTAATTCGTAGTAAAAACCGCAGAAAACATAACGTTTTCATCATTTGTTTTTGAAATGACGTAACTGAAAATCTTCACATTGGACGCATTACTCTCAGAAACGTTTACATTTATTGTCTGGCAACTAATGCAGCGTGATGACGTTTGCGGTCGCACCACTCTGTACGAAGTAGAAGCTTCTAAGTTGTTGCAGTCACCAAGAAAGAGGCACAGAAATTCAAGTTTTAGTTTCTGAAAATTCAGTTTTTGGCTGCTTTTGCTGCCTTGTAGCTGACGTAGGACCTTAGGATTTTGCATGAACCGAACTCTGGCAGCCACATTACACGAGAAAAAGCGAGAAGTGGTAATTCGTAGTAAAAACCGCAGAAAACATAACGTTTTCAACATTTGTTTTCGAAATGACGTAACTGAAAATCTTCACATTGGACGCATTACTCTCAGAAACGTTTACATTTATCGTCTGGCAACTAATGCAGCGTGATGACGTTTGCGGTCGCACCACTCTGTACGAAGTAGAAGCTTCTAAGTTGTTGCAGTCACCAAGAAAGAGGCACAGAAATTCAAGTTTTAGTTTTTGAAAATTCAGTTTTTGGCTACTTTTGCTGCCTTGTAGTTGACCTAGGACCTTAAGATTTTGCATGAACCGAACTCTGGCAGCCACATTACACGAGAAAAAGCGAGAAGTGGTAATTCGTAGTAAAAACCGCAGAAAACATAACGTTTTCAACATTTGTTTTCGAAATGACTTAACTGAAAATCTTCACATTGGACGCATTACTCTCAGAAACGTTTACATTTATCGTCTGGCAACTAATGCCGCGTGATGACGTTTGCGGTCGCACCACTATGTACGAAGTAGAAGCTTCTAAGTTGTTGTAGTCACCAAGAAAGAGGCACAGAAATTCAAGTTTTAGTTTTTGAAAATTCAGTTTTTGGCTGCTTTTGCTGCCTTGTAGTTGACCTAGGACCTTAAGATTTTGCATGAACCGAACTCTGGCAGCCACATTACACGAGAAAAAGCGAGAAGTGGTAATTCGTAGTAAAAACCGCAGAAAACATAACGTTTTTAACATTTGTTTTCGAAATGACGTAACTGACAATCTTCACATTGGACGCATTACACTCAGAAACGTTTACATTTATCGTCTGGCAACTAATGCCGCGTGATGACGTTTGCGGTCGCACCACTCTGTACGATGTAGAAGCTTCTAAGTTGTTGCAGTCACCAAGAAAGAGGCACAGAAATTCAAGTTTTAGTTTTTGAAAATTCAGTTTTTGGCTGCTTTTGCTGCCTTGTAGTTGACCTAGGACCTTAAGATTTTGCATGAACCGAACTCTGGCAGCCACATTACACGAGAAAAAGCGAGAAGTGGTAATTCGTAGTAAAAACCGCAGAAAACATAACGTTTTCATCATTTGTTTTTGAAATGACGTAACTGAAAATCTTCACATTGGACGCATTACTCTCAGAAACGTTTACATTTATTGTCTGGCAACTAATGCAGCGTGATGACGTTTGCGGTCGCACCACTCTGTACGAAGTAGAAGCTTCTAAGTTGTTGCAGTCACCAAGAAAGAGGCACAGAAATTCAAGTTTTAGTTTCTGAAAATTCAGTTTTTGGCTGCTTTTGCTGCCTTGTAGCTGACGTAGGACCTTAGGATTTTGCATGAACCGAACTCTGGCAGCCACATTACACGAGAAAAAGCGAGAAGTGGTAATTCGTAGTAAAAACCGCAGAAAACATAACGTTTTCAACATTTGTTTTCGAAATGACGTAACTGAAAATCTTCACATTGGACGCATTACTCTCAGAAACGTTTACATTTATCGTCTGGCAACTAATGCTGCGTGATGACGTTTGCGGTCGCACCACTCTGTACGAAGTAGAAGCTTCTAAGTTGTTGCAGTCACCAAGAAAGAGGCACAGAAATTCAAGTTTTAGTTTTTGAAAATTCAGTTTTTGGCTACTTTTGCTGCCTTGTAGTTGACCTAGGACCTTAAGACTTTGCATGAACCGAACTCTGGCAGCCACATTACACGAGAAAAAGCGAGAAGTGGTAATTCGTAGTAAAAACCGCAGAAAACATAACGTTTTCAACATTTGTTTTCGAAATGACTTAACTGAAAATCTTCACATTGGACGCATTACTCTCAGAAACGTTTACATTTATCGTCTGGCAACTAATGCCGCGTGATGACGTTTGCGGTCGCACCACTATGTACGAAGTAGAAGCTTCTAAGTTGTTGTAGTCACCAAGAAAGAGGCACAGAAATTCAAGTTTTAGTTTTTGAAAATTCAGTTTTTGGCTGCTTTTGCTGCCTTGTAGTTGACCTAGGACCTTAAGATTTTGCATGAACCGAACTCTGGCAGCCACATTACACGAGAAAAAGCGAGAAGTGGTAATTCGTAGTAAAAACCGCAGAAAACATAACGTTTTTAACATTTGTTTTCGAAATGACGTAACTGACAATCTTCACATTGGACGCATTACACTCAGAAACGTTTACATTTATCGTCTGGCAACTAATGCCGCGTGATGACGTTTGCGGTCGCACCACTCTGTACGATGTAGAAGCTTCTAAGTTGTTGCAGTCACCAAGAAAGAGGCACAGAAATTCAAGTTTTAGTTTTTGAAAATTCAGTTTTTGGCTGCTTTTGCTGCCTTGTAGTTGACCTAGGACCTTAAGATTTTGCATGAACCGAACTCTGGCAGCCACATTACACGAGAAAAAGCGAGAAGTGGTAATTCGTAGTAAAAACCGCAGAAAACATAACGTTTTCAACATTTGTTTTCGTATCGACGTAACTGAAAATCTTCACATTGGACGCATTACTCTCAGAAACGTTTACATTTATTGTCTGGCAACTAATGCAGCGTGATGACGTTTGCGGTCGCACCACTCTGTACGAAGTAGAAGTTTCTAAGTTTATGCAGTCACCAACAAAGAGGCACAGAAATTCAAATTTTAGTTTTTGAAAATTCAGTTTTTGGCAGCTTTTGCTGCCTTGTAGTTGACCTAGGACCTTAAGATTTTGCATGAACCGAACTCTGGCAGCCACATTACACGAGAAAAAGCGAGAAGTGGTAATTCGTAGTAAAAACCGCAGAAAACATAACGTTTTCAACATTTGTTTTCGAAATGACGTAACTGAAAATCTTCACATTGGACGCATTACTCTCAGAAACGTTTACATTTATTGTCTGGCAACTAATGCAGCGTGATGACGTTTGCGGACGCACCACTCTGTACGAAGTAGAAGCTTCTAAGTTGTTGCAGTCACCAACAAAGAGGCACAGAAATTCAAGTTTTAGTTTTTGAAAATTCAGTTTTTGGCTGCTTTTGCTGCCTTGTAGTTGACCTAGGACCTTAAGATTTTGCATGAACCGAACTCTGGCAGCCATATTACACGAGAAAAAGCGAGAAGTGGTAATTCGTAGCAAAAACCGCAGAAAACATAGCGTTTTCAACATTTGTTTTCGAAATGACGTAACTGAAAATCTTCACATTGGACGCATTTCTCTCAGAAACGTTTACATTTATCGTCCGGCAACTAATTCCGCGTGATGACGTTTGCGGTCGCACCACTCTGTACGAAGTAGATGCTTCTAAGTTGTTGCAGTCACCAAGAAAGAGGCACAGAAATTCAAGTTTTAGTTTTTGAAAATTCAGTTTTTGGCTGCTTTTGCTGCCTTGTAGTTGACCTAGGACCTTAAGATTTTGCATGAACCGAACTCTGGCAGCCACATTACACGAGAAAAAGCGAGAAGTGGTAATTCGTAGTAAAAACCGCAGAAAACATAACGTTTTCAACATTTGTTTTCGAAATGACGTAACTGAAAATCTTCACATTGGACGCATTACTCTCAGAAACGTTTACATTTATCGTCTGGCAACTAATGCAGCGTGATGACGTTTGCGGTCGCACCACTCTGTACGAAGTAGAAGCTTCTAAGTTGTTGCAGTCACCAAGAAAGAGGCACAGAAATTCAAGTTTTAGTTTTTGAAAATTCAGTTTTTGGCTGCTTTTGCTGCCTTGTAGTTGACCTAGGACCTTAAGATTTTGCATGAACCGAACTCTGGCAGCCACATTACACGAGAAAAAGCGAGAAGTGGTAATTCGTAGTAAAAACCGCAGAAAACATAACGTTTTCAACATTTGTTTTCGAAATGACGTAACTGAAAATCTTCACATTGGACGCATTACTCTCAGAAACGTTTTCATTTATCGTCTGGCAACTAATGCCGCGTGATGACGTTTGCGGTCGCACCACTCTGTACGAAGTAGAAGCTTCTAAGTTGTTGTAGTCACCAAGAAAGAGGCACAGAAATTCAAGTTTTAGTTTTTGAAAATTCAGTTTTTGGCTGCTTTTGCTGCCTTGTAGTTGACCTAGGACCTTAAGATTTTGCATGACCGAACTCTGGCAGCCACATTACACGAGAAAAAGCGAGAAGTGGTAATTCGTAGTAAAAACCGCAGAAAACATAACGTTTTCAACATTTGTTTTCGAAATGACGTAACTGAAAATCTTCACATTGGACGCATTACTCTCAGAAACGTTTACATCTATCGTCTGGCAACTAATGCAGCGTGATGACGTTTGCGGTCGCACCACTCTGTACGAAGTAGAAGCTTCTAAGTTGTTGCAGTCACCAAGAAAGAGGCACAGAAATTCAAGTTTTAGTTTTTGAAAATTCAGTTTTTGGCTGCTTTTGCTGCCTTGTAGTTGACCTAGGACCTTAAGATTTTGCATGAACCGAACTCTGGCAGCCACATTACACGAGAAAAAGCGAGAAGTGGTAATTCGTAGTAAAAACCGCAGAAAACATAACGTTTTCAACATTTGTTTTCGAACTGACGTAACTGAAAATCTTCACATTGGACGCATTACTCATAGAAAAGTTTACATTTATTGTCTGGCAACTAATGCAGCGTGATGACGTTTGCGGTCGCACCACTCTGTACGAAGTAGAAGTTTCTAAGTTGTTGCAGTCACTAACAAAGAGGCACAGAAATTCAAATTTTAGTTTTTGAAAATTCAGTTTTTGGCAGCTTTTGCTGCCTTGTAGTTGACCTAGGACCTTAAGATTTTGCATGAACCGAACTCTGGCAGCCACATTACACGAGAAAAAGCGAGAAGTGGTAATTCGTAGTAAAAACCGCAGAAAACATAACGTTTTCAACATTTGTTTTCGAAATGACGTAACTGAAAATCTTCACATTGGACGCATTACTCTCAGAAACGTTTACATTTATTGTCTGGCAACTAATGCAGCGTGATGACGTTTGCGGGCGCACCACTCTGTACGAAGTAGAAGCTTCTAAGTTGTTGCAGTCACCAAGAAAGAGGCACAGAAATTCAAGTTTTAGTTTTTGAAAATTCAGTTTTTGGCTGCTTTTGCTGCCTTGTAGTTCACCTAGGACCTTAAGATTTTGCATGAACCGAACTCTGGCAGCCACATTACACGAGAAAAAGCGAGAAGTGGTAATTCGTAGTAAAAACCGCAGAAAACATAACGTTTTCAACATTTGTTTTCGAAATGACGTAACTGAAAATCTTCACATTGGACGCATTACTCTCAGAAACGTTTACATTTATTGTCTGGCAACTAATGCAGCGTGATGACGTTTGCGGTCGCACCACTCTGTACGAAGTAGAAGCTTCTAAGTGGTTGCAGTCACCAAGAAAGAGGCACAGAAATACAAGAATTAGTTTTTGAAAATTCAGTTTTTGGCTGCTTTTGCTGCCTTGTAGTTGACCTAGAACCTTACGATTTTGCATGAACCGAACTCTGGCAGCCATATTACACGAGAAAAAGCGAGAAGTGGTAATTCGTAGTAAAAACCGCAGAAAACATAACGTTTTCAACATTTGTTTTCGAAATGACGTAACTGAGAATCTTCACATTGGACGCATTACTCTCAGAAACGTTTACATTTATCGTCTGGCAACTAATGCCGCGTGATGACGTTTGCGGTCGCACCACTCTGTACGAAGTAGAAGCTTCTAAGTGGTTGCAGTCACCAAGAAAGAGGCACAGAAATACAAGTTTTAGTTTTTGAAAATTCAGTTTTTGGCTGCTTTTGCTGCCTTGTAGTTGACCTAGAACCTTACGATTTTGCATGAACCGAACTCTGGCAGCCATATTACACGAGAAAAAGCGAGAAGTGGTAATTCGTAGCAAAAACCGCAGAAAACATAACGTTTTCAACATTTGTTTTCGAAATGACGTAACTGAGAATCTTCACGTTGGACGCATTACTCTCAGAAACGTTTACATTTATCGTCTGGCAACTAATGCCGCGTGATGACGTTTGCGGTCGCACCACTCTGTACGAAGTAGAAGCTTCTAAGTTGTTGCAGTCACCAAGAAAGAGGCACAGAAATTCAAGTTTTAGTTTTTGAAAATTCAGTTTTTGGCTGCTTTCGCTGCCTTGTAGTTGACCTAGGACCCTAAGATTTTGCATGAACCGAACTCTGGCAGCCACATTACACGATAAAAAGCGAGAAGTGGTAATTCGTAGTAAAAACCGCAGAAAACATACCGTTTTCAACATTTGTTTTCGAAATGACGTAACTGAAAAGCTTCACATTGGACGCATTACTCTCAGAAACGTTTACATTTATCGTCTGGCAACTAATGCCGCGTGATGACGTTTGCGGTCGCACCACTCTGGAAGAAGTAGAAGCTTCTAAGTTGTTGCAGTCACCAAGAAAGAGGCACAGAAATTCAAGTTTTAGTTTTTGAAAATTCAGTTTTTGGCTGCTTTTGCTGCCTTGTAGTTGACTTAGGACCTTATGTTTTTGCATGAACCGAACTCTGGCAGCCACATTACACGAGAAAAAGCGAGAAGTGGTAATTCGTAGTAAAAACCTCAGAAAACATAACGTTTTCAACACTTGTTTTCGAAATGACGTAACTGAAAATCTTCACATTGGACGCATTACTCTCAGAAACGTTTACATTTATCGTCTGGCAACTAATGCCGCGTGAAGACGTTTCCGGTCGCACCACTCTGTACGAAGTAGAAGCTTCTAAGTTGTTGCAGTCACCAAGAAAGAGGCACAGAAATTCAAGTTTTAGTTTTTTAAAATTCAGTTTTTGGCTGCTTTTGCTGCCTTGTAGCTGACGTAGGACCTTAGGATTTTGCATGAACCGAACTCTGGCAGCCACATTACACGAGAAAAAGCGAGAAGTGGTAATTCGTAGTAAAAACCGCAGAAAACATAACGTTTTCAACATTTGTTTTCGAAATGACGTAACTGAAAATCTTCACATTGGACGCATTACTCTCAGAAACGTTTACATTTATCGTCTGGCAACTAATGCAGCGTGATGACGTTTGCGGTCGCACCACTCTGTACGAAGTAGAAGCTTCTAAGTTGTTGCAGTCACCAAGAAAGAGGCACAGAAATTCAAGTTTTAGTTTTTGAAAATTCAGTTTTTGGCTACTTTTGCTGCCTTGTAGTTGACCTAGGACCTTAAGATTTTGCATGAACCGAACTCTGGCAGCCACATTACACGAGAAAAAGCGAGAAGTGGTAATTCGTAGTAAAAACCGCAGAAAACATAACGTTTTCAACATTTGTTTTCGAAATGACTTAACTGAAAATCTTCACATTGGACGCATTACTCTCAGAAACGTTTACATTTATCGTCTGGAAACTAATGCCGCGTGATGACGTTTGCGGTCGCACCACTCTGTACGAAGTAGAAGCTTCTAAGTTGTTGTAGTCACCAAGAAAGAGGCACAGAAATTCAAGTTTTAGTTTTTGAAAATTCAGTTTTTGGCTGCTTTTGCTGCCTTGTAGTTGACCTAGGACCTTAAGATTTTGCATGAACCGAACTCTGGCAGCCACATTACACGAGAAAAAGCGAGAAGTGGTAATTCGTAGTAAAAACCGCAGAAAACATAACGTTTTTAACATTTGTTTTCGAAATGACGTAACTGACAATCTTCACATTGGACGCATTACACTCAGAAACGTTTACATTTATCGTCTGGCAACTAATGCCGCGTGATGACGTTTGCGGTCGCACCACTCTGTACGATGTAGAAGCTTCTAAGTTGTTGCAGTCACCAAGAAAGAGGCACAGAAATTCAAGTTTTAGTTTTTGAAAATTCAGTTTTTGGCTGCTTTTGCTGCCTTGTAGTTGACCTAGGACCTTAAGATTTTGCATGAACCGAACTCTGGCAGCCACATTACACGAGAAAAAGCGAGAAGTGGTAATTCGTAGTAAAAACCGCAGAAAACATAACGTTTTCAACATTTGTTTTCGTATCGACGTAACTGAAAATCTTCACATTGGACGCATTACTCTCAGAAACGTTTACATTTATTGTCTGGCAACTAATGCAGCGTGATGACGTTTGCGGTCGCACCACTCTGTACGAAGTAGAAGTTTCTAAGTTTATGCAGTCACCAACAAAGAGGCACAGAAATTCAAATTTTAGTTTTTGAAAATTCAGTTTTTGGCAGCTTTTGCTGCCTTGTAGTTGACCTAGGACCTTACGATTTTGCATGAACCGAACTCTGGCAGCCACATTACACGAGAAAAAGCGAGAAGTGGTAATTCGTAGTAAAAACCGCAGAAAACATAACGTTTTCAACATTTGTTTTCGAAATGACGTAACTGAAAATCTTCACATTGGACGCATTACTCTCAGAAACGTTTACATTTATTGTCTGGCAACTAATGCAGCGTGATGACGTTTGCGGACGCACCACTCTGTACAAAGTAGAAGCTTCTAAGTTGTTGCAGTCACCAACAAAGAGGCACAGAAATTCAAGTTTTAGTTTTTGAAAATTCAGTTTTTGGCTGCTTTTGCTGCCTTGTAGTTGACCTAGGACCTTAAGATTTTGCATGAACCGAACTCTGGCAGCCATATTACACGAGAAAAAGCGAGAAGTGCTAATTCGTAGCAAAAACCGCAGAAAACATAGCGTTTTCAACATTTGTTTTCGAAATGACGTAACTGAAAATCTTCACATTGGACGCATTTCTCTCAGAAACGTTTACATTTTTCGTCCGGCAACTAATGCCGCGTGATGACGTTTGCGGTCGCACCACTCTGTACGAAGTAGATGCTTCTAAGTTGTTGCAGTCACCAAGAAAGAGGCACAGAAATTCAAGTTTTAGTTTTTGAAAATTCAGTTTTTGGCTGCTTTTGCTGCCTTGTAGTTGACCTAGGACCTTAAGATTTTGCATGAACCGAACTCTGGCAGCCACATTACACGAGAAAAAGCGAGAAGTGGTAATTCGTAGTAAAAACCGCAGAAAACATAACGTTTTCAACATTTGTTTTCGAAATGACGTAACTGAAAATCTTCACATTGGATGCATTACTCTCAGAAACGTTTACATTTATCGTCTGGCAACTAATGCAGCGTGATGACGTTTGCGGTCGCACCACTCTGTACGAAGTAGAAGCTTCTAAGTTGTTGCAGTCACCAAGAAAGAGGCACAGAAATTCAAGTTTTAGTTTTTGAAAATTCAGTTTTTGGCTGCTTTTGCTGCCTTGTAGTTGACCTAGGACCTTAAGATTTTGCATGAACCGAACTCTGGCAGCCACATTACACGAGAAAAAGCGAGAAGTGGTAATTCGTAGTAAAAACCGCAGAAAACATAACGTTTTCAACATTTGTTTTCGAAATGACGTAACTGAAAATCTTCACATTGGACGCATTACTCTCAGAAACGTTTTCATTTATCGTCTGGCAACTAATGCCGCGTGATGACGTTTGCGGTCGCACCACTCTGTACGAAGTAGAAGCTTCTAAGTTGTTGCAGTCACCAAGAAAGAGGCACAGAAATTCAAGTTTTAGTTTTTGAAAATTCAGTTTTTGGCTGCTTTCGCTGCCTTGTAGTTGACCTAGGACCCTAAGATTTTGCATGAACCGAACTCTGGCAGCCACATTACACGATAAAAAGCGAGAAGTGGTAATTCGTAGTAAAAACCGCAGAAAACATACCGTTTTCAACATTTGTTTTCGAAATGACGTAACTGAAAAGCTTCACATTGGACGCATTACTCTCAGAAACGTTTACATTTATCGTCTGGCAACTAATGCCGCGTGATGACGTTTGCGGTCGCACCACTCTGGAAGAAGTAGAAGCTTCTAAGTTGTTGCAGTCACCAAGAAAGAGGCACAGAAATTCAAGTTTTAGTTTTTGAAAATTCAGTTTTTGGCTGCTTTTGCTGCCTTGTAGTTGACTTAGGACCTTATGTTTTTGCATGAACCGAACTCTGGCAGCCACATTACACGAGAAAAAGCGAGAAGTGGTAATTCGTAGTAAAAACCTCAGAAAACATAACGTTTTCAACACTTGTTTTCGAAATGACGTAACTGAAAATCTTCACATTGGACGCATTACTCTCAGAAACGTTTACATTTATCGTCTGGCAACTAATGCCGCGTGAAGACGTTTCCGGTCGCACCACTCTGTACGAAGTAGAAGCTTCTAAGTTGTTGCAGTCACCAAGAAAGAGGCACAGAAATTCAAGTTTTAGTTTTTTAAAATTCAGTTTTTGGCTGCTTTTGCTGCCTTGTAGCTGACGTAGGACCTTAGGATTTTGCATGAACCGAACTCTGGCAGCCACATTACACGAGAAAAAGCGAGAAGTGGTAATTCGTAGTAAAAACCGCAGAAAACATAACGTTTTCAACATTTGTTTTCGAAATGACGTAACTGAAAATCTTCACATTGGACGCATTACTCTCAGAAACGTTTACATTTATCGTCTGGCAACTAATGCAGCGTGATGACGTTTGCGGTCGCACCACTCTGTACGAAGTAGAAGCTTCTAAGTTGTTGCAGTCACCAAGAAAGAGGCACAGAAATTCAAGTTTTAGTTTTTGAAAATTCAGTTTTTGGCTACTTTTGCTGCCTTGTAGTTGACCTAGGACCTTAAGATTTTGCATGAACCGAACTCTGGCAGCCACATTACACGAGAAAAAGCGAGAAGTGGTAATTCGTAGTAAAAACCGCAGAAAACATAACGTTTTCAACATTTGTTTTCGAAATGACTTAACTGAAAATCTTCACATTGGACGCATTACTCTCAGAAACGTTTACATTTATCGTCTGGAAACTAATGCCGCGTGATGACGTTTGCGGTCGCACCACTCTGTACGAAGTAGAAGCTTCTAAGTTGTTGTAGTCACCAAGAAAGAGGCACAGAAATTCAAGTTTTAGTTTTTGAAAATTCAGTTTTTGGCTGCTTTTGCTGCCTTGTAGTTGACCTAGGACCTTAAGATTTTGCATGAACCGAACTCTGGCAGCCACATTACACGAGAAAAAGCGAGAAGTGGTAATTCGTAGTAAAAACCGCAGAAAACATAACGTTTTTAACATTTGTTTTCGAAATGACGTAACTGACAATCTTCACATTGGACGCATTACACTCAGAAACGTTTACATTTATCGTCTGGCAACTAATGCCGCGTGATGACGTTTGCGGTCGCACCACTCTGTACGATGTAGAAGCTTCTAAGTTGTTGCAGTCACCAAGAAAGAGGCACAGAAATTCAAGTTTTAGTTTTTGAAAATTCAGTTTTTGGCTGCTTTTGCTGCCTTGTAGTTGACCTAGGACCTTAAGATTTTGCATGAACCGAACTCTGGCAGCCACATTACACGAGAAAAAGCGAGAAGTGGTAATTCGTAGTAAAAACCGCAGAAAACATAACGTTTTCAACATTTGTTTTCGTATCGACGTAACTGAAAATCTTCACATTGGACGCATTACTCTCAGAAACGTTTACATTTATTGTCTGGCAACTAATGCAGCGTGATGACGTTTGCGGTCGCACCACTCTGTACGAAGTAGAAGTTTCTAAGTTTATGCAGTCACCAACAAAGAGGCACAGAAATTCAAATTTTAGTTTTTGAAAATTCAGTTTTTGGCAGCTTTTGCTGCCTTGTAGTTGACCTAGGACCTTACGATTTTGCATGAACCGAACTCTGGCAGCCACATTACACGAGAAAAAGCGAGAAGTGGTAATTCGTAGTAAAAACCGCAGAAAACATAACGTTTTCAACATTTGTTTTCGAAATGACGTAACTGAAAATCTTCACATTGGACGCATTACTCTCAGAAACGTTTACATTTATTGTCTGGCAACTAATGCAGCGTGATGACGTTTGCGGACGCACCACTCTGTACAAAGTAGAAGCTTCTAAGTTGTTGCAGTCACCAACAAAGAGGCACAGAAATTCAAGTTTTAGTTTTTGAAAATTCAGTTTTTGGCTGCTTTTGCTGCCTTGTAGTTGACCTAGGACCTTAAGATTTTGCATGAACCGAACTCTGGCAGCCATATTACACGAGAAAAAGCGAGAAGTGGTAATTCGTAGCAAAAACCGCAGAAAACATAGCGTTTTCAACATTTGTTTTCGAAATGACGTAACTGAAAATCTTCACATTGGACGCATTTCTCTCAGAAACGTTTACATTTTTCGTCCGGCAACTAATGCCGCGTGATGACGTTTGCGGTCGCACCACTCTGTACGAAGTAGATGCTTCTAAGTTGTTGCAGTCACCAAGAAAGAGGCACAGAAATTCAAGTTTTAGTTTTTGAAAATTCAGTTTTTGGCTGCTTTTGCTGCCTTGTAGTTGACCTAGGACCTTAAGATTTTGCATGAACCGAACTCTGGCAGCCACATTACACGAGAAAAAGCGAGAAGTGGTAATTCGTAGTAAAAACCGCAGAAAACATAACGTTTTCAACATTTGTTTTCGAAATGACGTAACTGAAAATCTTCACATTGGATGCATTACTCTCAGAAACGTTTACATTTATCGTCTGGCAACTAATGCAGCGTGATGACGTTTGCGGTCGCACCACTCTGTACGAAGTAGAAGCTTCTAAGTTGTTGCAGTCACCAAGAAAGAGGCACAGAAATTCAAGTTTTAGTTTTTGAAAATTCAGTTTTTGGCTGCTTTTGCTGCCTTGTAGTTGACCTAGGACCTTAAGATTTTGCATGAACCGAACTCTGGCAGCCACATTACACGAGAAAAAGCGAGAAGTGGTAATTCGTAGTAAAAACCGCAGAAAACATAACGTTTTCAACATTTGTTTTCGAAATGACGTAACTGAAAATCTTCACATTGGACGCATTACTCTCAGAAACGTTTTCATTTATCGTCTGGCAACTAATGCCGCGTGATGACGTTTGCGGTCGCACCACTCTGTACGAAGTAGAAGCTTCTAAGTTGTTGTAGTCACCAAGAAAGAGGCACAGAAATTCAAGTTTTAGTTTTTGAAAATTCAGTTTTTGGCTGCTTTTGCTGCCTTGTAGTTGACCTAGGACCTTAAGATTTTGCATGACCGAACTCTGGCAGCCACATTACACGAGAAAAAGCGAGAAGTGGTAATTCGTAGTAAAAACCGCAGAAAACATAACGTTTTCAACATTTGTTTTCGAAATGACGTAACTGAAAATCTTCACATTGGACGCATTACTCTCAGAAACGTTTACATCTATCGTCTGGCAACTAATGCAGCGTGATGACGTTTGCGGTCGCACCACTCTGTACGAAGTAGAAGCTTCTAAGTTGTTGCAGTCACCAAGAAAGAGGCACAGAAATTCAAGTTTTAGTTTTTGAAAATTCAGTTTTTGGCTGCTTTTGCTGCCTTGTAGTTGACCTAGGACCTTAAGATTTTGCATAACCCAACTCTGGCAGCCACGTTACACGAGAAAAAGCGAGAAGTGGTAATTCGTAGTAAAAACCGCAGAAAACATAACGTTTTCAACATTTGTTTTCGAACTGACGTAACTGAAAATCTTCACATTGGACGCATTACTCATAGAAAAGTTTACATTTATTGTCTGGCAACTAATGCAGCGTGATGACGTTTGCGGGCGCACCACTCTGTACGAAGTAGAAGTTTCTAAGTTGTTGCAGTCACCAACAAAGAGGCACAGAAATTCAAATTTTAGTTTTTGAAAATTCAGTTTTTGGCAGCTTTTGCTGCCTTGTAGTTGACCTAGGACCTTAAGATTTTGCATGAACCGAACTCTGGCAGCCACATTACACGAGAAAAAGCGAGAAGTGGTAATTCGTAGTAAAAACCGCAGAAAACATAACGTTTTCAACATTTGTTTTCGAAATGACGTAACTGAAAATCTTCACATTGGACGCATTACTCTCAGAAACGTTTACATTTATTGTCTGGCAACTAATGCAGCGTGATGACGTTTGCGGGCGCACCACTCTGTACGAAGTAGAAGCTTCTAAGTTGTTGCAGTCACCAAGAAAGAGGCACAGAAATTCAAGTTTTAGTTTTTGAAAATTCAGTTTTTGGCTGCTTTTGCTGCCTTGTAGTTCACCTAGGACCTTAAGATTTTGCATGAACCGAACTCTGGCAGCCACATTACACGAGAAAAAGCGAGAAGTGGTAATTCGTAGTAAAAACCGCAGAAAACATAACGTTTTCAACATTTGTTTTCGAAATGACGTAACTGAAAATCTTCACATTGGACGCATTACTCTCAGAAACGTTTACATTTATTGTCTGGCAACTAATGCAGCGTGATGACGTTTGCGGGCGCACCACTCTGTACGAAGTAGAAGCTTCTAAGTGGTTGCAGTCACCAAGAAAGAGGCACAGAAATACAAGAATTAGTTTTTGAAAATTCAGTTTTTGGCTGCTTTTGCTGCCTTGTAGTTGACCTAGAACCTTACGATTTTGCATGAACCGAACTCTGGCAGCCATATTACACGAGAAAAAGCGAGAAGTGGTAATTCGTAGTAAAAACCGCAGAAAACATAACGTTTTCAACATTTGTTTTCGAAATGACGTAACTGAGAATCTTCACATTGGACGCATTACTCTCAGAAACGTTTACATTTATCGTCTGGCAACTAATGCCGCGTGATGACGTTTGCGGTCGCACCACTCTGTACGAAGTAGAAGCTTCTAAGTGGTTGCAGTCACCAAGAAAGAGGCACAGAAATACAAGTTTTAGTTTTTGAAAATTCAGTTTTTGGCTGCTTTTGCTGCCTTGTAGTTGACCTAGAACCTTACGATTTTGCATGAACCGAACTCTGGCAGCCATATTACACGAGAAAAAGCGAGAAGTGGTAATTCGTAGCAAAAACCGCAGAAAACATAACGTTTTCAACATTTGTTTTCGAAATGACGTAACTGAGAATCTTCACGTTGGACGCATTACTCTCAGAAACGTTTACATTTATCGTCTGGCAACTAATGCCGCGTGATGACGTTTGCGGTCGCACCACTCTGTACGAAGTAGAAGCTTCTAAGTTGTTGCAGTCACCAAGAAAGAGGCACAGAAATTCAAGTTTTAGTTTTTGAAAATTCAGTTTTTGGCTGCTTTCGCTGCCTTGTAGTTGACCTAGGACCCTAAGATTTTGCATGAACCGAACTCTGGCAGCCACATTACACGAGAAAATGCGAGAAGTGGTAATTCGTAGTAAAAACCGCAGAAAACATACCGTTTTCAACATTTGTTTTCGAAATGAAGTAACTGA
This sequence comes from Schistocerca serialis cubense, assembly GCF_023864345.2. Classification (NCBI taxonomy): domain Eukaryota; kingdom Metazoa; phylum Arthropoda; class Insecta; order Orthoptera; family Acrididae; genus Schistocerca; species Schistocerca serialis. The sequence continues at coordinate 5,472,798 of NW_026047571.1, forward strand.
AAAGCTTCACATTGGACGCATTACTCTCAGAAACGTTTACATTTATCGTCTGGCAACTAATGCCGCGTGATGACGTTTGCGGTCGCACCACTCTGGAAGAAGTAGAAGCTTCTAAGTTGTTGCAGTCACCAAGAAAGAGGCACAGAAATTCAAGTTTTAGTTTTTGAAAATTCAGTTTTTGGCTGCTTTTGCTGCCTTGTAGTTGACTTAGGACCTTATGTTTTTGCATGAACCGAACTCTGGCAGCCACATTACACGAGAAAAAGCGAGAAGTGGTAATTCGTAGTAAAAACCGCAGAAAACATAACGTTTTCAACATTTGTTTTCGAAATGACTTAACTGAAAATCTTCACATTGGACGCATTACTCTCAGAAACGTTTACATTTATCGTCTGGCAACTAATGCCGCGTGATGACGTTTGCGGTCGCACCACTCTGTACGAAATAGAAGCTTCTAAGTTGTTGTAGTCACCAAGAAAGAGGCACGGAAATTCAAGTTTTAGTTTTTGAAAATTCAGTTTTTGGCTGCTTTTGCTGCCTTGTAGTTGACCTAGGACCTTACGATTTTGCATGAACCGAACTCTGGCAGCCACATTACACGAGAAAAAGCGAGAAGTGGTAATTCGTAGTAAAAAACGCAGAAAACATAACGTTTTCAACATTTGTTTTCGAAATGACGTAACTGAAAATCTTCACATTGGACGCAATACTCTCAGAAACGTTTACATCTATCGTCTGGCAACTAATGCCGCGTGATGACGTTTGCGGTCGCACGACTCTGTACGAAGTAGAAGCTTCTAAGTTGTTGCAGTCACCAAGAAAGCGGTACAGAATTCAAGTTTTAGTTTTTGAAAATTCAGTTTTTGGCTGCTTTTGCTGCCTTGTAGTTGACCTAGGACCTTAAGATTTTGCATGAACCGAACTCTGGCAGCCACATTACACGAGAAAAAGCGAGAAGTGGTAATTCGTAGTAAAAACCGCAGAAAACATAACGTTTTCAACATTTGTTTTCGAAATGACGTAACTGAAAATCTTCACATTGGACGCATTACTCTCGGAAACGTTTACATTTATTGTCTGGCAACTAATGCAGCGTGATGACGTTTGCGGTCGCACCACTCTGTACGAAGTAGAAGTTTCTAAGTTGTTGCAGTCACCAACAAAGAGGCACAGAAATTCAAATTTTAGTTTTTGAAAATTCAGTTTTTGGCAGCTTTTGCTGCCTTGTAGTTGACCTAGGACCTTAAGATTTTGCATGAACCGAACTCTGGCAGCCACATTACACGAGAAAAAGCGAGAAGTGGTAATTCGTAGTAAAAACCGCAGAAAACATAACGTTTTCAACATTTGTTTTCGAAATGACGTAACTGAAAATCTTCACATTGGACGCATTACTCTCAGAAACGTTTGCATTTATTGTCTGGCAACTAATGCAGCGTGATGACATTTGCGGGCGCACCACTCTGTACGAAGTAGAAGCTTCTAAGTTGTTGCAGTCACCAACAAAGAGGCACAGAAATTCAAGTTTTAGTTTTTGAAAATTCAGTTTTTGGCTGCTTTTGCTGCCTTGTAGTTGACCTAGGACCTTAAGATTTTGCATGAACCGAACTCTGGCTGCCACATTACACGAGAAAAAGCGAGAAGTGGTAATTCGTAGTAAAAACCGCAGAAAACATAACGTTTTCAACATTTGTTTTCGAAATGACGTAACTGAAAATCTTCACATTGGACGCACTACTCTGAGAAACGTTTACATTTATTGTCTGGCAACTAATGCAGCGTGACGACGTTTGCGGTCGCACCACTCTGTACGAAGTAGAAGCTTCTAAGTGGTTGCAGTCACCAACAAAGAGGCACAGAAATTCAAGTTTTAGTTTTTGAAAATTCAGTTTTTGGGTGCTTTTGCTGCCTTGTAGTTGACCTAGGACCTTACGATTCTGCATGAACCGAACTCTGGCAGCCATATTACACGAGAAAAAGCGAGAAGTGGTAATTCGTAGCAAAAACCGCAGAAAACATAACGTTTTCAACATTTGTTTTCGAAAAGACGTGATTGAAAATCTTCACATTGGACGCATTACTCTCAGAAACGTTTACATTTTTCGTCTGGCAACTAATGCCGCGTGATGACGTTTGCGATCGCACCACTCTGTACGAAGTAGAAGCTTCTAAGTTGTTGCAGTCACCAAGAAAGAGGCACAGAAATTCAAGTTTTAGTTTTTGAAAATTCAGTTTTTGGCTGCTTTTGCTGCCTTGTAGTTGACCTAGGACCTTAAGATTTTGCATGAACCGAACTCTGGCAGCCACATTACACGAGAAAAAGCGAGAAGTGGTAATTCGTAGTAAAAACAGCAGAAAACATAACGTTTTCAACATTTGTTTTCGAAATGACGTAACTGAAAAGCTTCACATTGGACGCATTACTCTCAGAAACGTTTACATTTATCGTCTGGCAACTAATGCCGCGTGATGACGTTTGCGGTCGCACCACTCTGTAAGAAGTAGAAGCTTCTAAGTTGTTGCAGTCACCAAGAAAGAGGCACAGAAATTCAAGTTTTAGTTTTTGAAAATTCAGTTTTTGGCTGCTTTTGCTGCCTTGTAGTTGACCTAGGACCTTAAGATTTTGCATGAACCGAACTCTGGCAGCCACATTACACGAGAAAAAGCGAGAAGTGGTAATTCGTAGTAAAAACCGCAGAAAACATAACGTTTCCAACAATTGTTTTCGAAATGACTTAACAGAAAATCTTCACATTGGATGCATTACTCTCAGAAACGTTTACATTTATCGTCTGGCAACTAATGCCGCGTGATGACGTTTGCGGTCGCACCACTCTGTATGAAGTAGAAGCTTCTAAGTCGTTGCAGTCACCAAGAAGGAGGCACAGAAATTCAAGTTTTAGTTTTTGAAAATTCAGTTTTTGGCTGCTTTTGCTGCCTTGTAGTTGACCTAGGACCTTAAGATTTTGCATGAACCGAACTCTGGCAGCCACATTACACGAGAAAAAGCGAGAAGTGGTAATTCGTGGTAAAAACCGCAGAAAACATAACGTTTTCAACATTTGTTTTCGAAATGACGTAACTGAAAATCTTCACATTGGACGCATTACTCTCAGAAACGTTTACATTTATCGTCTGGCAACTAATGCCGCGTGAAGACGTTTGCGGTCGCACCACTCTGTACGAAGTAGAAGCTTCTAAGTTGTTGCAGTCACCAAGAAAGAGACACAGAAATTCAAGTTTTACTTTTTGAAAATTCAGTTTTTGGCTGCTTTTGCTGCCTTGTAGTTGACCTAGGACCTTAAGATTTTGCATGAACCGAACTCTGGCAGCCACATTACACAAGAAAAAGCGAGAAGTGGTAATTCGTAGTAAAAACCGCAGAAAACATAACGTTTTCAACATTTGTTTTCGTATCGACGTAACAGAAAATCTTCACTTTGGACGCATTACTCTCAGAAACGTTTACATTTATCGTCTGGCAACTAATGCAGCGTGATGACGTTTGCGGTCGCACCACTCTGTACGAAGTAGAAGCTTCTAAGTTGTTGCAGTCACCAAGAAAGAGGCACAGAAGTTCAAGTTTTAGTTTTTGAAAATTCAGTTTTTGGCTGCTTTTGCTGCCTTGTAGTTGACCTAGGACCTTAAGATTTTGCATGAACCGAACTCTGGCAGCCACATTACACGAGAAAAAGCGAGAAGTGGTAATTCGTAGTAAAAACCGCAGAAAACATAACGTTTTCAACATTTGTTTTCGAAATGACGTAATTGAAAATCTTCACATTGGACGCATTACTCTCAGAAACGTTTACATTTATTGTCTGGCAACTAATGCAGCGTGATGACGTTTGCGGTCGCACGACTCCGTACGAAGTAGAAGCTTCTAAGTTGTTGCAGTCACCAAGAAAGAGGCACAGAAATTCAAGTTTTAGTTTTTGAAACTTCAGTTTTTGGCTGCTTTTGCTGCCTTGTAGTTGACCTAGGACCTTAAGATTTTGCATGAACCGAACTCTGGCAGCCACATTACACGAGAAAAAGCGAGAAGTGGTAATTCGTAGTAAAAACCGCAGAAAACATAACGTTTTCAACATTTGTTTTCGAAACGACGTAACTGAAAATTTTCACATTGGACGCATTACTCTGAGAAACGTTTACATTTATTGTCTGGCAACTAATGCAGCGTGATGACGTTTGCGGTCGCACCACTCTGTACGAAGTAGAAGCTTCTAAGTTGTTGCAGTCACCAAGAAAGAGGCACAGAAATTCAAGTTTTAGTTTTTGAAAATTCAGTTTTTGGCTGCTTTTCCTGTCTTGTAGTTGACCTAGGACCTTAAGATTTTGCATGAACCGAACTCTGGCAGCCACATAACACGAGAAAAAGCGAGAAGTGGTAATTCGTAGTAAAAACTGCAGAAAACATAACGTTTTCAACATTTGTTTTCGAAATGACGTAACTGAAAAGCTTCACATTGGACGCATTACTCTCAGAAACGTTTACATTTATCGTCTGGCAACTAAAGCCGCGTGATGACGTTTGCGGTCGCACCACTCTGTACGAAGTAGAAGCTTCTAAGTTGTTGCAGTCACCAAGAAAGAGGCACAGAAATTCAAGTTTTAGTTTTTGAAAATTCAGTTTTTGGCTGCTTTTGCTGCCTTGTAGTTGACCTAGGACCTTAAGATTTTGCATGAACCGAACTCTGGCAGCCACATTACACGAGAAAAAGCGAGAAGTGGTAATTCGTAGTAAAAACCGCAGAAAACATAACGTTTTCAACATTTGTTTTCGAAATGACGTAACTGAAAATCTTCACAATGGACGCATTACTCTTAGAAACGTTTACATTTATCGTCTGGCAACCAATGCCGCGTGATGACGTTTGCTGTCGCACCACTCTGTACGAAGTAGAAGCTTCTAAGTTGTTGCAGTCACCAAGAAAGAGGCACAGAAATTCAAGTTTTAGTTTTTGAAAATTCAGTTTTTGGCTGCTTTTGCTGCCTTGTAGTTGACCTAGGACCTTAAGATTTTGCATGAACCGAACTCTGGCAGCCACATTACACGAGAAAAAGCGAGAAGTGGTAATTCGTAGTAAAAACCGCAGAAAACATAACGTTTTCAACATTTGTTTTCGTATCGACGTAACTGAAAATCTTCACATTGGACGCATTACTCTCAGAAACGTTTACATTTATCGTCTGGCAACTAATGCAGCGTGATGACGTTTGCGGTCGCACCACTCTGTACGAAGTAGAAGCTTCTAAGTGGTTGCAGTCACCAAGAAAGAGGCACAGAAATTCAAGTTTTAGTTTTTGAAAATTCAGTTTTTGGCTGCTTTTGCTGCCTTGTAGTTGACCTAGGGCCTTACGATTTTGCATGAACCGAACTCTGGCAGCCATATTACGCGAGAAAAAGCGAGAAGTGGTAATTCGTAGCAAAAACCGCAGAAAACATAACGTTTTCAACATTTGTTTTCGAAATGACGTAACTGAAAATCTTCACATTGGACGCATTCCTCTCAGAAACGTTTACATTTTTCGTCTGGCAACTAATGCCGCGTGATGACGTTTGCGGTCGCACCACTCTGTACGAAGTAGAAGCTTCTAAGTTGTTGCAGTCACCAAGAAAGAGGCACAGAAATTCTAGTTTTAGTTTTTGAAAATTCAGTTTTTGGCTGCTTTTTCTGCCTTGTAGTTGACCTAGGACCTTAAGATTTTGCATGAACCGACCTCTGGCAGCCACATTGCACGAGAAAAAGCGAGAAGTGGTAATTCGTAGTAAAAACCGCAGAAAACATAACGTTTTCAACATTTATTTTCGAAATGACGTAAATGAAAAGCTTCACATTGGACGCATTACTCTCAGAAACGTTTACATTTATCGTCTGGCAACTAATGCCGCGTGATGACGTTTGCGGTCGCACCACTCTGTAAGAAGTAGAAGCTTCTAAGTTGTTGCAGTCACCAAGAAAGAGGCACAGAAATTCAAGTTTTAGTTTTTGAAAATTCAGTTTTTGGCTGCTTTTGCTGCCTTGTAGTTGACCTAGGACCTTAAGATTTTGCATGAACCGAACTCTGGCAGCCACATTACACGAGAAAAAGCGAGAAGTGGTAATTCGTAGTAAAAACCGCAGAAAACATAACGTTTTCAACATTTGTTTTCGTATCGACGTAACAGAAAATCTTCACTTTGGACGCATTACTCTCAGAAACGTTTACATTTATCGTCTGGCAACTAATGCAGCGTGATGACGTTTGCGGTCGCACCACTCTGTACGATGTAGAAGCTTCTAAGTGGTTGCAGTCACCAAGAAAGAGGCACAGAAGTTCAAGTTTTAGTTTTTGAAAATTCAGTTTTTGGCTGCTTTTGCTGCCTTGTAGTTGACCTAGGACCTTAAGATTTTGCATGAACCGAACTCTGGCAGCCACATTACACGAGAAAAAGCGAGAAGTGGTAATTCGTAGTAAAAACCGCAGAAAACATAACGTTTTCAACATTTGTTTTCGAAATGACGTAACAGAAAATCTTCACATTGGACGCATTACTCTCAGAAACGTTTACATTTATTGTCTGGCAACTAATGCAGCGTGATGACGTTTGCGGTCGCACGACTCCGTACGAAGTAGAAGCTTCTAAGTTGTTGCAGTCACCAAGAAAGAGGCACAGAAATTCAAGTTTTAGTTTTTGAAAATTCAGTTTTTGGCTGCTTTTGCTGCCTTGTAGTTGACCTAGGACCTTAAGATTTTGCATGAACCGAACTCTGGCAGCCACATTACACGAGAAAAAGCGAGAAGTGGTAATTCGTAGTAAAAACCGCAGAAAACATAACGTTTTCAACATTTGTTTTCGAAAAGACGTAACTGAAAATCTTCACATTGGACGCATTACTCTCAGAAACGTTTACATTTATCATCTGGCAACTAATGCCGCGTGATGACGTTTGCGGTCGCACCACTCTGTACAAAGTAGAAGCTTCTAAGTTGTTGCAGTCACCAAGAAAGAGGCACAGAAATTCAAGTTTTAGTTTTTGAAAATTCAGTTTTTGGCTGCTTTTGCTGCCTTGTAGTTGACCTAGGACCTTAAGATTTTGCATGAACCGAACTCTGGCAGCCACATTACACGAGAAAAAGCGAGAAGTGGTAATTCGTAGTAAAAACCGCAGAAAACATAACGTTTTCATTATTTGTTTTCGAAATGACGTAACTGAAAATCTTCACATTGGACGCATTACTCTCGGAAACGTTTACATTTATTGTCTGGCAACTAATGCAGCGTGATGACGTTTGCGGTCGCACCACTCTGTACGAAGTAGAAGCTTCTAAGTTGTTGCAGTCACCACGAAAGAGGCACAGAAATTCAAATTTTAGTTTTTGAAAATTCAGTTTTTGGCTGCTTTTGCTGCCTTGTAGTTGACCTAGGACCTTAAGATTTTGCATGAACCGAACTCTGGCAGCCACATTACACGAGAAAAAGCGAGAAGTGGTAATTCGTAGTAAAAACCGCAGAAAACATAACGTTTTCAACATTTGTTTTCGAAATGACGTAACTGAAAATCTTCACATTGGACGCATTACTCTCAGAAACGTTTACATTTATCGTCTGGCAACTAATGCCGCGTTATGACGTTTGCGGTCGCACCACTCTGTACGAAGTAGAAGCTTCTAAGTTGTTGCAGTCACCAAGAAAGAGGCACAGAAATTCAAGTTTTAGTTTTTGAAAATTCAGTTTTTGGCTGCTTTTGCTGCCTTGTAGTTGACCTAGGACCTTAAGATTTTGCATGAAACGAACTCTGGCAGCCACATTACACGAAGAAGTGGTAATTCGTATTAAAAACCGCAGAAAACAAAACGTTTTCAACATTTGTTTTCGAAATGACGTAACTGAAAATCTTCACATTGGACGCATTACTCTCAGAAACGTTTACATTTATTGTCTGGCAACTAATGCCGCGTGATGACGTTTGCGGTCGCACCACTCTGTACGAAGTAGAAGCTTCTAAGTTGTTGCAGTCACCGAGAAAGAGGCACAGAAATTCAAGTTTTAGTTTTTGAAAATTCAGTTTTTGGCTGCTTTTGCTGCCTTGTAGTTGACCTAGGACCTTAAGATTTTGCATGAACCGAACTCTGGCAGCCACATTACACGAGAAAAAGCGAGAAGTGGTAATTCGTAGTAAAAACCGCAGAAAACATAACGTTTTCAACATTCGTTTTCGAAATGACGTAACTGAAAATCTTCACATTGGACGCATTACTCTCAGAAACGTTTACATTTATTGTCTGGCAACTAATGCAGCGTGATGACGTTTGCGGTCGCACCACTCTGTACGAAGTAGAAGCTTCTAAGTTGTTGCAGTCACCAAGAAAGAGGCACAGAAATTCAAGTTTTAGTTTTTGAAAATTCAGTTATTGGCTGCTTTTGCTGCCTTGTAGTTGACCTAGGACCTTAAGATTTTGCATGAACCGAACTCTGGCAGCCACATTACACGAGAAAAAGCGAGAAGTGGTAATTCGTAGTAAAAACCGCAGAAAACATAACGTTTTCGACATTTGTTTTCGTATCGACGTAACTGAAAATCTTCACTTTGGACGCATTACTAACAGAAACGTTTACATTTATCGTCTGGCAACTAATGCAGCGTAATGACGTTTGCGGTCGCACCACTCTGTCTGAAGTAGAAGCTTCTAAGTTGTTGCAGCCACCAAGAAAGAGGCACAGAAATTCAAGTTTTAGTTTTTGAAAATTCAGTTTTTGGTTGCTTTTGCTGCCTTGTAGTTGACCTAGGACCTTAAGATTTTGCATGAACCGAACTCTGGCAGCCACATTACACGAGAAAAAGCGAGAAGTGGTAATTCGTAGTAAAAACCGCAGAAAACATAACGTTTTCATTATTTGTTTTCGAAATCACGTAACTGAAAATCTTCACATTGGACGCATTACTCTCAGAAACGTTTACATTTATTGTCTGGCAACTAATGCAGCGTGATGACGTTTGCGGTCGCACCACTCTGTACGAAGTAGAAGCTTCTAAGTTGTTGCAGTCACCACGAAAGAGGCACAGAAATTCAAATTTTAGTTTTTGAAAATTCAGTTTTTGGCTGCTTTTGCTGCCTTGTAGTTGACCTAGGACCTTAAGATTTTGCATGAACCGAACTCTGGCAGCCACATTACACGAGAAAAAGCGAGAAGTGGTAATTCGTAGTAAAAACCGCAGAAAACATAACGTTTTCAACATTTGTTTTCGTATCTACGTAACAGAAAATCTTCACATTGGACGCATTACTCTCAGAAACGTTTACATTTATCGTCTGGCAACTAATGCAGCGTGATAACGTTTGCGGTCGCACCACTCTGTACGAAGTAGAAGCTTCTAAGTTGTTGCAGTCACCAAGAAAGAGGCACAGAAATTCAAGTTTAAGTTTTTGAAAATTCAGTTTTTGGCTGCTTTTGCTGCCTTGTAGTTGACCTACGACCTTAAGATTTTGCATGAACCGACCTATGGCAGCCAAATTACACGAGAAAAAGCGAGAAGAAGTAATTCGTAGTAAAAACCGCAGAAAACATAACGTTTTCTACATTGTTTTCGTATCGACGTAACTGAAAATCTTCACATTGGACGCATTACTCTCAGAAACGTTTACATTTATCGTCTGGCAACTAATGCAGCGTGATGACGTTTGCGGTCGCACCACTCTGGAAGAAGTAGAAGCTTCTAAGTTGTTGCAGTCACCACAAAAGAGGCACAGAAATTCAAATTTTAGTTTTTGAAAATTCAGTTTTTGGCTGCTTTTGCTGCCTTGTAGTTGACCTAGGACCTTAAGATTTTGCATGAACCGAACTCTGGCAGCCACATTACACGAGAAAAAGCGAGAAGTGGTAATTCGTAGTAAAAACCGCAGAAAACATAACGTTTTCAACATTTGTTTTCGAAATGACGTAACTGAAAATCTTCACATTGGACGCATTACTCTCAGAAACGTTTACATTTATCGTCTGGCAACTAATGCCGCGTTATGACGTTTGCGGTCGCACCACTCTGTACGAAGTAGAAGCTTCTAAGTTGTTGCAGTCACCAAGAAAGAGGCACAGAAATTCAAGTTTTAGTTTTTGAAAATTCAGTTTTTTGCTGCTTTTGCTGCCTTATAGTTGACCTAGGACCTTAAGATTTTGCATGAACCGAACTCTGGCAGCCACATTACACGAGAAAAAGCGAGAAGTGGTAATTCGTAGTAAAAACCGCAGAAAACATAACGTTTTCAACATTTGTTTTCGTATCGACGTAACTGAAAATCTTCACTTTGGACGCATTACTCTCAGAAACGTTTACATTTATCGTCTGGCAACTAATGCAGCGTGATGACGTTTGCGGTCGCACCACTCTGTACGAAGTAGAAGCTTCTAAGTTGTTGCAGTCACCAAGAAAGAGGCACAGAAATTCAAGTTTTAGTTTTTGAAAATTCAGTTTTTGGCTGCTTTTGCTGCCTTGTAGTTGACCTAGGACCTTAAGATTTTGCATGAAACGAACTCTGGCAGCCACATTACACGAAGAAGTGGTAATTCGTATTAAAAACCGCAGAAAACAAAACGTTTTCAACATTTGTTTTCGAAATGACGTAACTGAAAATCTTCACATTGGACGCATTACTCTCAGAAACGTTTACATTTTTTGTCTGGCAACTAATGCCGCGTGATGACGTTTGCGGTCGCACCACTCTGTACGAAGTAGAAGCTTCTAAGTTGTTGCAGTCACCAAGAAAGAGGCACAGCAATTCAAGTTTTAGTTTTTGAAAATTCAGTTTTTGGCTGCTTTTGCTGCCTTGTAGTTGACCTAGGACCTTAAGATTTTGCATGAACCGAACTCTGGCAGCCACATTACACGAGAAAAAGCGAGAAGTGGTAATTCGTAGTAAAAACCGCAGAGAACATAACGTTTTCAATATTAGTTTTCGTATCGACGTAACTGAAAATCTTCACAATGGACGCATTACTCTCAGAAACGTTTACATTTATCGTCTGGCAACTAATGCAGCGTGATGACGTTTGCGGTCGCACCACTCTGTACGAAGTAGAAGCTTCTAAGTTGTTGCAGTCACCAAGAAAGAGGCACAGAAATTCAAGTTTTAGTTTTTGAAAATTCAGTTTTTGGCTGCTTTTGCTGCCTTGTAGTTGACCTAGGACCTTAAGATTTTGCATGAACCGAACTCTGGCAGCCACATTACACGAGAAAAAGCGAGAAGTGGTAATTCGTAGTAAAAACCGCAGAAAACATAACGTTTTCGACATTTGTTTTCGTATCGACGTAACTGAAAATCTTCACTTTGGACGCATTACTCTCAGAAACGTTTACATTTATCGTCTGGCAACTAATGCAGCGTAATGACGTTTGCGGTCGCACCACTCTGTCTGAAGTAGAAGCTTCTAAGTTGTTGCAGCCACCAAGAAAGAGGCACAGAAATTCAAGTTTTAGTTTTTGAAAATTCAGTTTTTGGCTGCTTTTGCTGCCTTGTAGTTGACCTAGGACCTTAAGATTTTGCATGAACCGACCTCTCAGCCACATTACACGAGAAAAAGCGAGAAGTGGTAATTCGTAGTAAAAACCGCAGAAAACATAACGTTTTCATTATTTGTTTTCGAAATGACGTAACTGAAAATCTTCACATTGGACGCATTACTCTCAGAAACGTTTACATTTATTGTCTGGCAACTAATGCAGCGTGATGACGTTTGCGGTCGCACCACTCTGTACGAAGTAGAAGCTTCTAAGTTGTTGCAGTCACCAAGAAAGAGGCACAGAAATTCAAGTTTTAGTTTTTGAAAATTCAGTTTTTGGCTGCTTTTGCTGCCTTGTAGTTGACCTAGGACCTTAAGATTTTGCATGAACCGAACTCTGGCAGCCACATTACACGAGAAAAAGCGAGAAGTGGTAATTCGTAGTAAAAACCGCAGAAAACATAACGTTTTCAACATTTGTTTTCGAAATGACGTAACTGAAAATCTTCACATTGGACGCATTACTCTCAGAAACGTTTACATTTATCGTCTGGCAACTAATGCCGCGTTATGACGTTTGCGGTCGCACCACTCTGTACGAAGTAGATGCTTCTAAGTTGTTGCAGTCACCAAGAAAGAGGCACAGAAATTCAAGTTTTACTTTTTGAAAATTCAGTTTTTGGCTGCTTTTGCTGCCTTATAGTTGACCTAGGACCTTAAGATTTTGCATGAACCGAACTCTGGCAGCCAAATTACACGAGAAAAAGCGAGAAGTGGTAATTCGTAGTAAAAACCGCAGAAAACATAACGTTTTCAACATTTGTTTTCGTATCGACGTAACTGAAAATCTTCACTTTGGACGCATTACTCTCAGAAACGTTTACATTTATCGTCTGGCAACTAATGCAGCGTGATGACGTTTGCGGTCGCACCACTCTGTACGAAGTAGAAGCTTCTAAGTTGTTGCAGTCACCAAGAAAGAGGCACAGAAATTCAAGTTTTAGTTTTTGAAAATTCAGTTTTTGGCTGCTTTTGCTGCCTTGTAGTTCACCTAGGACCTTAAGATTTTGCATGAACCGAACTCTGGCAGCCACATTACACGAGAAAAAGCGAGAAGTGGTAATTCGTAGTAAAAACCGCAGAAAACATAACGTTTTCAACATCTGTTTTCGAAATGACGTAACTGAAAATCTTCACATTGGACGCGTTACTCTCGGAAACGTTTAAATTTATCGTCTGGCAACTAATGCTGCGTGATGACGTTTGCGGTCGCACCACCCTGTACGAAGTAGAAGCTTATAAGTTGTTGCAGTCACCAAGAAAGAGGCACAGAAATTCAAGTTTTAGTTTTTGAAAATTCAGTTTTTGGCTGCTTTTGCTGCCTTGTAGTTGACCTAGGACCTTTAGATTTTGCTTGAAACGAACTCTGGCAGCCACATTACACGAAGAAGTGGTAATTCGTAGTAAAAACCGCAGAAAACAAAACGTTTTCAACATTTGTTTTCGAAATGACGTAACTGAAAATCTTCACATTGGACGCATTACTCTCAGAAACGTTTACATTTATCGTCTGGCAACTAATGCCGCGTGATGACGTTTGCGGTCGCACCACTCTGTACGAAGTAGAAGCTTCTAAGTTGTTGCAGTCACCAAGAAAGAGGCACAGAAATTCAAGTTTTAGTTTTTGAAAATTAAGTTTTTGGCTGCTTTTGCTGCCTTGTAGTTGACCTAGGACCTTAAGATTTTGCATGAAACGAACTCTGGCAGCCACAATGTACGAAGAAGTGGTAATTCGTAGTAAAAACCGCAGAAAACAAAACGTTTTCAACATTTGTTTTCGAAATGACGTAACTGAAAATCTTCACATTGTACGCATTACTCTCAGAAACGTTTACATTTATTGTCTGGCAACTAATGCCGCGTGATGACGTTTGCGGTCGCACCACTCTGTACGAAGTAGAAGCTTCTAAGTTGTTGCAGTCACCAATAAAGAGGCACAGCAATTCAAGTTTTAGTTTTTGAAAATTCAGTTTTTGGCTGCATTTGCTGCCTTGTAGTTGACCTAGGACCTTAAGATTTTGCATGAACCGAACTCTGGCAGCCACATTACACGAGAAAAAGCGAGAAGTGGTAATTCGTAGTAAAAACCGCAGAAAACATAACGTTTTCAATATTAGTTTTCGTATCGACGTAACTGAAAATCTTCACAATGGACGCATTACTCTCAGAAACGTTTACATTTATCGTCTGGCAACTAATGCAGCGTGATGACGTTTGCGGTCGCACCACTCTGTACGAAGTAGAAGCTTCTAAGTTGTTGCAGTCACCAAGAAAGAGTGACAGAAATTCATGTTTTAGTTTTTGAAAATTCAGTTTTTGGCTGCTTTTGCTGCCTTGTAGTTGACCTAGGACCTTATGATTTTGCATGAACCGAACTCTGGCAGCCACATTACACAAGAAAAAGCGAGAAGTGGTAATTCGTAGTAAAAACCGCAGAAAACATAACGTTTTCAACATTTGTTTTCGAAATGACGTAACTGAAAATCTTCACATTGGACGCATTACTCTCAGAAACGTTTACATTTATCGTCTGGCAACTAATGCAGCGTGATGACGTTTCCGGTCGCAACACTCTGTACGAAGTAGAAGCTTCTAAGTTGTTGCAGTCACCAAGAAAGAGGCACAGAAATTCAAGTTTAATTTTTTTAAAATTCAGTTTTTGGCAGCTTTTGCTGCCTTGTAGTTGACCTAGGACCTTAAGATTTTGCATGAACCGAACTCTGGCAGCCACATTACACGAGAAATAGCGAGAAGTGGTAATTCGTAGTAAAAACCGCAGAAAACATAACGTTTTCAACATTTGTTTTCGTATCGACGTAACTGAAAATCTTCACTTTGGACGCATTACTCTCAGAAACGTTTGCATTTATCGTCTGGCAACTAATGCAGCGTGATGACGTTTGCGGTCGCACCACTCTGTACGAAGTAGAAGCTTCTAAGTTGTTGCAGTCACCAAGAAAGAGGCACAGAAATTCAAGTTTTAGTTTTTGAAAATTCAGTTTTTGGCTGCTTTTGCTGCCTTGTAGTTGACCTAGGACCTTAAGATTTTGCATGAACCGAACTCTGGCAGCCACATTACACGAGAAAAAGCGAGAAGTGGTAATTCGTAGTAAAAACCGCAGAAAACATAACGTTTTCAACATTTGTTTTCGAAATGACGTAACTGAAAAACTTCACATTGGACGCATTACTCTCAGAAACGTTTACATTCATTGTCTGGCAACTAATGCAGCGTGATGACGTTTGCGGTCGCACCACTCTGTACGAAGTAGAAGCTTCTAAGTTGTTGCAGTCACCAAGAAAGAGGCACAGAAATTCAAGTTTTAGTTTTTGAAAATTCAGTTTTTGGCTGCTTTTGCTGCCTTGTAGTTGACCTAGGACCTTAAGATTTTGCATGAACCGAACTCTGGCAGCCACATTACACGAGAAAAAGCGTGAAGTGGTAATTCGTAGTAAAAACAGCAGAAAACATAACGTTTTCAAAATTTGTTTTCGAAATGACGTTACTGAAAATCTTCACATTGGACTCATTACTCTCAGAAACGTTTACATTTATCGTCTGGCAACTAATGCAGCGTGATGACGTTTGCGGTCGCAAAACTCTGTACGAAGTAGAAGCTTCTAAGTTGTTGCAGTCACCAAGAAAGAGGCACAGAAATTCAAGTTTTAGTTTTTGAAAATTCAGTTTTTGGCTACTTTTGCTGCCTTGTAGTTGACCTAGGACCTTAAGATTTTGCATGAACCGAACTCTGGCAGCCACATTACACGAGAAAAAGCGAGAAGTGGTAATTCGTAGTAAAAACCACAGAAAACATAACGTTTTCGACATTTGTTTTCGTATCGACGTAACTGAAAATCTTCCCTTTTGACGCATTACTCTCAGAAACGTTTACATTTATCGTCTGGCAACTAATGCAGCGTAATGACGTTTGCGGTCGCACCACTCTGTCTGAAGTAGAAGCTTCTAAGTTGTTGCAGCCACCATGAAAGAGGCACAGAAATTCAAGTTTTAGTTTTTGAAAATTCAGTTTTTGGCTGCTTTTGCTGCCTTGTAGTTGACCTAGGACCTTAAGATTTTGCATGAACCGAACTCTGGCAGCCACATTACACGAGAAAATGCGAGAAGTGGTAATTCGTAGTAAAAACCGCAGAAAACATAACGTTTTCAACATTTGTTTTCGAAATGACGTTACTGAAAATCTTCACATTGGACTCATTACTCTCAGAAACGTTTACATTTTTCGTCTGGCAACTAATGCAGCGTGATGACGTTTGCGGTCGCAAAACTCTGTACGAAGTAGAAGCTTCTAAGTTGTTGCAGTCACCAAGAAAGAGGCACAGAAATTCAAGTTTTAGTTTTTGAAAATTCAGTTTTTGGCTACTTTTGCTGCCTTGTAGTTGACCTAGGACCTTAAGATTTTGCATGAACCGAACTCTGGCAGCCACATTACACGAGAAAAAGCGAGAAGTGGTAATTCGTAGTAAAAACCGCAGAAAACATAACGTTTTCAACATTTGTTTTCGAAATGACGTAACTGAAATTCTTCAGATTGGACGCATTACTCTCAGAAACGTTTACATTTATTGTCTGGCAACTAATGCCGCGTGATGACGTTTGCGGTCGCACCACTCTGTACGAAGTAGAAGCTTCTAAGTTGTTGCAGTCACCAAGAAAGAGGCACAGAAATTCAAGTTTTAGTTTTTGAAAATTCAGTTTTTGGCTGCTTTTGCTGCCTTGTAGTTGACCTAGGAGCTTAAGATTTTGCATGAACCGAACTCTGGCAGCCACATTACACGAGAAAAAGCGAGAAGTGGTAATTCGTAGTAAAAACCGCAGAAAACATAACGTTTTCATTATTTGTTTTCGAAATGACGTAACTGAAAATCTTCACATTGGACGCATTACTCCCAGAAACATTTACATTTATTGTCTGGCAACTAATGCAGCGTGATGACGTTTGCGGTCGCACCACTCTGTACGAAGTAGAAGCTTCTAAGTTGTTGCAGTCACCAAGAAAGAGGCACAGAATTTCAAGTTTTAGTTTTCGAAAATTCCGTTTTTGGCTGCTTTTGCTGCCTTGTAGTTCACCTAGGACCTTAAGATTTTGCATGAACAGAACTCTGGCAGCCACATTACACGAGAAAAAGCGAGAAGTGGTAATTCGTAGTAAAAACCGCAGAAAACATAACGTTTTCAACATTTGTTTTCGAAATGACGTAACTGAAAATCTTCACATTGGACGCATTACTCTCAGAAACGTTTACATTTATCGTCTGGCAACTAATGCCGCGTGATGACGTTTTCGGTCGCACCACTCTGTACGAAGTAGAAGCTTCTAAGTTGTTGTAGTCACCAAGAAAGAGGCACAGAAATTCAAGTTTTAGTTTTTGAAAATTCAGTTTTTGGCTGCTTTTGCTGCCTTGTTGTTGACCTAGGACCTTAAGATTTTGCATGAACCGAACTCTGGCAGCCAGATTACACGAGAAAAAGCGAGAAGTGGTAATTCGTAGTAAAAACCGCAGAAAACATAACGTTTTCATTATTTGTTTTCGAAATGACGTAACTGAAAATCTTCACATTGGACGCACTACTCCCAGAAACGTTTACATTTATTGTCTGGCAACTAATGCAGCGTGATGACGTTTGCGGTCGCACCACTCTGTACGAAGTAGAAGCGTCTAAGTTGTTGCAGTCACCAAGAAAGAGGCACAGAAATTCAAGTTTTAGTTTTTGAAAATTCAGTTTTTGGCTGCTTTTGCTGCCTTGTAGTTGACCTAGGACCTTAAGATTTTGCATGAACCGAACTCTGGCAGCCTCATTACACGAGAAAAAGCGAGAAGTGGTAATTCGTAGTAAAAACCGCAGAAAACATAACGTTTTCAGCATTTGTTTTCGAAATGACGTAACTGAAAATGTTCACATTGGATGCATTACTCTCAGAAACGTTTACATTTATCGTCTGGCAACTAATGCCGCATTATGACGTTTGCGGTCGCACCACTCTGTACGAAGTAGAAGCTTCTAAGTTGTTGCAGTCACCAAGAAAGAGGCACAGAAATTCAAGTTTTAGTTTTTGAAAATTCAGTTTTTGGCTGCTTTTGCTGCCTTGTAGTTGACCTAGGACCTTAAGATTTTGCATGAACCGAACTCTGGCAGCCACATTACACGAGAAAAAGCGAGAAGTTGTAATTCGTAGTAAAAACCGCAGAAAACATAACGTTTTCGACATTTGTTTTCGTATCGACGTAACTGAAAATCTTCACTTTGGACGTATTACTCTCAGAAACGTTTACATTTATCGTCTGGCAACTAATGCAGCGTGATGACGTTTGCGGTCGCACCACTCTGTACGAAGTAGAAGCTTCTAAGTTGTTGCAGTCACCAAGAAAGAGGCACAGAATTTCAAGTTTTAGTTTTTGAAAATTCCGTTTTTGGCTGCTTTTGCTGCCTTGTAGTTCACCTAGGACCTTACGATTTTGCATGAACCGAACTCTGGCAGCCACATTACACGAGAAAAAGCGAGAAGTGGTAATTCGTAGTAAAAACCGCAGAAAACATAACGTTTTCAACATTTGTTTTCGAAATGACGTAACTGAAAATCTTCACATTGGACGCATTACTCTCAGAAACGTTTACATTTATCGTCTGGCAACTAATGCCGTGTGATGACGTTTTCGGTCGCACCACTCTGTACGAAGTAGAAGCTTCTAAGTTGTTGCAGTCACCAAGAAAGAGGCACAGAAACTCAAGTTTTAGTTTTTGAAAATTCAGTTTTTGGATGCTTTTGCTGCCTTGTAGTTGACCTAGGACCTTAAGATTTTGCATGAACCGAACTCTGGCAGCCACATTACACGAGAAAAAGCGAGAAGTTGTAATTCGTAGTAAAAACCGGAGAAAACACAACGTTTTCAACATTTGTTTTCGTATCGACGTAACTGAAAATCTTCACTTTGGACGCATTACTCTCAGAAACGTTTACATTTATCGTCTGGCAACTAATGCAGCGTGATGACGTTTGCGGTCGCACCACTCTGTACGAAGTAGAAGCTTCTAAGTTGTTGCAGTAACCAAGAAAGAGGCACAGAATTTCAAGTTTTAGTTTTTGAAAATTCCGTTTTTGGCTGCTTTTGTTGCCTTGTAGTTCACCTAGGACCTTACGATTTTGCATGAACCGAACTCTGGCAGCCACATTACACGAGAAAAAGCGAGAAGTGGTAATTCGTAGTAAAAACCGCAGAAAACATAACGTTTTCAACATTTGTTTTCGAAATGACGTAACTGAAAATCTTCACATTGGACGCATTACTCTCAGAAACGTTTACATTTATCGTCTGGCAACTAATGCCGCGTGATGACGTTTTCGGTCGCACCACTCTGTACGAAGTAGAAGCTTCCAAGTTGTTGCAGTCACCAAGAAAGAGGCACAGAAATTCAAGTTTTAGTTTTTGAAAATTCAGTTTTTGGCTGCTTTTGCTGCCTTGTAGTTGACCTAGGACCTTAAGATTTTGCATGAACCGAACTCTGGCGGCCACATTACACGAGAAATAGCGAGAAGTGGTAATTCGTAGTAAAAACCGCAGAAAACATAACGTTTTCAACATTTGTTTTCGAAATGACGTAACTGAAAATCTTCACATTGGACGCATTACTCTCAGAAACGTTTACATCTATCGTCTGGCAACTAATGCCGCGTGATGACGTTTGCGGTCGCACCACTCTGTACGAAGTAGAAGATTCTATGTTGTTGCAGTCATCAAGAAAGAGGCACAGAAATTCAAGTTTTAGTTTTTGAAAATTCAGTTTTTGGCTGCTTTTGCTGCCTTGTTGTTGACCTAGGACCTTAAGATTTTGCATGAACCGAACTCTGGCAGCCACATTACACGAGAAAATGCGAGAAGTGGTAATTCGTAGTAAAAACCGCAGAAAACATAACGTTTTCATTATTTGTTTTCGAAATGACGTAACTGAAAATCTTCACATTGGACGCATTACTCTCAGAAACGTTTACATTTATTGTCTGACAA
This sequence comes from Schistocerca serialis cubense, assembly GCF_023864345.2. Taxonomy (NCBI): domain Eukaryota; kingdom Metazoa; phylum Arthropoda; class Insecta; order Orthoptera; family Acrididae; genus Schistocerca; species Schistocerca serialis. The sequence continues at coordinate 5,492,365 of NW_026047571.1, forward strand.
CTAATGCAGCGTGATGACGTTTGCGGTCGCACGACTCTGTACGAAGTAGAAGCTTCTAAGTTGTTGCAGTCATCAAGAAAGAGGCACAGAAATTAAAGTTTTAGTTTTTGAAAATTCAGTTTTTGGCTGCTTTTGCTGCCTTGTAGTTGACCTAGGACCTTAAGATTTTGCATGAACCGAACTCTGGCAGCCACATTACACGAGAAAAAGCGAGAAGTGGTAATTCGTAGTAAAAACCGCAGAAAACATAACGTTTTCAACATTTGTTTTCGAAATGACGTAACTGAAATTCTTCAGATTGGACGCATTACTCTCAGAAACGTTTACATTTATTGTCTGACAACTAATGCAGTGTGATGACGTTAGCGGTCGCACCACTCTGTACGAAGTAGAAACTTCTAAGTTGTTGCAGTCACCAAGAAAGAGGCACAGAAATTCAAGTTTTAGTTTTTGAAAATTCAGTTTTTGGCTGCTTTTGCTGCCTTGTAGTTGACCTAGGACCTTAAGATTTTGCATGAACCGAACTCTGGCAGCCACATTACACGAGAAAAAGCGAGAAGTGGTAATTCGTAGCAAAAACCGCAGAAAACATAACGTTTTCAACATTTGTTTTCGAAATGACGTAACTGAAAATCTTCACATTGGACGCATTACTCTCAGAAACGTTTAAATTTATCGTCTGGCAACTAATGCCGCGTGATGACGTTTGCGGTCGCACCACTCTGTACGAAGTAGAAGCTTCTAAGTTGTTGCAGTCACCAAGAAAGAGGCACAGAAATTCAAGTTTTAGTTTTTGAAAATTCAGTTTTTGGCTGCTTTTGCTGCCTTGTAGTTGACCTAGGAGCTTAAGATTTTGCATGAACCGAACTCTGGCAGCCACATTACACGAGAAAAAGCGAGAAGTGGTAATTCGTAGTAAAAACCGCAGAAAACATAACGTTTTCAACATTTGTTTTCGAAATGACGTAACTGAAAATCTTCACATTGGACGCATTACACTCAGAAACGTTTACATTTATCGTCTGGCAACTAATGCCGCGTGATGACGTTTGCGGTCGCACCACTCTGTACGAAGTAGAAGCTTCTAAGTTGTTGCAGTCACCAAGAAAGAGGCACAGAAATTCAAGTTTTAGTTTTTGAAAATTCAGTTTTTGGCTGCTTTTGCTGCCTTGTTGTTGACCTAGGACCTTAAGATTTTGCATGAACCGAACTCTGGCAGCCACATTACACGAGAAAAAGCGAGAAGTGGTAATTCGTAGTAAAAACCGCAGAAAACATAACGTTTTCATTATTTGTTTTCGAAATGACGTAACTGAAAATCTTCACATTGGACGCATTACTCCCAGAAACATTTACATTTATTGTCTGGCAACTAATGCAGCGTGATGACGTTTGCGGTCGCACCACTCTGTACGAAGTAGAAGCTTCTAAGTTGTTGCAGTCACCAAGAAAGAGGCACAGAATTTCAAGTTTTAGTTTTTGAAAATTCCGTTTTTGGCTGCTTTTGCTGCCTTGTAGTTCACCTAGGACCTTAAGATTTTGCATGAACCGAACTCTGGCAGCCACATTACACGAGAAAAAGCGAGAAGTGGTAATTCGTAGTAAAAACCGCAGAAAACATAACGTTTTCAACATTTGTTTTCGAAATGACGTAACTGAAAATCTTCACATTGGACGCATTACTCTCAGAAACGTTTACATTTATCGTCTGGCAACTAATGCCGCGTGATGACGTTTTCGGTCGCACCACTCTGTACGAAGTAGAAGCTTCTAAGTTGTTGTAGTCACCAAGAAAGAGGCACAGAAATTCAAGTTTTAGTTTTTGAAAATTCAGTTTTTGGCTGCTTTTGCTGCCTTGTTGTTGACCTAGGACCTTAAGATTTTGCATGAACCGAACTCTGGCAGCCAGATTACACGAGAAAAAGCGAGAAGTGGTAATTCGTAGTAAAAACCGCAGAAAACATAACGTTTTCATTATTTGTTTTCGAAATGACGTAACTGAAAATCTTCTCATTGGACGCATTACTCCCAGAAACGTTTACATTTATTGTCTGGCAACTAATGCAGCGTGATGACGTTTGCGGTCGCACCACTCTGTACGAAGTAGAAGCTTCTAAGTTGTTGCAGTCACCAAGAAAGAGGCACAGAAATTCAAGTTTTAGTTTTTGAAAATTCAGTTTTTGGCTGCTTTTGCTGCCTTGTAGTTGACCTAGGACCTTAAGATTTTGCATGAACCGAACTCTGGCAGCCTCATTACACGAGAAAAAGCGAGAAGTGGTAATTCGTAGTAAAAACCGCAGAAAACATAACGTTTTCAGCATTTGTTTTCGAAATGACGTAACTGAAAATCTTCACATTGGATGCATTACTCTCAGAAACGTTTACATTTATCGTCTGGCAACTAATGCCGCGTGATGACGTTTGCGGTCGCACCACTCTGTACGAAGTAGAAGCTTCTAAGTTGTTGCAGTCACCAAGAAAGAGGCACAGAAATTCAAGTTTTAGTTTTTGAAAATTCAGTTTTTGGCTGCTTTTGCTGTATTGTAGTTGACCTAGGACCTTAAGATTTTGCATGAACCGAACTCTGGCAGCCACATTACACGAGAAAAAGCGAGAAGTTGTAATTCGTAGTAAAAACCGCAGAAAACACAACGTTTTCAACATTTGTTTTCGTATCGACGTAACTGAAAATCTTCACTTTGGACGCATTACTCTCAGAAACGTTTACATTTATCGTCTGGCAACTAATGCAGCGTGATGACGTTTGCGGTCGCACCACTCTGTACGAAGTAGAAGCTTCTAAGTTGTTGCAGTCACCAAGAAAGAGGCACAGAATTTCAAGTTTTAGTTTTTGAAAATTCCGTTTTTGGCTGCTTTTGCTGCCTTGTAGTTCACCTAGGACCTTACGATTTTGCATGAACCGAACTCTGGCAGCCACATTACACGAGAAAAAGCGAGAAGTGGTAATTCGTAGTAAAAACCGCAGAAAACATAACGTTTTCAACATTTGTTTTCGAAATGACGTAACTGAAAATCTTCACATTGGACGCATTACTCTCAGAAACGTTTACATTTATCGTCTGGCAACTAATGCCGTGTGATGACGTTTTCGGTCGCACCACTCTGTACGAAGTAGAAGCTTCTAAGTTGTTGCAGTCACCAAGAAAGAGGCACAGAAATTCAAGTTTTAGTTTTTGAAAATTCAGTTTTTGGATGCTTTTGCTGCCTTGTAGTTGACCTAGGACCTTACGATTTTGCATGAACCGAACTCTGGCAGCCACATTACACGAGAAATAGCGAGAAGTGGTAATTCGTAGTAAAAACCGCAGAAAACATAACGTTTTCAACATTTGTTTTCGAAATGACGTAACTGAAAATCTTCACATTGGACGCATTACTCTCAGAAACGTTTACATTTATCGTCTGGCAACTAATGCCGCGTGATGACGTTTGCGGTCGCACCACTCTGTACGAAGTAGAAGCTTCTAAGTTGTTGCAGTCATCAAGAAAGAGGCACAGAAATTCAAGTTTTAGTTTTTGAAAATTCAGTTTTTGGCTGCTTTTGCTGCCTTGTAGTTGACCTAGGACCTTAAGATTTTGCATGAACCGAACTCTGGCAGCCACATTACACGAGAAAAAGCGAGAAGTGGTAATTCGTAGTAAAAACCGCAGAAAACATAACGTTTTCAGCATTTGTTTTCGAAATGACGTAACTGAAAATCTTCACATCGGATGCATTACTCTCAGAAACGTTTACATTTATCGTCTGGCAACTAATGCCGCGTGATGACGTTTGCGGTCGCACCACTCTGTACGAAGTAGAAGCTTCTAAGTTGTTGCAGTCACCAAGAAAGAGGCACAGAAATTCAAATTTACGTTTTTGAAAATTCAGTTTTTGACTGCTTTTGCTGCCTTGTAGTTGACCTAGGACCTTAAGATTTTGCATGAACCGAACTCTGGCAGCCACATTACACGAGAAAAAGCGAGAAGTTGTAATTCGTAGTAAAAACCGGAGAAAACAGAACGTTTTCAACATTTGTTTTCGTATCGACGTAACTGAAAATCTTCACTTTGGACGCATTACTCTCAGAAACGTTTACATTTATCGTCTGGCAACTAATGCAGCGTGATGACGTTTGCGGTCGCACCACTCTGTACGAAGTAGAAGCTTCTAAGTTGTTGCAGTCACCAAGAAAGAGGCACAGAATTTCAAGTTTTAGTTTTTGAAAATTCCGTTTTTGGCTGCTTTTGTTGCCTTGTAGTTCACCTAGGACCTTACGATTTTGCATGAACCGAACTCTGGCAGCCACATTACACGAGAAAAAGCGAGAAGTGGTAATTCGTAGTAAAAACCGCAGAAAACATAACGTTTTCAACATTTGTTTTCGAAATGACGTAACTGAAAATCTTCACATTGGACGCATTACTCTCAGAAACGTTTACATTTATCGTCTGGCAACTAATGCCGCGTGATGACGTTTTCGGTCGCACCACTCTGTACGAAGTAGAAGCTTCCAAGTTGTTGCAGTCACCAAGAAAGAGGCACAGAAATTCAAGTTTTAGTTTTTGAAAATTCAGTTTTTGGCTGCTTTTGCTGCCTTGTAGTTGACCTAGGACCTTAAGATTTTGCATGAACCGAACTCTGGCGGCCACATTACACGAGAAATAGCGAGAAGTGGTAATTCGTAGTAAAAACCGCAGAAAACATAACGTTTTCAACATTTGTTTTCGAAATGACGTAACTGAAAATCTTCACATTGGACGCATTACTCTCAGAAACGTTTACATCTATCGTCTGGCAACTAATGCCGCGTGATGACGTTTGCGGTCGCACGACTCTGTACGAAGTAGAAGCTTCTAAGTTGTTGCAGTCATCAAGAAAGAGGCACAGAAATTAAAGTTTTAGTTTTTGAGAATTCAGTTTTTGGCTGCTTTTGCTGCCTTGTAGTTGACCTAGGACCTTAAGATTTTGCATGAACCGAACTCTGGCAGCCACATTACACGAGAAAAAGCGAGAAGTGGTAATTCGTAGTAAAAACCGCAGAAAACATAACGTTTTCAACATTTGTTTTCGAAATGACGTAACTGAAATTCTTCAGATTGGACGCATTACTCTCAGAAACGTTTACATTTATTGTCTGGCAACTAATGCAGTGTGATGACGTTAGCGGTCGCACCACTCTGTACGAAGTAGAAACTTCTAAGTTGTTGCAGTCACCAAGAAAGAGGCACAGAAATTCAAGTTTTAGTTTTTGAAAATTCAGTTTTTGGCTGCTTTTGCTGCCTTGTAGTTGACCTAGGACCTTAAGATTTTGCATGAACCGAACTCTGGCAGCCACATTACACGAGAAAAAGCGAGAAGTGGTAATTCGTAGCAAAAACCGCAGAAAACATAACGTTTTCAACATTTGTTTTCGAAATGACGTAACTGAAAATCTTCACATTGGACGCATTACTCTCAGAAACGTTTAAATTTATCGTCTGGCAACTAATGCCGCTTGATGACGTTTGCGGTCGCACCACTCTGTACGAAGTAGAAGCTTCTAAGTTGTTGCAGTCACCAAGAAAGAGGCACAGAAATTCAAGTTTTAGTTTTTGAAAATTCAGTTTTTGGCTGCTTTTGCTGCCTTGTAGTTGACCTAGGAGCTTAAGATTTTGCATGAACCGAACTCTGGCAGCCACATTACACGAGAAAAAGCGAGAAGTGGTAATTCGTAGTAAAAACCGCAGAAAACATAACGTTTTCAACATTTGTTTTCGAAATGACGTAACTGAAAATCTTCACATTGGACGCATTACACTCAGAAACGTTTACATTTATCGTCTGGCAACTAATGCCGCGTGATGACGTTTGCGGTCGCACCACTCTGTACGAAGTAGAAGCTTCTAAGTTGTTGCAGTCACCAAGAAAGAGGCACAGAAATTCAAGTTTTAGTTTTTGAAAATTCAGTTTTTGGCTGCTTTTGCTGCCTTGTTGTTGACCTAGGACCTTAAGATTTTGCATGAACCGAACTCTGGCAGCCACATTACACGAGAAAAAGCGAGAAGTGGTAATTCGTAGTAAAAACCGCAGAAAACATAACGTTTTCATTATTTGTTTTCGAAATGACGTAACTGAAAATCTTCACATTGGACGCATTACTCCCGGAAACATTTACATTTATTGTCTGGCAACTAATGCAGCGTGATGACGTTTGCGGTCGCACCACCCTGTACGAAGTAGAAGCTTCTAAGTTGTTGCAGTCACCAAGAAAGAGGCACAGAATTTCAAGTTTTAGTTTTTGAAAATTCCGTTTTTGGCTGCTTTTGCTGCCTTGTAGTTCACCTAGGACCTTAAGATCTTGCATGAACCGAACTCTGGCAGCCACATTACACGAGAAAAAGCGAGAAGTGGTAATTCGTAGTAAAAACCGCAGAAAACATAAGGTTTTCAACATTTGTTTTCGAAATGAAGTAACTGAAAATCTTCACATCGGACGCATTACTCTCAGAAACGTTTACATTTATCGTCTGGCAACTAATGCCGCGTGATGACGTTTTCGGTCGCACCACTCTGTACGAAGTAGAAGCTTCTAAGTTGTTGTAGTCACCAAGAAAGAGGCACAGAAATTCAAGTTTTAGTTTTTGAAAATTCAGTTTTTGGCTGCTTTTGCTGCCTTGTTGTTGACCTAGGACCTTAAGATTTTGCATGAACCGAACTCTGGCAGCCAGATTACACGAGAAAAAGCGAGAAGTGGTAATTCGTAGTAAAAACCGCAGAAAACATAACGTTTTCATTATTTGTTTTCGAAATGACGTAACTGAAAATCTTCACATTGGACGCATTACTCCCAGAAACGTTTACATTTATTGTCTGGCAACTAATGCAGCGTGATGACGTTTGCGGTCGCACCACTCTGTACGAAGTAGAAGCTTCTAAGTTGTTGCAGTCACCAAGAAAGAGGCACAGAAATTCAAGTTTTAGTTTTTGAAAATTCAGTTTTTGGCTGCTTTTGCTGCCTTGTAGTTGACCTAGGACCTTAAGATTTTGCATGAACCGAACTCTGGCAGCCACATTACACGAGAAAAAGCGAGAAGTTGTAATTCGTAGTAAAAACCGCAGAAAACACAACGTTTTCAACATTTGTTTTCGTATCGACGTAACTGAAAATCTTCACTTTGGACGCATTACTCTCAGAAACGTTTACATTTATCGTCTGGCAACTAATGCAGCGTGATGACGTTTGCGGTCGCACCACTCTGTACGAAGTAGAAGCTTCTAAGTTGTTGCAGTCACCAAGAAAGAGGCACAGAATTTCAAGTTTTAGTTTTTGAAAATTCCGTTTTTGGCTGCTTTTGTTGCCTTGTAGTTCACCTAGGACCTTACGATTTTGCATGAACCGAACTCTGGCAGCCACATTACACGAGAAAAAGCGAGAAGTGGTAATTCGTAGTAAAAACCGCAGAAAACATAACGTTTTCAACATTTGTTTTCGAAATGACGTAACTGAAAATCTTCACATTGGACGCATTACTCTCAGAAACGTTTACATTTATCGTCTGGCAACTAATGCCGCGTGATGACGTTTTCGGTCGCACCACTCTGTACGAAGTAGAAGCTTCCAAGTTGTTGCAGACACCAAGAAAGAGGCACAGAAATTCAAGTTTTAGTTTTTGAAAATTCAGTTTTTGGCTGCTTTTGCTGCCTTGTAGTTGACCTAGGACCTTAAGATTTTGCATGAACCGAACTCTGGCGGCCACATTACACGAGAAATAGCGAGAAGTGGTAATTCGTAGTAAAAACCGCAGAAAACATAACGTTTTCAACATTTGTTTTCGAAATGACGTAACTGAAAATCTTCACATTGGACGCATTACTCTCAGAAACGTTTACATCTATCGTCTGGCAACTAATGCCGCGTGATGACGTTTGCGGTCGCACCACTCTGTACGAAGTAGAAGATTCTATGTTGTTGCAGTCATCAAGAAAGAGGCACAGAAATTCAAGTTTTAGTTTTTGAAAATTCAGTTTTTGGCTGCTTTTGCTGCCTTGTTGTTGACCTAGGACCTTAAGATTTTGCATGAACCGAACTCTGGCAGCCACATTACACGAGAAAAAGCGAGAAGTGGTAATTCGTAGTAAAAACCGCAGAAAACATAACGTTTTCATTATTTGTTTTCGAAATGACGTAACTGAAAATCTTCACATTGGACGCATTACTCCCAGAAACGTTTACATTTATTGTCTGGCAACTAATGCAGCGTGATGACGTTTGCGGTCGCACCACTCTGTACGAAGCAGAAGCTTCTAAGTTGTTGCAGTCACCAAGAAAGAGGCACAGAAATTCAAGTTTTTGTTTTTGAAAATTCAGTTTTTGGCTGCTTTTGCTGCCTTGTAGTTGACCTAGGACCTTAAGATTTTGCATGAACCGAACTCTGGCAGCCACATTACACGAGAAAAAGCAAGAAGTGGTAATTCGTAGTAAAAACCGCAGAAAACATAACGTTTTCAGCATTTGTTTTCGAAATGACGTAACTGAAAATCTTCACATTGGATGCATCACTCTCAGAAACGTTTACATTTATCGTCTGGCAACTAATGCCGCGTGATGACGTTTGCGGTCGCACCACTCTGTACGAAGTAGAAGCTTCTAAGTTGTTGCAGTCACCAAGAAAGAGGCACAGAAATTCAAGTTTTAGTTTTTGAAAATTCAGTTTTTGGCTGCTTTTGCTGCCTTGTAGTTGACCTAGGACCTTAAGATTTTGCATGAACCGAACTCTGGCAGCCACATTACACGAGAAAAAGCGAGAAGTTGTAATTCGTAGTAAAAACCGCAGAAAACATAACGTTTTCAACATTTGTTTTCGTATCGACGTAACTGAAAATCTTCACTTTGGACGCATTACTCTCAGAAACGTTTACATTTATCGTCTGGCAACTAATGCAGCGTGATGACGTTTGCGGTCGCACCACTCTGTACGAAGTAGAAGCTTCTAAATTGTTGCAGTCACCAAGAAAGAGGCACAGAATTTCAAGTTTTAGTTTTTGAAAATTCCGTTTTTGGCTGCTTTTGCTGCCTTGTAGTTCACCTAGGACCTGAAGATTTTGCATGAACCGAACTCTGGCAGCCACATTACACGAGAAAAAGCGAGAAGTGGTAATTCGTAGTAAAAACCGCAGAAAACATAACGTTTTCAACATTTGTTTTCGAAATGACGTAACTGAAAATCTTCACATTGGACGCATTACTCTCAGAAACGTTTACATTTATCGTCTGGCAACTAATGCCGCGTGATGACGTTTTTGGTCGCACCACTCTGTACGAAGTAGAAGCTTCTAAGTTGTTGCAGTCACCAAGAAAGAGGCACAGAAATTCAAGTTTTAGTTTTTGAAAATTCAGTTTTTGGCTGCTTTTGCTGCCTTGTAGTTGACCTAGGACCTTAAGATTTTGCATGAACCGAACTCTGGCAGCCACATTACACGAGAAATAGCGAGAAGTGGTAATTCGTAGTAAAAACCGCAGAAAACATAACGTTTTCAACATTTGTTTTCGTATCGACGTAACTGAAAATCTTCACATTGGACGCATTACTCTCAGAAACGTTTGCATTTATTGTCTGGCAACTAATGCAGCGTGATGACGTTTGCGGTCGCATCACTCTGTACGAAGTAGAAGCTTCTAAGTTGTTGCAGTCACCAAGAAAGAGGCACAGAAATTCAAGTTTTAGTTTCTGAAAATTCAGTTTTTGGCTGCTTTTGCTGCCTTGTAGTTGACCTAGGACCTTAAGATTTTGCATGAACCGAACTCTGGCAGCCACATTACACGAGAAAAAGCGAGAAGTGGTAATTCGTAGCAAAAACCGCAGAAAACATAACGTTTTCAACATTTGTTTTCGAAATGACGTAACTGAAAATCTTCACATTGGACGCATTACTCTCAGAAACGTTTACATTTATCGTCTGGCAACTAATGCCGCGTGATGACGTTTGCGGTCGCACCACTCTGTACGAAGTAGAAGCTTCTAAGTTGTTGCAGTCATCAAGAAAGAGGCACAGAAATTCAAGTTTTAGTTTTTGAAAATTCAGTTTTTGGCTGCTTTTGCTGCCTTGTAGTTGACCTAGGACCTTAAGATTTTGCATGAACCGAACTCTGGCATCCACATTACACGAGAAAAAGCGAGAAGTGGTAATTCGTAGTAAAAACCGCAGAAAACATAACGTTTTCAACATTTGTTTTCGTATCGACGTAACTGAAAATCTTCACATTGGACGCATTACTCTCAGAAACGTTTCCATTTATCGTCTGGCAACTAATGCAGCGTGATGACGTTTGCGGTCGCACCACTCTGTACGAAGTAGAAGCTTCTAAGTTGTTGCAGTCACCAAGAAAGAGGCACAGAAATTGAAGTTTTAGTTTTTGAAAATTCAGTTTTTGGCTGCTTTTGCTGCCTTGTAGTTGAACTAGGACCTTAAGATTTTGCATGAACCGAACTCTGGCAGCCACATTACACGAGAAAAAGCGAGAAGTGGTAATTCGTAGTAAAAACCGCAGAAAACATAACGTTTTCAACATTTGTTTTCGTATCGACGTAACTGAAAATCTTCACATTGGACGCATTACTCTCAGAAACGTTTACATTTATCGTCTGGCAACTAATGCAGCATGATGACGTTTGCGGTCGCACCACTCTGTACGAGGTAGAAGCTTCTAAGTTGTTGCAGTCACCAAGAAAGAGGCACAGAAATTCAAGTTTTAGTTTTTGAAAATTCAGTTTTTAGCTGCTTTTGCTGCCTTGTAGTTGACCTAGGACTTTAAGATTTTGCATGAACCGAACTCTGGCAGCCACATTACACGAGTAAAAGCGAGAAGTGGTAATTCGTAGTAAAAACCGCAGAAAACATAACTTTTCTACATTGTTTCCGTATGGACGTAACTGAAAATCTTCACAATGGACGCATTACTCTCAGAAACGTTTACATTTATCGTCTGGCAACTAATGCAGCGTGATGACGTTTGCGGTCGCACCACTCTGTACGAAGTAGAAGCTTCTAAGTTGTGGCAGTCACCAAGAAAGAGGCACAGAAATTCAAGTTTTAGTTTTTGAAAATTCAGTTTTTGGCTGCTTTTGCTGCCTTGTAGTTGACCTAGGACCTTAAGATTTTGCATGAACCGAACTGTGGCAGCCACATTACACGAGAAAAAGCGAGAAGTGGTAATCCGTAGTAAAAACCGCAGAAAACATAACGTTTTCAACATTTGTTTTCGAAATGACGTAACTGAAAATCTTCACATTGGACGCATTACTCTCAGAAACGTTTACATTTATCGTCTGGCAACTAATGCCGCGTGATGACGTTTGCGGTCGCACCACTCTGTACGAAGTAGAAACTTCTAAGTTGTTGCAGTCACCAAGAAAGAGGCACAGAAATTCAAGTTTTAGTTTTTGAAAATTCAGTTTTTGGCTGCTTTTGCTGCCTTGTAGTTGACCTAGGACCTTAAGATTTTGCATGAACCGAACTCTGGCAGCCACATTACACGAGAAATAGCGAGAATCGGTAATTCGTAGTAAAAACCGCAGAAAACATAACGTTTTCAACATTTGTTTTGAAATGACGTAACTGAAAATCTTCACATTGGACGCATTACTCTCAGAAACGTTTACATTTATGGTCTGCCAACTAATGCAGCGTGATGACGTTTGCGGTCGCACCACTCTGTACGAAGTAGAAGCTTCTAAGTTGTTGCAGTCACCAAGAAAGAGGCACAGAAATTCAAGTTTTAGTTTTTGAAAATTCGGTTTTTGGCTGCTTTTGCTGCCTTGTAGTTGACCTAGGACCTTAAGATTTTGCATGAACCGAACTCTGGCAGCCACATTACACGAGAAAAAGCGAGAAGTGGTAATTCGTAGTAAAAACCGCAGAAAACATAACGTTTTCAACATTTGTTTTCGAAATGACGTAACTGTAAATCTTCACATTGGACGCATTACTTTCAGAAACGTTTACGTATATCGTCTGGCAACTAATGCCGCGTGATGACGTTTGCGGGCGCACCACTCTGTACGAAGTAGAAACTTCTAAGTTGTTGCAGTCACCAAGAAAGAGGCACAGAAATTCAAATTTAGTTTTTGAAAATTCAGTTTTTGGCTGCTTTTGCTGCCTTGTAGTTGTCCTAGGACCTTAAGATTTTGCATGAACCGAACTCTGGCAGCCACATTACACGAGAAATAGCGAGAAGTGGTAATTCGTAGTAAAAACCGCAGAAAACATAACGTTTTCAACATTTGTTTTCGTATCGACGTAACTGAAAATCTTCACATTGGACGCATTACTCTCAGAAACGTTTGCATTTATTGTCTGGCAACTAATGCAGCGTGATGACGTTTGCGGTCGCACCACTCTGTACGAAGTAGAAGCTTCTAAGTTGTTGCAGTCACCAAGAAAGAGGCACAGAAATTCAAGTTTTAGTTTCTGAAAATTCAGTTTTTGGCTGCTTTTACTGCCTTGTAGTTGACCTAGGACCTTAAGATTTTGCATGAACCGAACTCTGGCAGCCACATTACACGAGAAAAAGCGAGAAGTGGTAATTCGTAGCAAAAACCGCAGAAAACATAACGTTTTCAACATTTGTTTTCGAAATGACGTAACTGAAAATCTTCACATTGGACGCATTACTCTCAGAAACGTTTACATTTATCGTCTGGCAACTAATGCCGCGTGATGACGTTTGCGGTCGCACCACTCTGTACGAAGTAGAAGCTTCTAAGTTGTTGCAGTCATCAAGAAAGAGGCACAGAAATTCAAGTTTTAGTTTTTGAAAATTCAGTTTTTGGCTGCTTTTGCTGCCTTGTAGTTGACCTAGGACCTTAAGATTTTGCATGAACCGAACTCTGGCAGCCACATTACACGAGAAAAAGCGAGAAGTGGTAATTCGTAGTAAAAACCGCAGAAAACATAACGTTTTCAACATTTGTTTTCGAAATGACGTAACTGAAAATCTTCACATTGGACGCATTACTCTCAGAAACGTTTACATTTATCGTCTGGCAACTAATGCAGCGTGATGACGTTTGCGGTCGCACCACTCTGTACGAAGTAGAAGCTTCTAAGTTGTTGCAGTCACCAAGAAAGAGGCACAGAAATTAAAGTTTTAGTTTTTGAAAATTCAGTTTTTGGCTGCTTTTGCTGCCTTGTAGTTGACCTAGGACCTTAAGATTTTGCATGAACCGAACTCTGGCAGCCACATTACACGAGAAAAAGCGAGAAGTGGTAATTCGTAGTAAAAACCGCAGAAAACGTAACGTTTTCAACATTTGTTTTCGTATCGACGTAACTGAAAATCTTCACATTGGACGCATTACTCTCAGAAACGTTTCCATTTATCGTCTGGCAACTAATGCAGCGTGATGACGTTTGCGGTCGCACCACTCTGTACGAAGTAGAAGCTTCTAAGTTGTTGCAGTCACCAAGAAAGAGGCACAGAAATTCAAGTTTTAGTTTTTGAAAATTCAGTTTTTGGCTGCTTTTGCTGCCTTAAGATTTTGCATGAACCGAACTCTGGCAGCCACATTACACGAGAAAAAGCGAGAAGTGGTAATTCGTAGTAAAAACCGCAGAAAACATAACGTTTTCAACATTTGTTTTCGTATCGACGTAACTGAAAATCTTCACATTGGACGCATTACTCTCAGAAACGTTTACATTTATCGTCTGGCAACTAATGCAGCATGATGACGTTTGCGGTCGCACCACTCTGTACGAGGTAGAAGCTTCTAAGTTGTTGCAGTCACCAAGAAAGAGGCACAGAAATTCAAGTTTTAGTTTTTGAAAATTCAGTTTTTGGCTGCTTTTGCTGCCTTGTAGTTGACCTAGGATCTTAAGATTTTGCATGAACCGAACTCTGGCAGCCACATTACACGAGTAAAAGCTAGAAGTGGTAATTCGTAGTAAAAACCGCAGAAAACATAACTTTTCTACATTGTTTCCGTATGGACGTAACTGAAAATCTTCACAATGGACGCATTACTCTCAGAAACGTTTACATTTATCGTCTGGCAACTAATGCAGCGTGATGACGTTTGCGGTCGCACCACTCTGTACGAAGTAGAAGCTTCTAAGTTGTTGCAGTCACCAAGAAAGAGGCACAGAAATTCAAGTTTTAGTTTTTGAAAATTCAGTTTTTGGCTGCTTTTGCTGCCTTGTAGTTGACCTAGGACCTTAAGATTTTGCATGAACCGAACTGTGGCAGCCACATTACACGAGAAAAAGCGAGAAGTGGTAATCCGTAGTAAAAACCGCAGAAAACATAACGTTTTCAACATTTGTTTTCGTATCGACGTAACTGAAAATCTTCACATTGGACGCATTACTCTCAGAAACGTTTACATTTATCGTCTGGCAACTAATGCCGCGTGATGACGTTTGCGGTCGCACCACTCTGTACGAAGTAGAAGCTTCTAAGTTGTTGCAGTCACCAAGAAAGAGGCACAGAAATTCAAGTTTTAGTTTTTGAAAATTCAGTTTTTGGCTGCTTTTGCTGCCTTGTAGTTGACCTAGGACCTTAAGATTTTGCATGAACCGAACTCTGGCAGCCACATTACACGAGAAAAAGCGAGAAGTGGTAATTCGTAGTAAAAACCGCAGAAAACATAACGTTCTCAACATTTGTTTTCGAAATGACGTAACTGGAAATCTTCACATTGGACGCATTACTCTCAGAAACGTTTACATTTATGTTCTGCCAACTAATGCAGCGTGATGACGTTTGCGGTCGCACCACTCTGTACGAAGTAGAAGCTTCTAAGTTGTTGCAGTCACCAAGAAAGAGGCACAGAAATTCAAGTTTTAGTTTTTGAAAATTCGGTTTTTGGCTGCTTTTGCTGCCTTGTAGTTGACCTAGGACCTTAAGATTTTGCATGAACCGAACTCTGGCAGCCACATTACACGAGAAAAAGCGAGAAGTGGTAATTCGTAGTAAAAACCGCAGAAAACATAACGTTTTCAACATTTGTTTTCGAAATGACGTAACTGTAAATCTTCACATTGGACGCATTACTTTCAGAAACGTTTACGTTTATCGTCTGGCAACTAATGCCGCGTGATGACGTTTGCGGGCGCACCACTCTGTACGAAGTAGAAGCTTCTAAGTTGTTGCAGTCACCAAGAAAGAGGCACAGAAATTCAAATTTAGTTTTTGAAAATTCAGTTTTTGGCTGCTTTTGCTGCCTTGTAGTTGTCCTAGGACCTTAAGATTTTGCATGAACCGAACTCTGGCAGCCACATTACACGAGAAAAAGCGAGAAGTGGTAATTCGTAGTAAAAAACGCAGAAAACATAACGTTGTCAACATTTGTTTTCGAAATAACGTAACTGAAAATCTTCACATTGGACGCATTACTCTCAGAAACGTTTACATTTATCGTCTGGCAACTAATGCCGCGTGATGACGTTTGCGGTCGCACCACTCTGTACGAAGTAGAAGCTTCTAAGTTGTTGCAGTCACCAAGAAAGAGGCACAGAAATTCAAGCTTTAGTTTTTGAAAATTCAGTTTTTGGCTGCTTTTGCTGCCTTGTAGTTGACCTAGGACCTTAAGATTTTGCATGAACCGAACTCTGGCAGCCACATTACACGAGAAAAAGCGAGAAGTGGTAATTCGTAGTAAAAACCGCAGAAAACATAACGTTTTCAACATTTGTTTTCGTATCGACGTAACTGAAAATCTTCACATTGGACGCATTACTCTCAGAAACGTTTACAACTATCGTCTGGCAACTAATGCAGCGTGATGACGTTTGCGGTCGCTCCACTCTGTACGAAGTAGAAGCTTCTAAGTTGTTGCAGTCACCAAGAAAGAGGCACAGAAATTCAAGTTTTAGTTTTTGAAAATTCAGTTTTTGGCTGCTTTTGCTGCCTTGTAGTTGACCTAGGACCTTAAGATTTTGCATGAACCGAACTCTGGCAGCCACATTACACGAGAAAAAGCGAGAAGTGGTAATTCGTAGTAAAAACCGCAGAAAACATAACGTTTTCAACATTTGTTTTCGTATCGACGTAACTGAAAATCTTCACATTGGACGCATTACTCTCAGAAACGTTTACATTTATCGTCAGGCAACTAATGCAGCGTGATGACGTTTGCGGTCGCACCACTCTGTACGAAGTAGAAGCTTCTAAGTTGTTGCAGTCACCAAGAAAGAGGCACAGAAATTCAAGTTTTAGTTTCTGAAAATTCAGTTTTTGGCTGCTTTTGCTGCCTTGTAGTTGACCTAGGATTTTAAGATTTTGCATGAACCGAACTCTGGCAGCCACATTACAAGAGAAAAAGCGAGAAGTGGTAATTCGTAGCAAAAACCGCAGAAAACATAACGTTTTCAACATTTGTTTTCGAAATGACGTAACTGAAAATCTTCACATTGGACGCATTACTCTCAGAAACGTTTACATTTATCGTCTGGCAACTAATGCAGCGTGATGACGTTTGCGGTCGCACCACTCTGTACGAAGTAGAAGCTGCTAAGTTGTTGCAGTCACCAAGAAAGAGGCACAGAAATTCAAGTTTTAGTTTTTGAAAATTCAGTTTTTGGCTCCTTTTGCTGCCTTGTAGTTGACCTAGGACCTTAAGATTTTGCATGAACCGAACTCTGGCAGCCACATTACACGAGAATAAGAGAGAAGTGGTAATTCGTAGTAAAAACCGCAGAAAACATAACGTTTTCAACATTTGTTTTCGTATCGACGTAACTGAAAATCTTCACATTGGACGCATTACTCTCAGAAACGTTTACATTTATCGTCTGGCAACTAATGCAGCGTGATGACGTTTGCGGTCGCACCACTCGGTACGAAGTAGAAGCTTCTAAGTTGCTGCAGTCACCAAGAAAGAGGCACAGAAATTCAAGTTTTAGTTTTTGAAAATTCAGTTTTTGGCTGCTTTTACTGCCTTGTAGTTGACCTAGGACCTTAAGATTTTGCATGAACCGAACTCTGGCAGCCACATTACACGAGAAAAAGCGAGAAGTGGTATTTCGTAGCAATAACCGCCGAAAACATAAAGTTTACAACATTTGTTTTCGTATCGACGTAACTGAAAATCTTCACATTGGACGCATTACTCTCAGAAACGTTTACATTTATCGTCTGGCAACTAATGCAGCGTGATGACGTTTGCGGTCGCACCACTCTGTACGAGGTAGAAGCTTCTAAGTTGTTGCAGTCACCAAGAAAGAGGCACAGAAATTCAAGTTTTAGTTTTTGAAAATTCAGTTTTTGGCTGCTTTTACTGACTTGTAGTTGACCTAGGACCTTAAGATTTTGCATGAACCGAACTCTGGCAGCCACATTACACGAGAAAAAGCGAGAAGTGGTACTTCGTAGTAATAACCGCAGAAAACATAACGTTTACAACATTTGTTTTCGTATCGACGTAACTGAAAATCTTCACATTGGACGCATTACTCTCAGAAACGTTTACATTTATCGTCTGGCAACTAATGCAGCGTGATGACGTTTGCGGTCGCACCACTCTGTACGAGGTAGAAGCTTCTAAGTTGTTGCAGTCACCAAGAAAGAGGCACAGAAATTCAAGTTTTAGTTTCTGAAAATTCAGTTTTTGGCTGCTTTTGCTGCCTTGTAGTTGACCTAGGACCTTAAGATTTTGCATGAACCGAACACTGGCAGCCACATTACACGAGAAAAAGCGAGAAGTGGTAATTCGTAGCAAAAACTGCAGAAAACATAACGTTTTCAACATTTGTTTTCGAAATGACGTAACTGAAAATCTTCACATTGGACGCATTACTCTCAGAAACGTTTACATTTATCGTCTGGCAACTAATGCAGCGTGATGACGTTTGCGGTCGCACCACTCTGTACGAAGTAGGAGCTTCTGTTGTTGCAGTCACCAAGAAAGAGGCACAGAAATTCAAGTTTTAGTTTCTGAAATTTCAGTTTTTGGCTGCTTTTGCTGCCTTGTAGTTGACCTAGGACCTTAAGATTTTGCATGAACCGAACTCTGGCAGCCACATTACACGAGAAAAAGCGAGAAGTGGTACTTCGTAGTAATAACCGCAGAAAACATAACGTTTACAACATTTGTTTTCGTATCCACGTAACTGAAAATCTTCACATTGGACGCATTACTCTCAGAAACGTTTACATTTATCGTCTGGCAACTAATGCAGCGTGATGACGTTTGCGGTCGCACCACTCTGTACGAGGTAGAAGCTTCTAAGTTGTTGCAGTCACCAAGAAAGAGGCACAGAAATTCAAGTTTTAGTTTTTGAAAATTCAGTTTTTGGCTGCTTTTACTGCCTTGTAGTTGACCTAGGACCTTAAGATTTTGCATGAACCGAACTCTGGCAGCCACATTACACGAGAATAAGAGAGAAGTGGTAATTCGTAGTAAAAACCGCAGAAAACATAACGTTTTCAACATTTGTTTTCGTATCGACGTAACTGAAAATCTTCACATTGGACGCATTACTCTCAGAAACGATTACATTTATCGTCTGGCAACTAATGCAGCGTGATGACGTTTGCGGTCGCACCACTCGGTACGAAGTAGAAGCTTCTAAGTTGCTGCAGTCACCAAGAAAGAGGCAAAGAAATTCAAGTTTTAGTTTTTGAAAATTCAGTTTTTGGCTGCTTTTACTGCCTTGTAGTTGACCTAGGACCTTAAGATTTTGCATGAACCGAACTCTGGCAGCCACATTACACGAGAAAAAGCGAGAAGTGGTATTTCGTAGCAATAACCGCCGAAAACATAAAGTTTACAACATTTGTTTTCGTATCGACGTAACTGAAAATCTTCACATTGGACGCATTACTCTCAGAAACGTTTACATTTATCGTCTGGCAACTAATGCAGCGTGATGACGTTTGCGGTCGCACCACTCTGTACGAGGTAGAAGCTTCTAAGTTGTTGCAGTCACCAAGAAAGAGGCACAGAAATTCAAGTTTTAGTTTTTGAAAATTCAGTTTTTGGCTGCTTTTACTGACTTGTAGTTGACCTAGGACCTTAAGATTTTGCATGAACCGAACTCTGGCAGCCACATTACACGAGAAAAAGCGAGAAGTGGTACTTCGTAGTAATAACAGCAGAAAACATAACGTTTACAACATTTGTTTTCGTATCGACGTAACTGAAAATCTTCACATTGGACGCATTACTCTCAGAAACGTTTAAATTTATCGTCTGGCAACTAATGCAGCGTGATGACGTTTGCGGTCGCACCACTCTGTACGAGGTAGAAGCTTCTAAGTTGTTGCAGTCACCAAGAAAGAGGCACAGAAATTCAAGTTTTAGTTTCTGAAAATTCAGTTTTTGGCTGCTTTTGCTGCCTTGTAGTTGACCTAGGACCTTAAGATTTTGCATGAACCGAACACTGGCAGCCACATTACACGAGAAAAAGCGAGAAGTGGTAATTCGTAGCAAAAACTGCAGAAAACATAACGTTTTCAACATTTGTTTTCGAAATGACGTAACTGAAAATCTTCACATTGGACGCATTACTCTCAGAAACGTTTACATTTATCGTCTGGCAACTAATGCAGCGTGATGACGTTTGCGGTCGCACCACTCTGTACGAAGTAGGAGCTTCTGTTGTTGCAGTCACCAAGAAAGAGGCACAGAAATTCAAGTTTTAGTTTCTGAAATTTCAGTTTTTGGCTGCTTTTGCTGCCTTGTAGTTGACCTAGGACCTTAAGATTTTGCATGAACCGAACTCTGGCAGCCACATTACACGAGAAAAAGCGAGAAGTGGTACTTCGTAGTAATAACCGCAGAAAACATAACGTTTACAACATTTGTTTTCGTATCCACGTAACTGAAAATCTTCACATTGGACGCATTACTCTCAGAAACGTTTACATTTATCGTCTGGCAACTAATGCAGCGTGATGACGTTTGCGGTCGCACCACTCTGTACGAGGTAGAAGCTTCTAAGTTGTTGCAGTCACCAAGAAAGAGGCACAGAAATTCAAGTTTTAGTTTTTGAAAATTCAGTTTTTGGCTGCTTTTACTGCCTTGTAGTTGACCTAGGACCTTAAGATTTTGCATGAACCGAACTCTGGCAGCCACATTACACGAGAATAAGAGAGAAGTGGTAATTCGTAGTAAAAACCGCAGAAAACATAACGTTTTCAACATTTGTTTTCGTATCGACGTAACTGAAAATCTTCACATTGGACGCATTACTCTCAGAAACGATTACATTTATCGTCTGGCAACTAATGCAGCGTGATGACGTTTGCGGTCGCACCACTCGGTACGAAGTAGAAGCTTCTAAGTTGCTGCAGTCACCAAGAAAGAGGCACAGAAATTCAAGTTTTAGTTTTTGAAAATTCAGTTTTTGGCTGCTTTTACTGCCTTGTAGTTGACCTAGGACCTTAAGATTTTGCATGAACCGAACTCTGGCAGCCACATTACACGAGAAAAAGCGAGAAGTGGTATTTCGTAGCAATAACCGCCGAAAACATAAAGTTTACAACATTTGTTTTCGTATCGACGTAACTGAAAATCTTCACATTGGACGCATTACTCTCAGAAACGTTTACATTTATCGTCTGGCAACTAATGCAGCGTGATGACGTTTGCGGTCGCACCACTCTGTACGAGGTAGAAGCTTCTAAGTTGTTGCAGTCACCAAGAAAGAGGCACAGAAATTCAAGTTTTAGTTTTTGAAAATTCAGTTTTTGGCTGCTTTTACTGACTTGTAGTTGACCTAGGACCTTAAGATTTTGCATGAACCGAACTCTGGCAGCCACATTACACGAGAAAAAGCGAGAAGTGGTACTTCGTAGTAATAACAGCAGAAAACATAACGTTTACAACATTTGTTTTCGTATCGACGTAACTGAAAATCTTCACATTGGACGCATTACTCTCAGAAACGTTTAAATTTATCGTCTGGCAACTAATGCAGCGTGATGACGTTTGCGGTCGCACCACTCTGTACGAGGTAGAAGCTTCTAAGTTGTTGCAGTCACCAAGAAAGAGGCACAGAAATTCAAGTTTTAGTTTCTGAAAATTCAGTTTTTGGCTGCTTTTGCTGCCTTGTAGTTGACCTAGGACCTTAAGATTTTGCATGAACCGAACACTGGCAGCCACATTACACGAGAAAAAGCGAGAAGTGGTAATTCGTAGCAAAAACTGCAGAAAACATAACGTCTAAAGACCAAGAACTCTCATGGATATGACGGGGTATCTAGCAGAATACTGAAGTATTGTTCCACGTATGTTAGCTCAGTACTTAGCCATATCTGTAACTTTTCCTTTAGGAGTGGTCGGTTTCCTGACCGATTAAAGTACTCGGTAGTGAAGCCACTTTATAAAAAGGGAGACAGGGATAATGTTGACAATTATAGACCTATTTCTATGCCATCGGTGTTTGCTAAAGTTATCGAGAGGGTTGTATATACAAGGTTACTGCAGCATTTAAATTCACATAATTTGCTGTCAAATGTACAGTTTGGTTTTAGAAATGGCTTAACAACTGAAAATGCTATATTCTCTTTTCTCTGTGAGGTTTTGGACGGATTAAATAAAAGGTTGCGAACGCTAGGTGTTTTCTTTGATTTAACGAAGGCTTTTGACTGTGTTGACCACAAAATATTACTGCAGAAGTTGGAACATTATGGAGTAAGGGGAGTAGCTTACAATTGGTTCGCCTCCTACTTTAAGAACAGAAAGCAGAAGGTAATCCTCCGCAATATTGAGAGTGGTAATGATGTTCAGTCCCAATGGGGCACTGTTAAATGGGGCGTTCCCCAAGGGTCGGTGCTGGGGCCACTGTTGTTCCTTATTTATGTAAATGATATGCCTTCTAGTATTACAGGTGATTCAAAAATATTTCTCTTTGCTGATGACACCACCTTGGTAGTGAAGGATCTTGTGTGTAATATTGAAACATTATCAAATAATGTAGTTCATGAAGTAAGTTCGTGGCTTGTGGAAAATAATTTGATGCTAAATCACAGTAAGACTCAGTTTTTACAGTTTCTAACCCACAATTCAACAAGAACTGACATTTTAATCAGACAGAATGGGCATGTTATAAGCGAGACGGAACAGTTCAAGTTCCTAGGCGTACGGATAGATAGTAAGCTGTTGTGGAAAGCCCATGTTCAGGATCTTGTTCAGAAACTAAATGCCGCTTTATTTACCATTAGAACAGTATCTGAAATAAGTGACATTTCAACACGAAAAGTAGTATACTTCGCATATTTTCATACGCTTATGTCATATGGTATTATTTTTTGGGGTAATTCTTCTGATTCAAAAAGGGTATTTTTGGCTCAAAAACGGGCTGTTCGAGCTATGTATGGTGTAAGCTCGAAAACCTCTTGTCGACCCCTATTCAATAGTCTGGGAATTTTGACATTGCCCTCACAGTATGTATTTTCTTTAATGTCGTTTGTTGTTAGCAATATTAGCTTATTCCCAAGAGTTAGCAGCTTTCACTCAGTTAATACTAGGCAGAAATCAAATCTGCATGTGGAATGCACTTCCTTGACTCTTGTGCAGAAAGGAGTGCAGTATTCTGCTGCATCCATTTTCAATAAGCTACCACAAGAACTCAAAAATCTTAGCAGTAGCCCAAACACTTTTAAGTCTAAACTGAAGAGTTTCCTCATGGCTCACTCCTTCTATTCTGTCGAGGAGCTCCTGGAAGAGATAAAAAATTAAGCAAATTCCAGTGTTACATTCTTGATTTTCTTTATTTAAACTAACGACTTGTTTCATTTTATCTGTTTCTACAATCGTGTTATAATTTCATGTATTGACTCGTTCCATGACCATGGAGACTTCTCCTAAATGTGGTCCCACGGAACAATAAATAAATAAATAAATAAAAAATAAATTTGTTTTCGAAATGACGTAACTGAAAATCTTCACATTGGACGCATTACTCTCAGAAACGTTTACATTTATCGTCTGGCAACTAATGCAGCGTGATGACGTTTGCGGTCGCACCACTCTGTACGAAGTAGGAGCTTCTGTTGTTGCAGTCACCAAGAAAGAGGCACAGAAATTCAAGTTTTAGTTTCTGAAATTTCAGTTTTTGGCTGCTTTTGCTGCCTTGTAGTTGACCTAGGACCTTAAGATTTTGCATGAACCGAACTCTGGCAGCCACATTACACGAGAAAAAGCGAGAAGTGGTACTTCGTAGTAATAACCGCAGAAAACATAACGTTTACAACATTTGTTTTCGTATCCACGTAACTGAAAATCTTCACATTGGACGCATTACTCTCAGAAACGTTTACATTTATCGTCTGGCAACTAATGCAGCGTGATGACGTTTGCGGTCGCACCACTCTGTACGAGGTAGAAGCTTCTAAGTTGTTGCAGTCACCAAGAAAGAGGCACAGAAATTCAAGTTTTAGTTTTTGAAAATTCAGTTTTTGGCTGCTTTTACTGCCTTGTAGTTGACCTAGGACCTTAAGATTTTGCATGAACCGAACTCTGGCAGCCACATTACACGAGAATAAGAGAGAAGTGGTAATTCGTAGTAAAAACCGCAGAAAACATAACGTTTTCAACATTTGTTTTCGTATCGACGTAACTGAAAATCTTCACATTGGACGCATTACTCTCAGAAACGTTTACATTTATCGTCTGGCAACTAATGCAGCGTGATGACGTTTGCGGTCGCACCACTCGGTACGAAGTAGAAGCTTCTAAGTTGCTGCAGTCACCAAGAAAGAGGCACAGAAATTCAAGTTTTAGTTTTTGAAAATTCAGTTTTTGGCTGCTTTTACTGCCTTGTAGTTGACCTAGGACCTTAAGATTTTGCATGAACCGAACTCTGGCAGCCACATTACACGAGAAAAAGCGAGAAGTGGTATTTCGTAGCAATAACCGCCGAAAACATAAAGTTTACAACATTTGTTTTCGTATCGACGTAACTGAAAATCTTCACATTGGACGCATTACTCTCAGAAACGTTTACATTTATCGTCTGGCAACTAATGCAGCGTGATGACGTTTGCGGTCGCACCACTCTGTACGAGGTAGAAGCTTCTAAGTGTTGCAGTCACCAAGAAAGAGGCACAGAAATTCAAGTTTTAGTTTTTGAAAATTCAGTTTTTGGCTGCTTTTACTGACTTGTAGTTGACCTAGGACCTTAAGATTTTGCATGAACCGAACTCTGGCAGCCACATTACACGAGAAAAAGCGAGAAGTGGTACTTCGTAGTAATAACAGCAGAAAACATAACGTTTACAACATTTGTTTTCGTATCGACGTAACTGAAAATCTTCACATTGGACGCATTACTCTCAGAAACGTTTAAATTTATCGTCTGGCAACTAATGCAGCGTGATGACGTTTGCGGTCGCACTACTCTGTACGAGGTAGAAGCTTCTAAGTTGTTGCAGTCACCAAGAAAGAGGCACAGAAATTCAAGTTTTAGTTTCTGAAAATTCAGTTTTTGGCTGCTTTTGCTGCCTTGTAGTTGACCTAGGACCTTAAGATTTTGCATGAACCGAACACTGGCAGCCACATTACACGAGAAAAAGCGAGAAGTGGTAATTCGTAGCAAAAACTGCAGAAAACATAACGTTTTCAACATTTGTTTTCGTATCGACGTAACTGAAAATCTTCACATTGGACGCATTACTCTCAGAAACGTTTACATTTATCGTCTGGCAACTAATGCAGCGTGATGACGTTTGCGGTCGCACCACTCTGTACGAAGTAGAAGCTTCTGTTGTTGCAGTCACCAAGAAAGAGGCACAGAAATTCAAGTTTTAGTTTCTGAAAATTCAGTTTTTGGCTGCTTTTGCTGCCTTGTAGTTGACCTAGGACCTTAAGATTTTGCATGAACCGAACCCTGGCAGCCACATTACACGAGAAAAAGCGAGAAGTGGTAATTCGTAGTAAAAACCGCAGAAAACATAACGTTTTCAACATTTGTTTTCGAAATGACGTAACTGAAAATCTTCACATTGGACGCATTACTCTCAGAAACGTTTACATTTATCGTCTGGCAACTAATGCAGCGTGATGACGTTTGCGATCGAACCACTCTGTACGAAGTAGAAGCTTCTAAGCTGTTGCAGTCACCAAGAAAGAGGCACAGAAATTCAAGTTTTAGTTTTTGAAAATTCAGTTTTTGGCTGCTTTTGCTGCCTTGTAGTTGACCTAGGACCTTAAGATTTTGCATGAACCGAACTCTGGCAGCCACATTACACGAGAAAAAGCGAGAAGTGGTAATTCGTAATAAAAACCGCAGAAAACATAAGGTTTTCAACATTTGTTTTCGTATCGACGTAACTGAAAATCTTCACATTGGACGCATTACTCTCGCAAACGTTTCCATTTATCGTCTGGCAACTAATTCAGCGTGATGACGTTTGCGGTCGCACCACTCTGTACGAAGTAGAAGCTTCTAAGTTGTTGCAGTCACCAAGAAAGAGGCACAGAAATTCAAGTTTTAGTTTTTGAAAATTCAGTTTTTGGCTGCTTTTGCTGCCTTGTAGTTGACCTAGGACCTTAAGATTTTGCATGAACCGAACTCTGGCAGCCACATTACACGAGAAAAAGCGAGAAGTGGTAATTCGTAGTAAAAACCGCAGAAAACATAACGTTTTCAACATTTGTTTTCGAAATGACGTAAATGTAAATCTTCACATAGGACGCATTACTTTCAGAAACGTTTACGTTTATCGTCTGGCAACTAATGCCGCGTGATGACGTTTGCGGGCGCACCACTCTGTACGAAGTAGAAGCTTCTAAGTTGTTGCAGTCACCAAGAAAGAGGCACAGAAATTCAAATTTAGTTTTTGAAAATTCAGTTTTTGGCTGCTTTTGCTGCCTTGTAGTTGTCCTAGGACCTTAAGATTTTGCATGAACCGAACTCTGGCAGCCACATTACACGAGAAAAAGCGAGAAGTGGTAATTCGTAGTAAAAAACGCAGAAAACATAACGTTGTCAACATTTGTTTTCGAAATAACGTAACTGAAAATCTTCACATTGGACGCATTACTCTCAGAAACGTTTACATTTATCGTCTGGTAACTAATGCCGCGTGATGACGTTTGCGGTCGCACCACTCTGTACGAAGTAGAAGCTTCTAAGTTGTTGCAGTCACCAAGAAAGAGGCACAGAAATTCAAGCTTTAGTTTTTGAAAATTCAGTTTTTGGCTGCTTTTGCTGCCTTGTAGTTGACCTAGGACCTTAAGATTTTGCATGAACCGAACTCTGGCAGCCACATTACACGAGAAAAAGCGAGAAGTGGTAATTCATAGTAAAAACCGCAGAAAACATAACGTTTTCAACATTTGTTTTCGTATCGACGTAACTGAAAATCTTCACATTGGACGCATTACTCTCAGAAACGTTTACAACTATCGTCTGGCAACTAATGCAGCGTGATGACGTTTGCGGTCGCTCCACTCTGTACGAAGTAGAAGCTTGTAAGTTGTTGCAGTCACCAAGAAAGAGGCACAGAAATTCAAGTTTTAGTTTTTGAAAATTCAGTTTTTGGCTGCTTTTGCTGCCTTGTAGTTGACCTAGGACCTTAAGATTTTGCATGAACCGAACTCTGGCAGCCACATTACACGAGAAAAAGCGAGAAGTGGTAATTCGTAGTAAAAACCGCAGAAAACATAACGTTTTCAACATTTGTTTTCGTATCGACGTAACTGAAAATCTTCACATTGGACGCATTACTCTCAGAAACGTTTACATTTATCGTCTGGCAACTAATGCAGCGTGATGACGTTTGCGGTTGCACCACTCTGTACGAAGTAGAAGCTTCTAAGTTGTTGCAGTCACCAAGAAAGAGGCACAGAAATTCAAGTTTTAGTTGCTGAAAATTCAGTTTTTGGCTGCTTTTGCTGCCTTGTAGTTGACATAGGACCTTAAGATTTTGCATGAACCGAACTCTGGCAGCCACATTACAAGAGAAAAAGCGAGAAGTGGTAATTCGTAGCAAAAACCGCAGAAAACATAACGTTTTCAACATTTGTTTTCGAAATGACGTAACTGAAAATCTTCACATTGGACGCATTACTCTCAGAAACGTTTACATTTATCGTCTGGCAACTAATGCAGCGTGATGACGTTTGCGGTCGCACCACTCTGTACGAAGTAGAAGCTTCTAAGTTGTTGCAGTCACCAAGAAAGAGGCACAGAAATTCAAGTTTTAGTTTTTGAAAATTCAGTTTTTGGCTCCTTTTGCTGCCTTGTAGTTGACCTAGGACCTTAAGATTTTGCATGAACCGAACTCTGGCAGCCACATTACACGAGAATAAGAGACAAGTGGTAATTCGTAGTAAACACCGCAGAAAACATAACGTTTTCAACATTTGTTTTCGTATCGACGTAACTGAAAATCTTCACATTGGACGCATTACTCTCAGAAACGTTTACATTTATCGTCTGGCAACTAATGCCGCGTGATGACGTTTGCGGTCGCACCACTCGGTACGAAGTAGAAGCTTCTAAGTTGCTGCAGTCACCAAGAAAGAGGCACAGAAATTCAAGTTTTAGTTTTTGAAAATTCAGTTTTTGGCTGCTTTTACTGCCTTGTAGTTGACCTAGGACCTTAAGATTTTGCATGAACCGAACTCTGGCAGCCACATTACACGAGAAAAAGCGAGAAGTGGTAATTCGTAGTAAAAACCGCAGAAAACATAACGTTTTCAACATTTGTTTTCGTATCGACGTAACTGAAAATCTTCACATTGGACGCATTACTCTCAGAAACGTTTACATTTATCGTCTGGCAACTAATGCAGCGTGATGACGTTTGCGGTCGCACCACTCTGTACGAAGTAGAAGCTTCTAAGTTGTTGCAGTCACCAAGAAAGAGGCACAGAAATTCAAGTTTTAGTTTTTGAAAATTCAGTTTTTGGCTCCTTTTGCCGCCTTGTAGTTGACCTAGGACCTTAAGATTTTGCATGAACCGAACTCTGGCAGCCACATTACACGAGAATAAGAGAGAAGTGGTAATTCGTAGTAAAAACCGCAGAAAACATAACGTTTTCAACATTTGTTTTCGTATCGACGTAACTGAAAATCTTCACATTGGACGCATTACTCTCAGAAACGTTTACATTTATCGTCTGGCAACTAATGCAGCGTGATGACGTTTGCGGTCGCACCACTCGGTACGAAGTAGAAGCTTCTAAGTTGCTGCAGTCACCAAGAAAGAGGCACAGAAATTCAAGTTTTAGTTTTTGAAAATTCAGTTTTTGGCTGCTTTTACTGCCTTGTAGTTGACCTAGGACCTTAAGATTTTGCATGAACCGAACTCTGGCAGCCACATTACACGAGAAAAAGCGAGAAGTGGTATTTCGTAGTAATAACCGCAGAAAACATAAAGTTTACAACATTTGTTTTCGTATCGACGTAACTGAAAATCTTCACATTGGACGCATTACTCTCAGAAACGTTTACATTTATCGTCTGGCAACTAATGCAGCGTGATGACGTTTGCGGTCGCACCACTCTGTACGAGGTAGAAGCTTCTAAGTTGTTGCAGTCACCAAGAAAGAGGCACAGAAATTCAAGTTTTAGTTTTTGAAAATTCAGTTTTTGGCTGCTTTTACTGACTTGTAGTTGACCTAGGACCTTAAGATTTTGCATGAACCGAACTCTGGCAGCCACATTACACGAGAAAAAGCGAGAAGTGGTACTTCGTAGTAATAACCGCGGAAAACATAACGTTTACAACATTTATTTTCGTATCGACGTAACTGAAAATCTTCACATTGGACGCATTACTCTCAGAAACGTTTACATTTATCGTCTGGCAACTAATGCAGCGTGATGACGTTTGCGGTCGCACCACTCTGTACGAGGTAGAAGCTTCTAAGTTGTTGCAGTCACCAAGAAAGAGGCACAGAAATTCAAGTTTTAGTTTTTGAAAATTCAGTTTTTGGCTGCTTTTGCTGCCTTGTAGTTGACCTAGGACCTTAAGATTTTACATGAACCGAACTCTGGCAGCCACATTACACGGGAAAAAGCGAGAAGTGGTAATTCGTAGTAAAAACCGCAGACATAACGTTTTCAACATTTGTTTTCGTATCGACGTAACTGAAAATCTTCACATTGGACGCATTACTCTCAGAAACGTATACATTTATCGTCTGGCAACTAATGCAGCGTGATGACGTTTGCAGTCGCACCACTCTGTACGAAGTAGAAGCTTCTAAGTTGTTGCAGTCACCAAGAAAGAGGCACAGAAATTCAAGTTTTAGTTTCTGAAAATTCAGTTTTTGGCTGCTTTTGCTGCCTTGTAGTTGACCTAGGACCTTAAGATTTTGCATGAACCGAACTCTGGCAGCCACATTACACGAGAAAAAGCGAGAAGTGGTAATTCGTAGCAAAAACCGCAGAACACATAACGTTTTCAACATTTGTTTTCGAAATGACGTAACTGAAAATCTTCACATTGGACGCATTACTCTCAGAAACGTTTACATTTATCGTCTGGCAACTAATGCAGCGTGATGACGTTTGCGGTCGCACCACTCTGTACGAAGTAGAAGCTTCTAAGTTGTTGCAGTCACCAAGAAAGAGGCACAGAAATTCAAGTTTTAGTTTCTGAAAATTCAGTTTTTGGCTGCTTTTGCTGCCTTGTAGTTGACCTAGGACCTTAAGATTTTGCATGAACCGAACTCTGGCAGCCACATTACACGAGAAAAAGCGAGAAGTGGTAATTCGTAGCAAAAACCGCAGAAAACATAACGTTTTCAACATTTGTTTTCGAAATGACGTAAATGAAAATCTTCACATTGGACGCATTACTCTCAGAAACGTTTACATTTATCGTCTGGCAACTAATGCAGCGTGATGACGTTTGCGGTCGCACCACTCTGTACGAAGTAGAAGCTTCTAAGTTGTTGCAGTCACCAAGAAAGAGGCACAGAAATTCAAGTTTTAGTTTTTGAAAATTCAGTTTTTGGCTGCTTTTACTGCCTTGTAGTTGACCTAGGACCTTAAGATTTTGCATGAACCGAACTCTGGCAGCCACATTACACGAGAAAAAGCGAGAAGTGGTACTTCGTAGTAATAACCGCAGAAAACATAACGTTTACAACATTTGTTTTCGTATCGACGTAACTGAAAATCTTCACATTGGACGCATTACTCCCAGAAACGTTTACATTTATCGTCTGGCAACTAATGCAGCGTGATGACGTTTGCGGTCGCACCACTCTGTACGAGGTAGAAGCTTCTAAGTTGTTGCAGTCACCAAGAAAGAGGCACAGAAATTCAAGTTTTAGTTTTTGAAAATTCAGTTTTTGGCTGCTTTTACTGCCTTGTAGTTGACCTAGGACCTTAAGATTTTGCATGAACCGAACTCTGGCAGCCACATTACACGAGAAAAAGCGAGAAGTGGTAATTCGTAGTAAAAACCGCAGAAAACATAACGTTTTCAACATTTGTTTTCGTATCGACGTAACTGAAAATCTTCACATTGGACGCATTACTCTCAGAAACGTTTGCATTTATTGCCTGGCAACTAATGCAGCGTGATGACGTTTGCGGTCGCACCACTCTGTACGAAGTAGAAGCTTCTATGTTGTTGCAGTCACCAAGAAAGAGGCACAGAAATTCAAGTTTTAGTTTCTGAAAATTCAGTTTTTGGCTGCTTTTGCTGCCTTGTAGTTGACCTAGGACCTTAAGATTTTGCATGAACCGAACTCTGGCAGCCACATTACACGAGAAAAAGCGAGAAGTGGTAATTCGTAGCAAAAACCGCAGAAAACATAACGTTTTCAACATTTGTTTTCGAAATGACGTAACTGAAAATCTTCACATTGGACGCATTACTCTCAGAAACGTTTACATTTATCGTCTGGCAACTAATGCCGCGTGATGACGTTTGCGGTCGAACCACTCTGTACGAAGTAGAAGCTTCTAAGATGTTGCAGTCACCAAGAAAGAGGCACAGAAATTCAAGTTTTAGTTTTTGAAAATTCAGTTTTTGGCTGCTTTTGCTGCCTTGTAGTTGACCTAGGACCTTAAGATTTTGCATGAACCGAACCCTGGCAGCCACATTACACGAGAAAAAGCGAGAAGTGGTAATTCGTAGTAAAAACCGCAGAAAACATAACGTTTTCAACATTTGTTTTCGAAATGACGTAACTGAAAATCTTCACATTGGACGCATTACTCTCAGAAACGTTTACATTTATCGTCTGGCAACTAATGCAGCGTGATGACGTTTGCGATCGCACCACTCTGTACGAAGTAGAAGCTTCTAAGTTGTTGCAGTCACCAAGAAAGAGGCACAGAAATTCAAGTTTTAGTTTTTGAAAATTCAGTTTTTGGGTGCTTTTGCTGCCTTGTAGTTGACCTAGGACCTTAAGATTTTGCATGAACCGAACTCTGGCAGCCACATTACACGAGAAAAAGCGAGAAGTGGTAATTCGTAGTAAAAACCGCAGAAAACATAACGTTTTCAACATTTGTTTTCGTATCGACGTAACTGAAAATCTTCACATTGGACGCATTACTCTCACAAACGTTTCCATTTATCGTCTGGCAACTAATTCAGCGTGATGACGTTTGCGGTCGCACCACTCTGTACGAAGTAGAAGCTTCTAAGTTGTTGCAGTCACCAAGAAAGAGGCACAGAAATTCAAGTTTTAGTTTTTGAAAATTCAGTTTTTGGCTCCTTTTGCTGCCTTGTAGTTGACCTAGGACCTTAAGATTTTGCATGAACCGAACTCTGGCAGCCACATTACACGAGAAAAAGCGAGAAGTGGCAATTCGTAGTAAAATCCGCAGAAAACATAACGTTTTCAACATTTGTTTTCGAAATGACGTAACTGTAAATCTTCACATTGGACGCATTACTTTCAGAAACGTTTACGTTTATTGTCTGGCAACTAATGCCGCGTGATGACGTTTGCGGGCGCACCACTCTGTACGAAGTAGAAGCTTCTAAGTTGTTGCAGTCACCAAGAAAGAGGCACAGAAATTCAAGTTTTAGTTTCTGAAAATTCAGTTTTTGGCTGCTTTTGCTGCCTTGTAGTTGACCTAGGACCTTAAGATTTTGCATGAACCGAACTCTGGCAGCCACATTACACGAGAAAAAGCGAGAAGTGGTAATTCGTAGCAAAAACCGCAGAACACATAACGTTTTCAACATTTGTTTTCGAAATGACGTAACTGAAAATCTTCACATTGGACGCATTACTCTCAGAAACGTTTACATTTATCGTCTGGCAACTAATGCAGCGTGATGACGTTTGCGGTCGCACCACTCTGTACGAAGTAGAAGCTTCTAAGTTGTTGCAGTCACCAAGAAAGAGGCACAGAAATTCAAGTTTTAGTTTCTGAAAATTCAGTTTTTGGCTGCTTTTGCTGCCTTGTAGTTGACCTAGGACCTTAAGATTTTGCATGAACCGAACTCTGGCAGCCACATTACACGAGAAAAAGCGAGAAGTGGTAATTCGTAGCAAAAACCGCAGAAAACATAACGTTTTCAACATTTGTTTTCGAAATGACGTAAATGAAAATCTTCACATTGGACGCATTACTCTCAGAAACGTTTACATTTATCGTCTGGCAACTAATGCAGCGTGATGACGTTTGCGGTCGCACCACTCTGTACGAAGTAGAAGCTTCTAAGTTGTTGCAGTCACCAAGAAAGAGGCACAGAAATTCAAGTTTTAGTTTTTGAAAATTCAGTTTTTGGCTGCTTTTACTGCCTTGTAGTTGACCTAGGACCTTAAGATTTTGCATGAACCGAACTCTGGCAGCCACATTACACGAGAAAAAGCGAGAAGTGGTACTTCGTAGTAATAACCGCAGAAAACATAACGTTTACAACATTTGTTTTCGTATCGACGTAACTGAAAATCTTCACATTGGACGCATTACTCCCAGAAACGTTTACATTTATCGTCTGGCAACTAATGCAGCGTGATGACGTTTGCGGTCGCACCACTCTGTACGAGGTAGAAGCTTCTAAGTTGTTGCAGTCACCAAGAAAGAGGCACAGAAATTCAAGTTTTAGTTTTTGAAAATTCAGTTTTTGGCTGCTTTTACTGCCTTGTAGTTGACCTAGGACCTTAAGATTTTGCATGAACCGAACTCTGGCAGCCACATTACACGAGAAAAAGCGAGAAGTGGTAGTTCGTAGTAAAAACCGCAGAAAACATAACGTTTACAACATTTGTTTTCGTATCGACGTAACTGAAAATCTTCACATTGGACGCATTACTCTCAGAAACGTTTGCATTTATTGTCTGGCAACTAATGCAGCGTGATGACGTTTGCGGTCGCACCACTCTGTACGAAGTAGAAGCTTCTATGTTGTTGCAGTCACCAAGAAAGAGGCACAGAAATTCAAGTTTTAGTTTCTGAAAATTCAGTTTTTGGCTGCTTTTGCTGCCTTGTAGTTGACCTAGGACCTTAAGATTTTGCATGAACCGAACTCTGGCAGCCACATTACACGAGAAAAAGCGAGAAGTGGTAATTCGTAGCAAAAACCGCAGAAAACATAACGTTTTCAACATTTGTTTTCGAAATGACGTAACTGAAAATCTTCACATTGGACGCATTACTCTCAGAAACGTTTACATTTATCGTCTGGCAACTAATGCCGCGTGATGACGTTTGCGGTCGAACCACTCTGTACGAAGTAGAAGCTTCTAAGATGTTGCAGTCACCAAGAAAGAGGCACAGAAATTCAAGTTTTAGTTTTTGAAAATTCAGTTTTTGGCTGCTTTTGCTGCCTTGTAGTTGACCTAGGACCTTAAGATTTTGCATGAACCGAACCCTGGCAGCCACATTACACGAGAAAAAGCGAGAAGTGGTAATTCGTAGTAAAAACCGCAGAAAACATAACGTTTTCAACATTTGTTTTCGAAATGACGTAACTGAAAATCTTCACATTGGACGCATTACTCTCAGAAACGTTTACATTTATCGTCTGGCAACTAATGCAGCGTGATGACGTTTGCGATCGCACCACTCTGTACGAAGTAGAAGCTTCTAAGTTGTTGCAGTCACCAAGAAAGAGGCACAGAAATTCAAGTTTTAGTTTTTGAAAATTCAGTTTTTGGGTGCTTTTGCTGCCTTGTAGTTGACCTAGGACCTTAAGATTTTGCATGAACCGAACTCTGGCAGCCACATTACACGAGAAAAAGCGAGAAGTGGTAATTCGTAGTAAAAACCGCAGAAAACATAACGTTTTCAACATTTGTTTTCGTATCGACGTAACTGAAAATCTTCACATTGGACGCATTACTCTCACAAACGTTTCCATTTATCGTCTGGCAACTAATTCAGCGTGATGACGTTTGCGGTCGCACCACTCTGTACGAAGTAGAAGCTTCTAAGTTGTTGCAGTCACCAAGAAAGAGGCACAGAAATTCAAGCTTTAGTTTTTGAAAATTCAGTTTTTGGCTGCTTTTGCTGCCTTGTAGTTGACCTAGGACCTTAAGATTTTGCATGAACCGAACTCTGGCAGCCACATTACACGAGAAAAAGCGAGAAGTGGCAATTCGTAGTAAAATCCGCAGAAAACATAACGTTTTCAACATTTGTTTTCGAAATGACGTAACTGTAAATCTTCACATTGGACGCATTACTTTCAGAAACGTTTACGTTTATTGTCTGGCAACTAATGCCGCGTGATGACGTTTGCGGGCGCACCACTCTGTACGAAGTAGAAGCTTCTAAGTTGTTGCAGTCACCAAGAAAGAGGCACAGAAATTCAAATTTAGTTTTTGAAAATTCAGTTTTTGGCTGCTTTTGCTACCTTGTAGTTGTCCTAGGACCTTAAGATTTTGCATGAACCGAACTCTGGCAGCCACATTACACGAGAAAAAGCGAGAAGTGGTAATTCGTAGTAAAAAACGCAGAAAACATAACGTTGTCAACATTTGTTTTCGAAATAACGTAACTGAAAATCTTCACATTGGACGCATTACTCTCAGAAACGTTTACATTTATCGTCTGGCAACTAATGCCGCGTGATGACGTTTGCGGTCGCACCACTCTGTACGAAGTAGAAGCTTCTAAGTTGTTGCAGTCACCAAGAAAGAGGCACAGAAATTCAAGCTTTAGTTTTTGAAAATTCAGTTTTTGGCTGCTTTTGCTGCCTTGTAGTTGACCTAGGACCTTAAGATTTTGCATGAACCGAACTCTGGCAGCCACATTACACGAGAAAAAGCGAGAAGTGGTAATTCGTAGTAAAAACCGCAGAAAACATAACGTTTTCAACATTTGTTTTCGTATCGACGTAACTGAAAATCTTCACATTGGACGCATTACTCTCAGAAACGTTTACATTTATCGTCTGGCAACTAATGCAGCGTGATGACGTTTGCGGTCGCACCACTCTGTACGAAGTAGAAGCTTCTAAGTTGTTGCAATCACCAAGAAAGAGGCACAGAAATTCAAGTTTTAGTTTCTGAAAATTCAGTTTTTGGCTGCTTTTGCTGCCTTGTAGTTGACCTAGGACCTTAAGATTTTGCATGAACCGAACTCTGGCAGCCACATTACAAGAGAAAAAGCGAGAAGTGGTAATTCGTAGCAAAAACCGCAGAAAACATAACGTTTTCAACATTTGTTTTCGAAATGACGTAACTGAAAATCTTCACATTGGACGCATTACTCTCAGAAACGTTTACATTTATCGTCTGGCAACTAATGCAGCGTGATGACGTTTGCGGTCGCACCACTCTGTACGAAGTAGAAGCTTCTAAGTTGTTGCAGTCACCAAGAAAGAGGCACAGAAATTCAAGTTTTAGTTTTTGAAAATTCAGTTTTTGGCTCCTTTTGCTGCCTTGTAGTTGACCTAGGACCTTAAGATTTTGCATGAACCGAACTCTGGCAGCCACATTACACGAGAATAAGAGAGAAGTGGTAATTCGTAGTAAAAACCGCAGAAAACATAACGTTTTCAACATTTCTTTTCGTATCGACGTAACTGAAAATCTTCACATTGGACGCATTACTCTCAGAAACGTTTACATTTATCGTCTGGCAACTAATGCAGCGTGATGACGTTTGCGGTCGCTCCACTCTGTACGAAGTAGAAGCTTCTATGTTGTTGCAGTCACCAAGAAAGAGGCACAGAAATTCAAGTTTTAGTTTTTGAAAATTCAGTTTTTGGCTGCTTTTGCTGCCTTGTAGTTGACCTAGGACCTTAAGATTTTGCATGAACCGAACTCTGGCAGCCACATTACACGAGAAAAAGCGAGAAGTGGTAATTCGTAGTAAAAACCGCAGAAAACATAACGTTTTCAACATTTGTTTTCGTATCGACGTAACTGAAAATCTTCACATTGGACGCATTACTCTCACAAACGTTTACATTTATCGTCTGGCAACTAATGCAGCGTGATGACGTTTGCGGTCGCACCACTCGGTACGAAGTAGAAGCTTCTAAGTTGCTGCAGTCACCAAGAAAGAGGCACAGAAATTCAAGTTTTAGTTTTTGAAAATTCAGTTTTTGGCTGCTTTTACTGCCTTGTAGTTGACCTAGGACCTTAAGATTTTGCATGAACCGAACTCTGGCAGCCACATTACACGAGAAAAAGCGAGAAGTGGTATTTCGTAGTAATAACCGCAGAAAACATAAAGTTTACAACATTTGTTTTCGTATCGACGTAACTGAAAATCTTCACATTGGACGCATTACTCTCAGAAACGTTTACATTTATCGTCTGGCAACTAATGCAGCGTGATGACGTTTGCGGTCGCACCACTGTGTACGAGGTAGAAGCTTCTAAGTTGTTGCAGTCACCAAGAAAGAGGCACAGAAATTCAAGTTTTAGTTTTTGAAAATTCAGTTTTTGGCTGCTTTTACTGACTTGTAGTTGACCTAGGACCTTAAGATTTTGCATGAACCGAACTCTGGCAGCCACATTACACGAGAAAAAGCGAGAAGTGGTATTTCGTAGTAATAACCGCAGAAAACATAACGTTTACAACATTTGTTTTCGTATCGACGTAACTGAAAATCTTCACATTGGACGCATTACTCTCAGAAACGTTTACATTTATCGTCTGCCAACTAATGCAGCGTGATGACGTTTGCGGTCGCACCACTCTGTACGAGGTAGAAGCTTCTAAGTTGTTGCAGTCAGAAAGAAAGAGGCACAGAAATTCAAGTTTTAGTTTTTGAAAATTCAGTTTTTGGCTGCTTTTGCTGCCTTGTAGTTGACCTAGGACCTTAAGATTTTGCATGAACCGAACTCTGGCAGCCACATTACACGGGAAAAAGCGAGAAGTGGTACTTCGTAGTAATAACCGCAGAAAACATAACGTTTACAACATTTGTTTTCGTATCGACGTAACTGAAAATCTTCACATTGGACGCATTACTCTCACAAACGTTTACATTTATCGTCTGGCAACTAATGCAGCGTGATGACGTTTGCGGTCGCACCACTCTGTACGAGGTAGAAGCTTCTAAGTTGTTGCAGTCACCAAGAAAGAGGCACAGAAATTCAAGTTTTAGTTTCTGAAAATTCAGTTTTTGGCTGCTTTTGCTGCCTTGTAGTTGACCTAGGACCTTAAGATTTTGCATGAACCGAACACTGGCAGCCACATTACACGAGAAAAAGCGAGAAGTGGTAATTCGTAGCAAAAACTGCAGAAAACATAACGTTTTCAACATTTGTTTTCGAAATGACGTAACTGAAAATCTTCACATTGGACGCATTACTCTCAGAAACGTTTACATTTATCGTCTGGCAACTAATGCAGCGTGATGACGTTTGCGGTCGCACCACTCTGTACGAAGTAGGAGCTTCTGTTGTTGCAGTCACCAAGAAAGAGGCACAGAAATTCAAGTTTTAGTTTCTGAAATTTCAGTTTTTGGCTGCTTTTGCTGCCTTGTAGTTGACCTAGGACCTTAAGATTTTGCATGAACCGAACTCTGGCAGCCACATTACACGAGAAAAAGCGAGAAGTGGTACTTCGTAGTAATAACCGCAGAAAACATAACGTTTACAACATTTGTTTTCGTATCGACGTAACTGAAAATCTTCACATTGGACGCATTACTCTCAGAAACGTTTACATTTATCGTCTGGCAACTAATGCAGCGTGATGACGTTTGCGGTCGCACCACTCTGTACGAGGTAGAAGCTTCTAAGTTGTTGCAGTCACCAAGAAAGAGGCACAGAAATTCAAGTTTTAGTTTTTGAAAATTCAGTTTTTGGCTGCTTTTACTGCCTTGTAGTTGACCTAGGACCTTAAGATTTTGCATGAACCGAACTCTGGCAGCCACATTACACGAGAATAAGAGAGAAGTGGTAATTCGTAGTAAAAACCGCAGAAAACATAACGTTTTCAACATTTGTTTTCGTATCGACGTAACTGAAAATCTTCACATTGGACGCATTACTCTCAGAAACGTTTACATTTATCGTCTGGCAACTAATGCAGCGTGATGACGTTTGCGGTCGCACCACTCGGTATGAAGTAGAAGCTTCTAAGTTGCTGCAGTCACCAAGAAAGAGGCACAGAAATTCAAGTTTTAGTTTTTGAAAATTCAGTTTTTGGCTGCTTTTACTGCCTTGTAGTTGACCTAGGACCTTAAGATTTTGCATGAACCGAACTCTGGCAGCCACATTACACGAGAAAAAGCGAGAAGTGGTATTTCGTAGCAATAACCGCCGAAAACATAAAGTTTAAAACATTTGTTTTCGTATCGACGTAACTGAAAATCTTCACATTGGACGCATTACTCTCAGAAACGTTTACATTTATCGTCTGGCAACTAATGCAGCGTGATGACGTTTGCGGTCGCACCACTCTGTACGAGGTAGAAGCTTCTAAGTTGTTGCAGTCACCAAGAAAGAGGCACAGAAATTCAAGTTTTAGTTTCTGAAAATTCAGTTTTTGGCTGCTTTTGCTGCCTTGTAGTTGACCTAGGACCTTAAGATTTTGCATGAACCGAACACTGGCAGCCACATTACACGAGAAAAAGCGAGAAGTGGTAATTCGTAGCAAAAACTGCAGAAAACATAACGTTTTCAACATTTGTTTTCGTATCGACGTAACTGAAAATCTTCACATTGGACGCATTACTCTCAGAAACGTTTACATTTATCGTCTGGCAACTAATGCAGCGTGATGACGTTTGCGGTCGCACCACTCTGTACGAAGTAGAAGCTTCTGTTGTTGCAGTCACCAAGAAAGAGGCACAGAAATTCAAGTTTTAGTTTCTGAAAATTCAGTTTTTGGCTGCTTTTGCTGCCTTGTAGTTGACCTAGGACCTTAAGATTTTGCATGAACCGAACTCTGGCAGCCACATTACACGAGAAAAAGCTAGAAGTGGTAATTCGTAGCAAAAACCGCAGAAAACATAACGTTTTCAACATTTGTTTTCGAAATGACGTAACTGAAAATCTTCACATTGGACGCATTACTCTCAGAAACGTTTACATTTATCGTCTGGCAACTAATGCAGCGTGATGACGTTTGCGGTCGCACCACTCTGTACGAAGTAGAAACTTCTAAGTTGTTGCAGTCACCAAAAAAGAGGCACAGAAATTCAAGTTTTAGTTTTTGAAAATTCAGTTTTTGGTTGCTTTTACTGCCTTGTAGTTGACCTAGGACCTTAAGATTTTGCATGAACCGAACTCTGGCAGCCACATTACACGAGAAAAAGCGAGAAGTGGTACTTCGTAATAATAACCGCAGGAAACATAACGTTTACAACATTTGTTTTCGTATCGACGTAACTGAAAATCTTCACATTGGACGCATTACTCTCAGAAACGTTTACATTTATCGTCTGGCAACTAATGCAGCGTGATGACGTTTGCGGTCGCACCACTCTGTACGAGGTAGAAGCTTCTAAGTTGTTGCAGTCACCA